>NC_091960.1:11739191-12079191 GCF_031021105.1 Erythrolamprus reginae
TGTTAAATGGGTTTTAAATTGGAGAGGGGGGTTATTTTTTTCTCTGCACGTAAATTGTGGATTTTAAAAATTTTGAATGGTTTTTAATGCTGTTTTATTTTTGTTTATTTTTTTATTGTAAGCTGTGCAGAGTCCTTTGGGAGTTGGGCGGCATGCAAATGTAATTAATAAAGAATAAATAAATAAATAAATAAATAAATAAATAAATGAATGAATGAATGAATGAATGAATGAATGAATGAATGATTGAATGAATGAATGAATAAATAAATAAATAAATAAAAGTGACCAGTAAATTAGGAGATGCTTTGAGGAACCAAACAAAAGCTCTAAGAGGGCTTCGTGGGACCTTCAGGTTTTCCATCCCAGAGTTAAATAAGACCAGAACTCCTGAAGATTTCAATCTCACATTCCTGGACCTGCTTGTAATAAGAACCCTTTAAGATTTTATCCAGAGTATCATTTCAGTGATAATACAGGCACATCCCTTTGAAGATCTGGAGAGACAGGGCAAGGGGGGACATGATCGAAATATTTAAATATGTTAAAGGGTTAAATAAGATTCAGGAGGGAAGTGTTTTTAATAGGAAAGTGAACACAAGAACAAGGGGACACAATCTTAGGTTAGTTGGGGGAAAGATCAGAAGCAACGTGGGAAAATATTATTTTACTGAAAGAGTAGTAGATGCTTGGAACCAACTTCCAGCAGACATAGAAACATAGATTTATGTTTACTAACATGGATGGTAAATCTACAGTGACTGAATTTAAACATGCCTGTTGGGGGGCAATATGCTGTGTCAGAAATAAGTTTATTTCTTGAGTTAATATTACAATGCAAGAAAATGATCTGTAATCATAGGAAAGGCTGATATAAGCCATAATCAGTATGTAACCATGGGTTTGCTAATTGTGCTGCAACCTGATTGGCTATAACCTATATATAAGGTGTAACACCCTTGCATGTAGGTGTAACACCCTTGCAGGTAGTGAGTGGTTTGTTATAGTGGTTTGTAGTTAGTGGTTCATGCTGAGGGTTTTGTGATTTGGTGGTTTAGTGGTTTGTGGGTGGTTGCAGTGGTGGGTGTAATAGTAGTGTATGATAGTAATGTGATAGTAATGCTAAGAAGAAAAGTCAAATATATTTTTACAAGAAAGCCTGCTGCAGTGTTTTAGGTATACAGTGTTCCCTCGATTTTCGCAGGTTCGAACTTCGCGAAAAGTCTATACCACGGTTTTTCAAAAATATTAATTAAAAAATACTTCGCAGGTTTTTTCCTATACCACGTTTTTTACCACCCGATGATGTCATATGTCATCGCCAAACTTTATCCGCCTTTAATTAAATTTTTTTTAATAAACTATAATAAATAAACATGGTGAGTAATAATCTACATGGTTGTTAAGGGAATGGGAAATTGTAATTTAGGGGTTTAAAGTGTTAAGGGAAGGCTTGTGATACTGTTCATAGCCAAATATAGTGTATTTACTTCCGCATCTCTACTTCACGGAAATTCAACTTTTGCGGGCGGTCTTGGAACGCATCCCCCGCAAAAATCGAGGGAACACTGTACCCAGTGATCCCTCGTTTTTTGCAGGGGATGCGTCCCAAGACCACCCATGAAAAACGGATTTCTGTGAAGTAGAGGAAATATATTTTTTATGTATTTAACGAGTTTTAAAACCCACCCTTTGCATTAAACAGTCATTCTATAATGTTTCTCAGCTGGAACTACATGTGATATCCTACTAGTTTCTTTAATGGAGTACAGTAGTACCGTAGAAGAATTTTATGAATTTTTAATGGATTTAAAATTTTCAATGGATTTAATCGATTTAAGTCCCCTTTGAAAACCCGTGAAGTGGCGAATCCGCAAACAATGAATCACAAAGTAGTGAGGGATTATTGTAGTTGTGTACATGCGCAAAACTCTCCCCCCAATGTGCTGATTCTGTAAACCGCTCAGAAAGGGCTTTCAAAGCACTGTGAAGTGGCATATAAGTCTAAGTGCTATTGCTATAATGGACCCTGCCTATTATGACTCTAAGTGATGGTGATCATAAAAGTCACCATGTGCCCAGATCCTGTGTTATAACTTTTTTCAGTAGTTGTAAAGAGAATTTATGGTTCACAAAGCAAACCTATTATTCGCTATGGGTTGTTTTTTGCCCAAAATCAGAAGTAAATGTTGCGTTTGGGCAAAAACATCATAAAATGCAGTTATGGGAGCACACAAAGCTGCAAATGGCCATAAGTGCAGGCTGGTTGCCAAGTACCTGACATGCCATTGCGTGACGCAGGAGGGAGGAGGGAGCTGTTTGGAACCAGGTTCAAAGTACAGTGGTACCTCTACCTAAGAACTCCTCTACTTAAAAACTTTTCGAGATAAGAACCGGGTGTTCAAGATTTTTTTGCCTCTTCTTAAGAGCCATTTTTAACTTAAGAACCCGAACCCAGAAAAAATTCCTAGGAAATTTGAGAGCGGCATGAAGGCCCGGCCAGTTTCCTGCTATTCCTCCTGGGTTTCTCTCTCTGGCGCACTGTATGGGAGGCAGCCTCACGCCGGGTGTATAGGAGGCACGTGCTCCTCCTCGCCGCCTCAGAGTCCTTCTTTTTTTTTTTAAGCCTTACATTTTTTATTTATTTATTAATTTATTAATTAGATTTGTATGCCGCCCCTCTCTGTAGACTCGGGGCTGCTAACAACAGCAAAAAGACAATATGAACAAATCTAATACTAAAAGTAATGTAAAAAACAAACAAACCCCAATTTAAGAAACCAATCATACATACAGACATACCATGCATAAATTTTATAAGCCTAGGGGGAAGGGAATATCTCAATTCCCCCATGCCTGACGACAGAGGTGGATTTTAAGGAGCTTACGAAAGGAGGGTGGGGGCAACTCTGATCTCTGGGGGGAGTTGGTTCCAGAGTCGGGGCCGCCACAGAGAAGGCTCTTCCCCTGGGTCCCGCCAAATGACATTGTTTAGTCAACGGGACCCAGAGAAGGCCGACTCTGTGGGACCTAACTGGTTGCTTGGGATTCGTGCGGGAGAAGGCGGTTCCGGAGATATTCTGGTCCGATGCCATGAAGGGCTTTATAGGTCATAACCAACACTTTCAATTGTGACCGGAAACCGATTGGCAGCCAATGCAGACTGCGGAGTGTTGGTGTGACATGGGCATATTTGGGAAAGCCCATGATAGCTCTCGCAGCTGCATTCTGCACGATCTGAAGTTTCCGAACACTTTGCAAAGGTAGCCCCATGTAGAGAGCGTTACAGTAGTTGAGCCTCAAGGTGATGAGGGCATGAGTGACTGTGAGCAGTGAGTCCCGGTCCAAGTAGGGCCGCACCTGGTGCACCAGGCAGACCTGGTGATTTTATTTATTCACCTCACCATCTTCCTTCTGCAGCAACTGTCCTCCTCTTCCTCTTCCTCCTCCCACCCAAATTCCGAGCTTTTCTTTCCTAATGGGTTTGCACGGATTATTTTCTTTTACATTGATTCCTATGGGAAAAATTGCTTCTACTTACAAGCATTTCTACTTAAGAACCTGGTCACAGAACAAATTAAGGTCTTAAATAGAGGTAACACTGTATATGATTTTGAGGGGCTTCATTAATAGATGTCCTGGGCTGCATGTGGCCAACAGACCTTGGACACGTCTGACCTACATGGAGATTCCTTTTAATTGCCCACTTCCCCAGCCTTACCTGCAATAGAATCTCACTGCCCTCTTAATTTCCCACAATACTCCTGAGATTAATCCAGAGTGTTGTGGAAAGTTGTTAATTGTACATTCTCAAAGCAGCAGGATTATTCCCAGTGGTGTGTAGACTTGCTAACAAGCAGTGAACCTACAAGATTGTGATTGTGAGGGAGATTTTGGTCCCGCTATATAAAATGCTGGTGAGATCACATTTGGAGTACTGTGTTCAGTTCTGGAGACCTCACCTACAAAAAGATATTGACAAAATTGAACGGGTCCAAAGATGGGCTACAAAAATGGTGGAAGGTCTTAAGCATAAAACGTATCAGCAAAGACTTAATTAACTCAATCTGTATAGTCTGGGGGACCAAAGGAAAAAGGGGGGACATGATCAAAACATTTAAATATGTTAAAGGGTTAAATAAGGTTCAGGAGGGAAGTGTTTTTAATAGGAAAGTGAACACAACAACAGGGGACACAATCTGATGTCAGTTGGGGGAAAGATCAAAAGCAACAGGAGAAAATATTATTTGACTGAAAGAGTAGTAGATGCTTGGAACAAACTTCCAGCAGACGTGGTTGGCAAATCCACAGTAACTGAATTGAAACATGCCTGGGATAAACTTAGACATCCTAAGATAAAATACAGGAAATAGTATAAGGCAAATTAGAAAGACCAGGAGGGGTTTTTTCTGCCTTTAATCTTCTATCTTTCTAAGATTCTGAACTGGCTAAGAATTGTGGGAACTGAAGTCCATTGAAAGAACTGCACTAAGGTACTTGAAAAACATTAGAGCGAGAAGTTTCTGCCCTCCTGTTTAGTTAAGAAAATTTTTATGGAGAACTTATTAAGCATCCCACGGTTATCTACAATGGCACGTCATGAAAACATCTAAGGGTGGTTGAGAAGCATAGATGAACCAGTCAGTCCCTTGTGACTTGCTCAATGAACCATGGTTAAAACAAAATGAGATCTGCGAACCAAACCTGCCAAAGGGCATCTCTAATAAAGAAACTTTCAACCATTTTCAGATATGTTGGTCTACAACTCTCATTCCCTGCACTGCCTAGGAGTGATGGGATCCATAATCTAGGACAGTGATGGCGAACCTATGGCATGGGTGCCACAGGTGGCATGCGGAGCCATATTTGCTGGCACGCAAGCCTTTAAATTTAATTTAGTTTAATTTAGTTTGATTTAATTTAATTTAATTTAATTTAATTTAATTTAATTTAATTTAATTTAATTTAATTTAATTTAATTTAATTTAATTTAATTTAATTTAATTTAATTTAATTTAATTTAATTTAATTTAATTTAATTTAATTTAATTTAATTTAATTTAATTTAATTTAATTTAATTTAATTTAATTAATTTAATTTAATTTAATTTAATTTAATTTAATTTAATTTAATTTAATTTAATTTAATTTAATTTAATTTAATTTAATTTAATTTAATTTAATTTAATTTAATTTAATTTAATTTAATTTAATTTAATTTAATTTAATTTAATTTAATTTAATTTAATTTAA
The DNA here is from genome assembly GCF_031021105.1 of Erythrolamprus reginae. NCBI lineage: Eukaryota > Metazoa > Chordata > Lepidosauria > Squamata > Dipsadidae > Erythrolamprus > Erythrolamprus reginae. The sequence continues at coordinate 11,744,445 of NC_091960.1, forward strand.
TTTTTTATTTTTATTATTTTATTTTATTATTTATTTATTTTATTATTTTATTTTATTTTATTTTATTTTATTTTATTTTATTTATTTTATTTTATTTTATTTTATTTTATTTTATTTTATTTTATTTTATTTTATTTTATTTTATTTTATTTTATTTTATTTTATTTTATTTTATTTTATTTTATTTTATTTTATTTTATTTTATTTTATTTTATTTTATTTCTTTATTTATTTTGTCCGATACACAATAATACACAATGAAGGTTATAGAGGATATAGTAGAGAAGAAATACGAGATATAGGAGAGACTATAGGAAGGCATTCTAGTGCGCTTATGTACGCCCCTTACTGACCTCTTAGGAATCTGGAGAGGTCAACCGTGGATAGTCTAAGGGGAAAATGTTGGGGGTTAGGGGATGATACTACAGAGTCCGGCGATGAGTTCCACGCTTCAACAACCTGATTACTAAAGTCATATTTTTTACAGTCAAGTTTGGAGCGGTTAATGTTAAGCTTGAATCTGTTCTGTGCTCTTGTGTTGTTGTGGTTGAAGCTGGAGTAGTCATTGACAGGCAGGACATTGCAACATATGATCATTTATCCTAGCTCAGCTCCAACATGCATGTATGTGCCAGCCTGCTGATTTTTGGCTTGCAGAGAGGCTGTGAAAGGGCATTTTTGGCTCCCAGAGAGCCTCTGGGGGAATGGGGAAGGGCATTTCCCCAGCTCCAGGGAAGCCTTGAGAGCCTGAGAAGAGCAAAATACAAGCCTACTGTCCCCGCTAGAAGTTGGGAAACAGGCCGTTTCTGGCCTCGAGAGGGCTTCCAGCGGCAGGGGAAGCTGTTTTCGCCCTCCCCGGGCATTGAATTATGGGTGTGGGCACTCAGTCATGTGCAATAATACGCATGCACGCGCATTCTTTCAGCACCCGAGGGAAAAAAGGTTCGTCATCACTGATCTAGAACATCTGGTGGATGTACCCAATCTAGAACGCTGAAGAAAATGGGATTTCTTCTGAATTAAGTTTAGATTTTTGGTTGTTGTTGTTGTTGTTCTTGTATACATCTTTTCAACTGCATTTTTTGAGTTTTATGTTTAGATGTTTGGCATCCATACAAAGACTGGACTTGTTTTCATGTATAAAGGACTAATCTGTTTTGAGCTATAAAATGGATCACATGTTTCTTTTGCAAGCGATAACCAACTTCAATTAATGTTTTGAAACTACTGGTAGAAATCTGTAGAAATTCTCAGTCATCCAGATCTTGGTTGTCCCAAAGGTACCTTTTTAGGAGGAAACTGGATTTCTTGTTATTTTCTTTTGAAGGTGTTTTGCTTCTCATTCAAGAAGCTTCTTCAGCTCTGGCAAAATAGTGGGGAATGGAAGGATTTATACTCCTTGCAGATAGCTGGTCATTTGCATTCTTTTAGAGGGTACCAGAAGCACTTGGAAGTTGATCTGTGTCCTCAGGGTGCCCTATCTTGACAGAGCTGAAGAAGTTTCTTGGATGAGAAGCGAAACGTCTTCAATAGAAAAAATAAGAAAGTCCGGTTGCTTCTTTAAAAAGCACTTTGAGATATTGGTAGGAATGTGAGAGCTGGGAGAAAGAAACTCCATACTCCATATAAAATGAGACAGAAGGAGGCAAAACAGATAATATATGCTGCTAAAGCCTCAAAAGAGGAAGAAATTGCCAAATCTGTAAAGAAGGGGGATAAATCCTTCTTCAGATATATTAGTGATAGGAAGAAGAAAGACTGCAGCATCATGAAGCTTAGTACCGGGGATAATACATGCATTGATGGGAATAAGGAGATCGCTGACCATTTCAATAGCTACTTCTGTTCAGTTTTCTCAAAAGACACCTTACAATATAATATTATAGATGGATATAGCATTGCTTCCATCTCGTTCCTTTTAACTAATACTGCCATTTCCTTTGTAATTATCCATTGTATATTTAACATCCTATTAATATCCTCTTGCACTTTTTCCCAAAAGTTCTGCACTACCGGGCATTCCCAAAACATAAGCATAAACATTCCCTTATCTTGACACCCCTGCCAACATGTATTCTTAACATTCTGCTGGAAGTATGCAAGTTGAACAGGTGTGTGATACCACTTATGTAATATTTTCCTTCTCATTTCCCTAACCCTTGTATTCTTAATATTCCTTATATTCTCCACTATATTTTTTTTATCTCTTGCACATCTACTTGTAATTCACTCTGCCACCATTTAGTCAGTCCTTGGATCACACACCCGTCTGCCTGTACTAACATTATATATATAGCCTGCAAGCTCCAACTACTCAGGATATCACCCCTAATCCACAATCATTAACTAATCAGCAGACCTCAGTTAAATCAACGACCCCAGGTGTTACCCCACTGACTCACCAGGAAGTTTCTACACAGCAGGCAATTGCTGAGCCATCAAACCACACCCAGCCACCAGTATTTATAGAAGGAAGGCAGCTCAGGTCTCGCTGTGTTCGCCCTAGAACAAGGACAGAAGCACCAGCCTGAAGATGATGAGTGGGATCTTGTTGAAACGTCACCAGAAATTTCTAAATCCTACATGGGAAGAAACCCAAATATACCAAGACCGTCATACCTGTACCCATGAAAATCTATGAAAACAAATATATATATACAGTATATATTTACAACATATTTACAACAGCACGAAGCTTAAAACTTCAGACTGATGATGGTGAATGTGATTTCACCGAAACGTCGCATAGACACTCAAAATATTACATGGGGCAAAACCCGAACTCAGAACAATCTACATATATATATATATATAATTGGTAGCCCTTCACTGGGAATAATGCATGGATTTGAATCTGAGGTATAGCTAGATTTTATTCATTACTTTTTTTTCCAGATTCTTACTTTTTAATGGATGAAAAGCTGTTGAACTCATTATCTGTCTCATCAAAGCTTGCATTACAATTTCTCACATGGAGTCATCAGCTGTATTGTGCTTGAGTTCCCTGTTTAAGAACAGAGATTGATCAAAGGTTATGTATTTCAAGAATATTTCTCCTTTATGCTACAATTAATGGGTAAATATAGATAGCAATGCTTTCATTTGTCCCAGTGTTTTTCAGACTTGGCAAGTTCAACATTTGTGGTCTCCAACTCCCACAATTTCCTAGCCAGCATGCTGGCTAGGGAATTCTGGGAGTTGAAGTCTATACATCTTAAAATTGCCAAGGTTGACAAACACTGTGACAGCCAACATTATATGAATCAACAGTGCCCCGAAGCTCTAGATCAGAGTTGTTCAAACTCAACGATTTTAAGATGGGTGGACTCTAACTCCCAGAATTCCCTAGTCAGCATGCTGGGAATTCTGGGAGTTTAAAAGAGTTGGCCCATCTTAAAGTTGCAGCTGAGATCAGTGTTGTCCAACCTTGGCCAGTTGAAGATATCTGGACTTCAACTCCCAGAATTCCCCAGCCAGCTTTTATTATTTGAGCCAGAGAAAAATCTCTCCAAAGAGCCAGGCTTATGTAACGAGCAATAAAATGTGTTGTCTTTCACTTTCAGTCAATTCTAGGGGATTAGCTATTCCCTAAGATCAGCATTAAAGACTTCCTGGATTCAGGACATAGTCAATGAAGGCTGAAGGAGCCCTGGAGCGTTTTCCTGCTGTCTGAATTCAAGAAGCTGGCCCCATCTAAGCAAGAGAGACGGTGCCAAAAATGTTGGCTCTGCAAAAGGACTCCTAGCTCAGGAAAGCCACAGGCCATGTTTTGCAAATCCTTCCTCAGAGGCCCGGTAGTGGGTTGCTACCGGTACGGTTGAGGATGGTTGATTGATTGATTTATTGGATTTATATGCCGCCCTTCTCCGCAAACTCGGGGCGGCTCACAACAAGGTAAAAACAATACATAATAACAAATCCAATACCCACCAATCCAATTACAATTTAAGCTAAAAAATTCATAAAAAACAACCCCAGAATATTAAAAAAACAAGCACACAATCAATCTAACACCAAAACAACATGGGCAAGGGGGAGATGTTTCAGTTCCCCCATGCATGACGGCAGAGGTGGGTTTTAAGGAGTTTGCGAAAGGCAAGGAGGGTGGGGGCAAAACCTAATCTCAGGGGGGAGCTGGTTCCAGAGGGTCGGAGCCGCCACAGAGAAGGCTCTTCCCCTGGGTCCCGCCAGACAGCATTGTTTAGTCGATGGGACCTGGAGAAGGCCAACTCTGTGGGACCGAACCAGTCGCTGGGATTCGTTCGGCAGAAGGCAGTCCCGGAGATATTCTGGTCCGGTGCCATGAAGGGCTTTATAGGTCATAACCAACACTTTGAATTGTGACCAGAAACTGATCGGCAACCAATGCAGACTGTGGAGTGTTGGAGTGATATGGGCATACTTAGAGAAGCCCATAATTGCTCTCGCAGCTGCATTCTGCAAGATCTGAAGTTTCCGAACACGTTTCAGAGGTAGCCCCATGTAGAGAGCGTTACAGTAGTCGAACCTCGAGGTGATGAGGGCATGAATAGGGCCGCAACTGGTGCACCAGGCGAACCTGGGCAAACGCCCCCCTCGCCACAGCTGAAAGATGTTTCTCTAATGTGAGCTGTGGGTCGAGGAAGACGCCCAAGTTGCGGACCGTCTCTGAGGGGGTGTAACGGATGGTGTAACGGTAGCGAACGTTGCGCTGTGCGCGCAGCTTCTACAAGCATGTTTTTGCTTCTGCACATGCAATTCGTACCGATCCTACTCTCCTTGCCTTTCAAAAGGCATTGAAAACCCATCCATGTGGGCAGGCCTGGGGCTGTGAGCGATAGCCCTTGCTCCACCCATTAGGGTGAACGATGGACGGCTGATTGTGTTATAGAGGGTTTTTATCTTTTTAACTTTTCTAATTATTCAAAATTAATTATTTTTATTGTTTTATTTTTTAAATTTACTTATTTAGTCCAATGCATAATACACATTGAAGAGAATAGATATGTAGTAATATAACTAAAGAAAAGATATAAAAGTATAGGTGAACAAATTTGAAAGGAAGAAAAGATGAATGATATAAGGAGAGACAATTGGACAGGGGACGGAAGGCACACTGGTGCACTTATGCACGCCCCTTACTGACCTCTAAGGAACCTGGAGAGGTCAATCATGGATAGTCTATGGGGAAAATGTTGGGGGTTAGGGGTTGACACTACTGAGTCAGGTAATGAGTTCCACGCTTCGACAACTTGGTTGCTGAAGTCATATTTTTTACAGTCAAGTTTGGAGCGGTTAATATTAAGTTTGAATCTGTAGCGTGCTCTTGTGTTGTTGGATGTTAGATTTAATTTTACTCTTATAAGCCGCCATGAGTCCACGAGAAAGAAAGGGGATACAACCTGAGGTCGGTTGGGGGAAAGATCAAAAGCAACATGAGAAAATATTATTTTACTGAAAGAGTAGTAGATCCTTGGAACAAACTTCCAGCAGACGTGGTTGGTAAATCCACAGTAACTGAATTCAAACATGCCTGGGATAAACATAGATCCATCCTAAGATAAAATACAGGAAATAATATAAGGGCAGACTAGATGGACCTTACTCCACCAGACTTGAAATTCTTGGTTTAGACAACTTACAACTCCGTCGTCTCCGTTCTGACTTAATTATAGTTCATAAAATCATATACCAAAATGTCCTATCTGTTAACGACTACTTCACCTTCAACCGCAACAACACACGAGCACGAAATCGATTTAAACTAAATGTGAGAAGAGGAATGAAGGACTCTTCCGTTTCCCCGTGGATTTTGCTTGTCAGAAGGAGATCCCATGACTCCTGAACACAACAACAGTAGTCATAAATAGGATTTTATAATTCAGTTGTCAAGCCTCCAATGTAAATCTCATGTCCACAGGAAGGCTGCAACGGTTATAAGTGTGAAAAATGGCCAGCGCCGTTGTAAACGTTGAATAGTCACTAAATGAACTGTGCTACGCCGAGGACTATTTGTATGTAAAAACTAAATAGGATCAACATGAGCAGGGCTGCCATGAATGATTTGAGAGGGAAGAGATAGTTTGCTAGTGGAACATTCATTTTCTGGGCCAAAATACCAGTTTTGCTCCCCACTGTCTCCCACTCAAAACAGCGGGATACCCCTTAGAGTCTTTCCGAGCTCCCCTATTTCTCTCTCTCCCCCCCCCCTCCACTTTCTCCCAGAGCTTTCGGAGAGATGCAAAAACCCCTTCCTGAAACGGTTGCAGTTTTAATGTGACAGAAGGAGAAACGATTAAATATATCCATATGCAATTAATTTAATTCTAATTAAATTTAAATGAAAAGAAATCAAATTAGATCCTTACCCAGGCCCTTCAGCGCCAGTCGAAAGTGGGTCTTTGCGCTAAGCCCTACGCAGCAAATTGTGCAAACTCAGCTGTTGTGCTTTCAAACCATAGCTTACGGCTTAGCATAATTTGCACACCCCACAGGGGGTGGCTCCTTCAACAAACCGTGGTTTAGCGTGTTGTAGGAATCCAAGGGTAATCTTGAGCATCCTTGCTTGTTTTTCTTCAATGTAAACAACTGGCTTGGCCCCATTCCATATTTTCCCATCCTTAGATCGATTTCAGCCTGTTTTATAGAAATAATAATAATAATAATAATAATAATAATAATAATAATAATAATAATAGAAGATTGACGGCAGAAAAGGACCTCGTGGTCTGCCCTTATACTATTTCCTGTATTTTATCTTAGGATGGATCTATGTTTATCCCAGGCATGTTTAAATTCAGTTACTGTGGATTTACCAACTACGTCTGCTGGAAGTTTGTTCCAGGGATCTACTACTCTTTCAGTAAAATAATATTTTGTCATGTTGCTTTTGATCTTTCCCCCAACCAACCTCAGATTTTATCCCCTTTCTTTCTCGCGGACTCGTGGTGGCTTATAAGAGTAAACTTAAATCTAACAATAAAAATAATTAATTTTGAATAATTAGAAAAGTTTAAAAGATAAAAACCCTCAATAGCACAATCAGCCGTCCATCGTTCACCCTACTGGGTGGAGCAAGGGCTATCGCTCACAGCCCCAGGCCTGCCCACATGGATGGGTTTTCAATGCCTTTTGAAAGGCAAGGAGAATAGGATCGGTACGAATTGCATGTGTAGAAGCAAAAACATGCTTGTACATGTACACACAGGTACGCAGGAGAATGGAAGCTGTGTGCACAGCACAATGTTCACTACCGTTGCACCATCCTCCACCGTACTGGTAGCAACCCACCCCATGGTCCATCTAGTCTGCCCTTATACTATTTCCTGTATTTTATCTTAGGATGGATATATGTTTATCCCAGGCATGTTTAAATCCAGTCACTGTGGATTTACCAATCAATTTGTCCCAAGCATCTATGACTCTTTCAGTCAAATAATATTTTCTCACGTTGCTTCTGATCTTTCCCCCAACTAACCTCAGATTGTGCCCCCTTGTTTTTGTGTTCACTTCCCTATTAAAAACACTTCCCTCCTGAACCTTATTTAACCCTTGAACATATTCAAATGTTTTGATCATGTCCTCCCTTTCCCTTCTGTCCCCCAGACTATACAGATTGAGTTCATGAAGTCTTTCCTGATACGTTTTATGCTTAGAAACGTAGAAACATAGAAGACTGACGGCAGAAAAGGACCTCATGATCCATCTAGTCTGCCCTTACACTATTTTTTGTATTTTATCTTAGGATGGATCTATGTTTATCCCAGGCATGTTTAAATTCAGTTACTGTGGATTTACCAACCACGTCTGCTGGAAGTTTGTTCCAAGGATCTACTACTCTTTCAGTAAAATAATATTTTCTCGTGTTGCTTTTGATCTTTCCCCCAACTAACTTAAGACCTTCCGCCATTTTTGTAGCCCGTCTTTGGACCCGTTCAATCACCATAACCTCTGCATTGCTCTGAGTCTCCAGCATTCCAAATCCAGTTTTGCAGGCACCACATGAGGTGAAGAGAACTTTCAGCCATGTTCCTTGTCCATTTTTCAGACCCCATGGGATTTAAGTGCTTTTCCTCATACCCCACATAGAGTCTCTCTCTCTCTCTCTCTCTCTCTCTCTCTCTCTCTCACTCACTCTCTCTCACTCTCTCACTCTCTCTCTCTCTCTCTCTCACTCACTCTCTCTCACTCTCTCTCTCACTCTCTCTCACTCTCTCTCTCTCCTCAGCAGTCTGGATTCAGGCCCGGCTACAGCACGGAAACTGCTTTGGTCGCGTTGATGGATGATCTCTGGCGGGCCCGTGACAGGGGCTTGTCCTCTGTCCTGGTGCTTCTTGACCTCTCAGCGGCTTTCAATACCATCGACCATGGTATCCTTCTGCGCCGGCTGGAGGGGTTGGGAGTGAGAGGCACTGTTTTTCAGTGGTTCTCCTCCTACCTCTCCGGTCGGTCGCAGTCAGTGTTAATGGGGGGTCAGAGGTCGACCTCTAGGTTTCTCCCTTGTGGGGTGCCTCAGGGGTCGGTCCTCTCCCCCCTGCTATTTAATATCTACATGAAACCGCTGGGTGAGATCATCCAGGGGCATGGGGTGAGGTATCATCAATACGCCGATGATACCCAGCTATACATCTCCACCCCATGTCCAGTCAGCGTAGCAGTGGAAGTGATGTGCCGGTGCCTGGAGGCTGTTGGGGCCTGGATGGGTGTCAACAAACTTAAACTCAACCCTGATAAGATGAAGTGGCTGTGGGTCCTGCCTCCCAAGGACAATTCCATCTGTCCATCCATCACCCTGGGGGGAGAGTCATTGACCCCCTCAGAGAGGGTTCGCAACTTGGGCGTCCTCCTCGATCCACAGCTCACATTAGAGAAACATCTTTCAGCTGTGGCAAGGGGGGCATTCGCCCAGGTTCACCTGGTGCATCAGTTGCGACCCTGTTTGGACCGGGAGTCACTGCTCACAGTCACTCATGCCCTCATCACCTCAAGGCTCGACTACTGTAACGCTCTCTACATGGGGCTACCTTTGAAAAGTGTTCGGAAACTTCAGATCGTGCAGAATGCAGCTGCGAGAGCAATCATGGGCCTCTCTAAATATGCCCATGTCACACCAACACTCCGCAGTCTGCATTGGTTGCCGATCAGTTTCCGGTCACAATTCAAAGTGTTGATTATGACCTATAAAGCCCTTCATGGCACTGGACCAGATTACCTCAGGGACCGCCTTCTGCCGCACGAATCCCAGCGGCCAGTTAGGTCCCACAGAGTGGGTCTTCTCTGGGTCCCGTCAACTAAACAATGCCACTTGGCGGGACCCAGGGGAAGAGCCTTCTCTGTGGCGGCCCCGGCCCTCTGGAACCAACTCCCCCCAGAGATTAGAATTGCCCCCACCCTCCTTGCCTTTCGTAAGCTACTTAAAACCCACCTCTGCCGCCAGGCATGGGGGAATTAAGACTTCTTCTCCCCCTAGGCCGTTACAACTGTATGCCTGGTATGTTTGTATGTATGTTTGGTTTTGTAGTAAGGGGTTTTAATTTACTTTTAGTATTGGATTTTATTGTATATTGTTCATGATTGTTGTTAGCCGCCCCGAGTTTTCGGGGAGGGGCGGCATATAAATCCAATAAAACTTTAAACTTTAAACTTGAACTCTGTTATTTTTATATATATACTGAAGAAGCTAATCCCGCCATCTAGTCAACGGGGGAGATGGAGGACTTGTGGTAAAAGAATCTAAGAATGAAACTAATACAAATGGCATTCTTGCCTTTATTTACTTCGAGCCAGGTCCAAACTATGTCAGCTGAACTAAGATCTCACTGAAACAGAGGCAATCATGACTTAATTTAAGCCTCATTGATTTCAGTGGCAAGTAATTTACTGGAATAGAATCAAAGCAATATTTATGTAGCTGTGATTTCTTGTATAAAACAGGAGCCAGATTTAAATCACAATATCATAACAAGGTGGTGACGTTTAATGCTTTTTTCTAGGCCAAATAAAAGAACAGAAAGAAACACATTTTAAAAAGCTAACTTCACAAACAATGATTAGAAAAAATAAAAGGAAAGGAAAAGTATAATATTGTATTTAGGATATTTGTATTGTTTTCTATATGCTGTAAATCCCCGGAGAGAGGCAACATATAAATCCAATTAATTAATAAATAACAATAGCCCCCCCCCCCGATTTTTCAGAGAAGGGCGGCATACAAATCTAATAAATAATAATAAATAAATAAACAAACAAACAAATAAATAAATAATTTAAAAAGGGGGGAAAGGGGGGAAATAAATAAAATAAAAACCATATTTCCTATAGATGAGCTAAAAAAAAATTCCACGACAGAGGTCACATGTACTACTAAACAGTACAAGAGGTGCATTTACACAATACACATATAGAAACATAGAAGATTGACGGCAAAAAAGACCTCATGGTTCATCTAGTCTGCCCTTATACTATTTCTTCTATATTATCTTAGGATGGATCTATGTTTATCCCAGGCATTTTTCAATTCAGTTACTGTGGATTTACCAACCACGTCTGCTGGAAAACGGTCATTCGACCCCAAAAGGGGTCCCGACCCCCAGGTTGAGAACCACTGCCTTAGACCAGTGCTTCCCAACCTTGGCCCCTTGAAGATGGCTGGGGAATTCTGGGAGTTGAAGTCCAAATATCTTCAAGGGGCCAAGGTTGGGAAACACTGCCTTAGACTATCCACTGTTGACCTCTCCCGATTCCTAAGAGGTCCCACAGAGTTGGCCTTCTCCGGGTCCTGTCGACTAAACAATGTCGTCTGGCGGGAACCAGGGGAAGAGACTTCTCTGTGGCGGCCCCGGCCCTCTGGAATCAGCTCCCCCCAGAGATCAGAATTGCCCCCACCCTCCTTGCCTTTCGTAAACTCCTCAAAACCCACCTCTGTCATCAGGCATGGGGGAATTGAGATATTCATTCCCCCCAGGCCTATACAATTTATGCATGGTATATTTGTGTGTATGTTTGGTTTTTAATAAGGGTTTTTAGTTTTTTAAATATTAGATTTGTTATATGTTGTTTTATTACTGCTGTTAGCTGCCCCAAGTCTACGGAGATGGGCGGCATACAAATCAAATCAAATCAAATCATAGATAGATAGATAGATAGATAGATAGATAGATAGATAGATAGATAGATAGATAGATAGATAGATAGATAAGTAAATAAATAAATACCGAGGTCTTTAAGCGAGTGGGGATTATCTGTGATAATTTGATTATTCAGTTTGTATTTGGAGTTCAGATTCTTCTTCCCAATGTGTAGGACAGAGCATTTGCTAGTTGAGATTTGGAGTTGCCATGTGTTAGATTAGATTAGATTAAATTAGATTAGATTAGATTAGATTTATTGGATTTATACGCCGCCCCTCTCCGCAAACTCGGGGCGGCTCACAACGATAGTAAAAACAATACATAGTAACAAATCCAATGCCCACCAACCCAATTACAATTTTAAGTTAAAAAATTCATAAAACAATCCCAATATATATAAAAAACAGGCACACAGTCAATCAATCAAACGGCAAAACAACATGGGCAAGGGGGAGGTGTTTTAGTTCCCCCATGCCTGACGGCAGAGGTGGGTTTTAAGGAGTTTACGAAAGGCAGGGAGGGTGGGGGCAATCCTAATCTCAGGGGGGAGCTGGTTCCAGAGGGTCGGAGCCACCACAGAGAAGGCTCTTTATTTATTTATTTATTTATTTATTTATTTATTACTTAGATTTGTATGCCGCCCCTCTCCGAAGACTCCTCTTCCCCTGGGTCCCGCCAGACGACATTGTTTAGTCGACGGGACCCGAAGAAGGCTGACTCTGTGGGACCTAACCGGTCGCTGGGATTCGTGCGGCAGAAGTCCACTCAGAAATAGAGTTCAGGTCTTTACCTACCTCCAACATGTACTTGACAAAACAAATAAATAAAAATAAATAAATAAATTCCTGCAAACCGTGTTTTTTTTTTTGGGTGGGGGTGGTGTTCCATGAGGGGATGTTTCCAGTGAATGAAAGATGAGGTAAAAGCCTGATGGAGACCGAGGGGGAAGGAAGGCGGGGGGGGGGGGGCCTTCCATCTCTTCTCCCTGCCCTGCCGGCATGTCAGGAGGGAATAAACACGGCAGAAACAGATGGTTCTTTTGTGCCCATGGTGTGTGGGGGGGGGGCTGGGAGAGCGGGGGAGGGGCAAGAGCGTCAGGCAGGATTAATAGACTATGCAGGAATGTCCAAACCACACGTTTAATGAACTCCGATAAAGATTTAATGAAGCAAAACACAGAGCGACAATATGGGTCCCTGACCTCAAAGGGTGGGGCGGGGGCGGGGAGGGGAACTGGGTCTCCATAGAGAAAGGCTCACCCTCTCGCCTCAGTAGAGAGACACAAAGCCCGAAGGGAAGGCCCCATGCTTGGTTATAGATTAAACCAACTGCCAGAGGTTTGGAGAGGAATGGGGAGGAGGGGTGGCGTGTGGAAGAAAATGGGTCTCAAATACTGTGGAGAGATAGAAATAGTTAAAAAATTGCCAGCAGGAGGAGGAGGAGGAAGAAGAAGAGGAGGAGGAGGAGGAAGAGGAGGAGGAGGAGAAAGAAGAAGAAGAAGATGAGGAGGAGGAGGAAGAGGAGGAGGAGAAAGAAGAAGAGGAGGAGGAGAAGGAGGAGGAGAAAGAAGAAGAGGAGGAGGAAGAGGAGGAGGAGGAGAAAGAAGAACAGGAGCAGGAGAAGGAGGAGGAGAAAGAAGAAGAAGAGAAGGAGGAGAAAGACAAAGAAGAAGAAGAGGAAGAGGAGGAGGAGGAGAAAGAAGAAGAGGAGGAGGAGGAGAAAGAAGAAGAAGAAGAGGAGGAGGAGGAGGAGAAAGAAGAAGAAGAGGAGGAGGAGGAGGAGAAAGAAGAAGAAGAAGGGGAGGAGGAGGAGGAGGAGAGAAGAGAAGGAGAAGAGGAGGAGGAGGAGAAAGAAGAGAAGAAGAGGAGGAGGAGGAGGATGAAGAGGAAGAGGAGGAGAAAGAAGAAGAAGAAGAGGAGGAGGAGGAAGAGGAGGAGGAGGAGAAAGAAGAAGAGGAGGAGGAGAAGGAGGAGGAGAAAGAAGAAGAGGAGGAGGAGGAGAAAGACAAAGAAGAGGAAGAGGAGGAGGAGGAGGAGAAAGAAGAAGAGGAGGAGGAGGAGGAGAAAGAAGAAGAAGAAGAGGAGGAGGAGAAAGAAGAAGAAGAGGAGGAGGAGAAAGAAGAAGAAGAGGAGGAGGAGGAGGAGGAGAAAGAAGAAGAAGAAGGGGAGGAGGAGGAGAGAAGAGAAGGAGAAGAGGAGGAGGAGGAGAAAGAAGAAGAATAAGAAGAGGAGGAGGAGGAGAAAGAAGAAGAAGAGGAGGAGGAGAAAGAAGAAGAAGAGGAGGAGAAGGAGGAGGAGAAAGAAGAAGAGGAGGAGGAGAAGGAGGAGGAAGAGGAGGAGGAGGAGGAGAAAGAAGAAGAAGAAGAGGAGGAGGAGGAGGAAGAGGAGAAGGAGGAGAAGAAGAAGAGGAGGAGAAGGAGGAGGAGAAAGAAGAAGAAGAGGAGGAGGAGGAGGAAGATGATGAGGAGGAGAAGACAAAGAAGAAGAAGAGGAAGAGGAGGAGGAGGAGGAGAAAGAAGAAGGGGAGGAGGAGGAGGAGAAAGAAGAAGAAGAAGAGGAGGAGGAGGAGGAGAAGAAGAAGAGAGAGGAGGAGAGAAGAAGAAGAAGAGGAGGAGGAGGAGGAGGAGAAAGAAGAAGAAGAAGGGGAGGAGGAGGAGGAGAGAAGAGAAGGAGAAGAGGAGGAGGAGGAGAAAGAAGAAGAAGAAGAGGAGGAGGAGGAGGAGGAGAAAGAAGAAGAAGAGGAGGAGGAGAAAGAAGAAGAGGAGGAGGAGGAGGAGAAAGAAGAAGAAGAAGAGGAGGAGGAGGAGAGAAGAGAAGAAGAGGAGAAGGAGAAGAGGAGGAGGAGGAGGAGGAAGAAGAAGAAGAGGAGGAGAAGGAGAAGAAGAAGAGGAGGAGGAGGAGAAAGAAGAATAAGAAGAGGAGGAGGAGGAGAAAGAAGAGAAGAAGAGGAGGAGGAGGAGAAAGAAGAAGAAGAAGAGGAGGAGTAGGAGGAGGAGAGGAGGAGGGAGGAGAAAGAAGAAGAAGAGGAGGAGGAGGAGGAGGAGAAGGAGAAGAAGAGGAGGAGGAGGAGAAGAGGAGGAGGAGGAGGAGGAGGAGAAAGAAGAAGAGGAGGAGAAGGAGAAGAAGAAGAGGAGGAGGAGAAGGAGGAGGAGAAGAAGGGAGGAGGAGGAGAAAGAAGAAGAGGAGGAGAAGGAGGAGGAGGAGAAGGAGGAGGAGGAGAAGGAGAAGAAGGAGAAGAGGAGGAGGAGGAGGAGGAGAAGGAGGAGGAGAAAGAAGAAGAAGAATAGAAGGAGAAGAAGAGGAGGAGGAGGAGGAGAAGAAGAGGAGGAGGAGGAGGAGGAGAGGAGGAGGAGGAGGAGAAGAAGAAGAAGAAGAAGAAGAAGGGAGGAGGAGGAGGAGAAGGAGGAGGAGAAAGAAGAAGAAGAGGAGGAGGAGGAGGAGGAGAAGAGGAGGAGGAGGAGGAGGAGGAGAAGAGGAGGAGGAGGAGAAGAAGAGGAGGAGGAGGAGGAGAAGGAGAAGAAGAGGAGGAGGAGGAGGAGGAGAAAGAAGAAGAGGAGGAGGAGAAGAAAGAAGAAGAAGGGGAGGAGGAGGAGAAAGAAGAAGAAGAAGAGGAGGAGGAGAAGAGGAGGAGGAGAAAGAAGAAGAGGAGGAGGAGGAGAAAGAAAGAAGAGGAGGAGAAGAAGAAAGAAGAAGAAGGGGAGGAGGAGGAGAAAGAAGAAGAAGAAGAGGAGGAGGAGAAGAGGAGGAGGAGGAGAAAGAAGAAGAGGAGGAGGGGAAGGAGAAGAAGAAGAGGAGGAGGAGGAGGAGGAGGAGAGGAGGAGGAGGAGGAGAAAGAGAAGAGGAGTAGAGGGATCGAAGGCGGTTGGAGGGCGTTGCAGGAGGCTGAGATTCTGGTGATCGGGGCAGGAGGAGGAGAAGAAGAGGAGGAGGAGAAGGAGAAGAAGAAGAGGAGGAGGCGGAGAAGAAGAAGAAGAAGAGGAGGAGGAGGGGAAGGGGGAGAAGGAGGAGGAGAAGAAGAGGAGGAGGGGGGAAGGGGAAGGAGGAGGAGGAAGAGGAGAAAGAAGGAGGAGGAGGAGGAGGAGGAGGAGAGAATAGGTTGACGCCTTTGGAGAATAGATTGACACCTTCTTTGTGGCAACTCTTGAGATATTGAAACACTGCTATCATGTTCCCCCTGGCCCTTCTTTTCATTAAACTAGCCATGCAACCATTCTTCATATGTTTTAGCCTCCAGTCCCCTAATCCTCTCTGTTGCTTTTCTCTGCACTTTTTCTAGAGTCTCAAAATCCTTTTTTGCATCGTGGTGACCAAAACTGAATGCAGTATTCCAAGTGTGGCCTTACCAAGGCCTTATAAAGTGGTATTAACACTTCACATGATCTTGATTCTATCCCTCTGTTAATGCAGCCTAGAACTGTGTTGGCCTATTTTGGCAGCTGCCGGCTCATATTTAAATGGTTGTCCACTAGGACTCCAAGAAGAACCACATTATAATGGAATATACGTAGTAGATAAATTGGTGCATAATCCAAACCAATTTCAGAATTATCTGTTAGACCACGATGAATTCCTGCCGAGTCCCATCAGATAACAGGAATGATCCATATTCAATTTTTCAAGCTATCAAAACTATACCTTGATATATATATATATATATATATATATATATATATATATATATATATATATATATATATAGTATATATATATATATATATATACCGTCATATATGACGGTCTTGGTATATTCGTGTTTCTTCCCGTGTAGAATTTGGAAATTTCTGGCGACGTTTCGACGAGGGTCCCACTCGTCATCTTCAGGCTGGTGTTTCTGTCCTTGTTCTAGGGCGAACACAGCAAGACCTGAGCTGCCTTCCTTCTATAAATACTGGTGGCTGGGTGTGGTTTGATGGCTCAGCAATTGCCTGCTGTGTAGAAACTTCCTGGTGAGTCAGTGGGGTAACACCTGGGGGCGTTGATGTGACTGAGGTATGCTGATTAGTTAATGGTTGTGGATTAGGCGTGATATCCTGAGTAGTTGGAGCTTGCAGGCTACTTGATTGTTTTGCAATGTGTGTTCTGAGTCTGGTTTCAGTTTCTATGGCTGGGATACATTTGAGGGCTGGTTTCCAGATGTCTGGTAGGTGGGAGGTATCATCCCGCTTGTTCATATTTTGGGGATGTTTTTCTATCTCGATGGCTTCCATGATTATTCTTTTGCTGTAGTGTTCGGTTTTGGAAACCCAAATATACCAAGACCGTCATACCTGTACCTGTGAAAATCTATGAAAACATATATATATATATATATTGCTCAGGACCTGACCAAAAGTGCTGCATAACTCACCAGCTGGCACATTCTGTCTTCACTTAGGGAAAGTTTTGTTTCGGGAAGAAACTACAGGTCACGGATTTAACCTACCTGCTGCGAATTCACCTCTTTATCCTTAGGATTTGGAAAGAGGATCTGGCTGAACCAACCAGGGATATTTCTGTCCTACCCGATGGAGGCAAATGTAGGAGAGGGGGAGAAAAATCACTTGGGACCCACATTTACATCAGAAGCTGCACATGTGGAATTAGCAGATAGTGTAAGTTATTCTGCATTGATTAACTCATTCTGCAGTCTCAGGTTACCTGGGAATAAGCCTCCTTGAACACACTCAAATTTACATTTGAGAAAATATGCATCTGCTCGCATAAGTGTGACGGCGACTTTACTTCCCTAGAGATGTCAAGATGTCCTAGACTACTGCTCATCTGTCTGGAACCCATACCACATCTCGGACATCAACACCCTTGAAAATGTCCAAAGATATTTCACTCCTCCACTCGAAACAGAACACCCTACGAAAATAGACTAACAATCCTGGGCCTAGAAAGCCTAGAACTACGGCGCCTAAAACACGATTTGAGTATTGCCCACAAGATTATATGCTGCAACGTCCTACCGGTCAATGACTACTTCAGCTTCAACCGTAACAACACAAGAGCACGCAACAGATTCAAACTTAATACAAACCGCTCCAAACTTGACTGTAAAAAATATGATTTCAACAATCGAGTTATCGAAGCATGGAACTCATTACCGGACTCAATTGTGTCAACCCCTAACCCCCAACATTTCTCCCTTAGACTCTCCACGATTGACCTCTCCAGGTTCCTAAGAGGCCAGTAAGGGGCGTAGATAAGTGCACTAGTGTGCCTTTCGTCCCCTCTCCAATTGTCTTTCCTTTCTCTCACTTATCATATATATTTTCTTTCTTTCATATATCCTCTCCTCTAAGTTCACTTTTACCCTTATATATTGTTGTGGTTAGCTCTGGCCCAGCTCCTGCCCCAAGGACTGTGGATGTGGGGGAGACATCCACATGCTGCAGGCATAGTTCCCTCTAAGCTGAGCAGTGAGCAATCGCTCACTTAAAAATCATCATCAACTCAGAGTTTTCCAAACCTGCCCAGAAGCCGAGAGGGAAAGAGTGAGAGGGAAGGAGAGAGAGAGGAAGAGAGGAAGAGAGAGAAACAGATAGAAAAAAGAGAGGAAGGAAAAGAGAAAGAAAAAGAATGGGAGTAAGGAAGAGAGAAAGAAAATCAAAATCTAGTTTGAAACTAGCTCAACTATTTAAGTGGCATTTTGATATTGATAGAGTTGCCCTATTATGAGCTCACTGTTATAGACACACAGTACAGTATTTTATTTTGAAATTCTCTGAGGCAAAACAGGGTGGGTTTTTTATTTGTCTGTTTGCTTATTTATTTATTTAATATTTCTGTGCCGCCCAGTCCCGAAGGGACTGCCGCTCAGACACTATACTTTTCCGCGCCCCCCCCCAAAAAAAATTAGAGGGAACACTGGCTGCAGGCCTGTTTTGCCCCTGGTGGAATCTGATGATGAAGGCTCCTCTGATCAAGAAGACATGAATGACAGAAAGGAGGAAAGTGTGGCAGACAGCTCAGAAGGAGATCAATTATCTAGCTCCTCCTTGGATTCAGAACAAGAGTTAATGATACAGCCACGCATGCCGAGAGGGATGCATAGGCAACAACAACTGAGAAATTATTATCAAAGAAAATGAGGCCACCTGTGGTTGGGTGGGGCTGTGGTAATTAGTGAGGCTGCTATAAATAGCAGTCTGTGGGTTTGGCCATTGTGAAGGATTATCTAATCGTTGTGTTTCATGACTGCTTTACTGACTTTGACCTTTTGTGTGCTGATTTTTCCCCACTTGGAAACTAAACCAGAGCAAAGTGTGTTTCACTTTGTGAAAGAAGAAGGACTGTGAATTGCCTCACAGCTGCAAGCTAAGTATCACAGAACTGATAAGGGACTTGTACAAATTACCAGTTTGGTTGGAGACGAGTGCTCTTTGCTATACCAAAAGAGGGCTTAGGTTAAGTGAATTTTCATTATAAAGAACATTGTTTTGAGTTTTCAAACGTGTGTGTGTCTGAAATTTGTACCTGTGAATTTTGGGGAGGAGTCTACCAGAGAGCCCGACAGAACATATGTATAACTACATGCTTATTTTTCTTCCTATGTATTTGTGTATTGGACAAATGAATGAATAAAATAAATAAATAAAATAAATAAAAATGTAGCCAAGCCTAGGGTTTGTGTTTAAAAATATCCGCTTTGTAGAAAACAATGGCTCTCGCTCTGCTATCCATAGATCCCTCTGCCTCAAGCAGTGAAGACGGATCTGACAGAGCTGTAAACAAGGCTGGGAACTCAAAACCACATTGGGTGGCAAGGCAGTGATATATCATTGTACCCCACAGTAAACTACACTGATGTGTTGACTTGGTCACTGAGAGTCGAGCTCAGCTCAGAGGAGATTTTAGTCGCCAGAGGGTAGTAATGCTCAGAAACTTGGCTGCTCTGGAAAAGAGCTAAATAAGGTTGGACCAGGTTAGTGCTTGAATGGTAAACCACTAATAAATCTCAGGACAGCAGGTTGGGTTGAGAAACTGAAAAAGAAAACAAAGGAAAAACCACATCTGGACTACAGGTCACTCACAATTAAGAACAGAATTTCTATTGCTAAGCAAAGGGGTTGTTAAATTAATTACCCATCCATTACCCTGGGGGGGGGATTATTGCCCCCCTTGTAGAGGGTCTGCAACTTGGGAGTCTTCCTTCATCCACAGCTGACGTTGGAACATCATCTTTCGGCTGTGGTGGGGAGGGTGTTCGCAGAGGTCTGCCTGGTACACCAGTTGTGGCCCTATTTGGACAGGGAGTCACTGCTCACAGTCGCTCATGCCCTCATCACCTCGAGGTTCGACTACTGCAACACTCTCTACGTGAGGCTACCTCTGAAAAGTGTTCGGAAACTTCAGATCGGGCAGAACGCGGCCGCGAGAGCTATTGTGGGCTTACCTAGGTTTGCCCACGTTTTTCCAACACTCCGTGGCTTGCACTGGCTGCCGATCAGTTTCCGGTCACAATTCAAAGTGTTGGTAATGACCTATAAAGCCCTACATGGCATCGGACCAGAATACCTCCGAGACCGTCTTCTGCCGCACAAATCTCAGCAGCCACAAAGGTCCCACAGATTTGACCTTCTCCGGGTCCTGTCGACTAAACAATGTCGTCCGGCGGGCCCCAGGGGAAGAGCCTTCTCTGTGGCGGCCCCAGCCCTCTGGAATCAACTCCCCCCAGAGATTAGAACTGCCCCCACCCTCCTTGTCTTTCGTAAATTGCTTAAGACCCACCTATACCGCCAGGCATGGGGGAATTGAAACATTTCCCCCAGGCTTATATAGTTTTATGTATGGTATGCTTGTGTTGTATGCTTTTATATAATGGGTTTTTAGATATTTTTCCTTCTTTTAAATATTAGATTTGTTTACTGTATACTGTTTATTATTGTTGTGAGCCGCCCCAAGTCTTCGGAGAAGGGCAGCATACAAATCTAATAAATTATTATTATTATTATTATTATTATTATTATTATTATTATTATTATTATTTCAAAACAACACAGCAAACGAGATAACTATGCTGGAATTTCGTATTTCATCACCAGTCGGGCATTTCCCAAGCACCTAGGGCTGCGTGATGTAGCGGCGAATTATGTTTGCCGATCCCAGTAAAGCGGCCTTTTGCAATTGACAGATGGAGATTTTGTCAATTCCGATGGTTTTCAAATGTCCGCTGAGATCCTTTGGCACTGCGCCCAGCGTGCCAAGTACCACTGGGACCACTTTCACTGGCTTATGCCAGAATCGTTGCAGCTCGATTTTTAGATCTTCGTATTTCACTAATTTTTCTAGCTGCTTCTCCACAATTCTGCTGTCTGCTGGGATTGCGATGTCGATGATCCATACTTTCTTTTTCTCCACAATCAGGATGATTGTTGTTGTTGTTGTTGTTGTTGTTGTTATTAATATTATTATTATTAATATTATTATTATTATTATTATTATTATTATTATTATTATTCAAAGACAGTGGTTTCCTTCCCCACCCTTGTCAAAGTTAGCAGATTTGCCCAGCGCACCCTAAGCACAGTTGGCTTGTTTGTTGTGCGGTGTATTGTGCAAAACCCAAACATGAGTTTGGGTTTAGCACAATCTGAAGTTAGTTGGGGGAAAGATCAAAAGCAACGTGAGAAAATATTGTTTCACTGAAAGAGTAGTAGATCCTTGGAACAAACTTCCAGCAGACGTGGTTGGTAAATCCACAGTAACTGAATTTAAACATGCCTGGGATAAACATATATCCATTGTAAGATAAAATACAGGAAATAGTATAAGGGCAGACTAGATGGACCATGAGGTCTTTTTCTGCCGTCAGTCTTCTATGTTTCTATGTTTCTATTTGAAAAGCAGTTTCCGTGTGTTGTGTGAATCCTGCCACTTGGTTGATGGGGATTTGAGCCTGACCAGAATCAATATTCCAAAAGAGTCTACCTCTCCTCTCATATTTGGGCACAGGAAGCAGCTAAAATTTCATGCGTAAAATTTATTTATTTATTATGTGCATATCTGCAGAAAGCAAAGTGATTTTTTGGGGAGGGTTTTTTTTTTTGGAACAGATGCATTCCACTGCAGACTGGGGGAAAAGAAAACCCCCAAACACAAATCTTTTCCCTATGGAAGCCCCAGTTTTCTCTTGCTTCACAGTCTCCTGGGCAAGGGGTAAAAAAAGGATCCCCAAGGCGTAGGCTATTCTGAATAAGTAGAGCATAAGCACCTGAAAGAAACAACAGATTTAGTTAGGTCAAGGTCAGGTGCAGATGTGAAGAATGAGAGGCAACGTGGAGGGAGACCTGAATAAGATTCTCGTTCTTCAATTGGTGTGAAAAAGATGGAATTTCAGTGTCAGTCCTTTGTCGTAATACACAAAGGAAAACCCACACTGGCAGTTACCACCCCTCCATCTACACGACTCTTTAAAAAGTAGAGGTTGAATATTACTTTATTCTACGAGTTTTTCTCATCATTCCCATCACCCACCTCCTCCCACTTATTTGTATTTGTATTTATTGGATTTGTATGCCGCCCCTCTCTGCAGACTCGGGGCGGCTAACAGCGGTAATCAAACAGCAGTATAGTCCCGTCGACTAAACAATGTCGTCTGGCGGGACCCAGGGGAAGAGCCTTCTCTGTGGGTGCCCCGACCCTCTGGAACCAGCTCCCCCCTGAGATTAGGATTGCCCCCACCCTCCCTGCCTTTCGTAAACTCCTTAAGACCCACCTCTGCCATCAGGCATGGGGGAACTAAAACACCTCCCCCTTGCCCATGTTGTTTTGTTGATTGATTGACTGTGTGCCTGTTTTTTATATATATTGGGATTGTTTTATGAAATTACTAATTTTAAATTGTAATTAGATTGGTGGGCATTGGATCTTTATTATGTACTGTTTTTTGTTATTGTTGTGAGCCGCCCCGAGTTTGCGGAGAGGGGCGGCATATAAATCCAATAAATCTAATCTAATCTAATCTAATATAACATTATAACAATAATCCAATACTAAAAATAGTTAAAAACCCATTATTATAAAAACCAATCATACATACAGACATACCATGCATAAAATTGTAAAGGCCTAGGGGGAAAGCATATCTCAATTCCCCCATGCCTGGCGGCAGAGGCGGGTTTTAAGCAGCTTACGAAAGGCAAGGAGAGTGGGGGCAATTCTAATCTCTCGGGGGAGTTGGTTCCAGAGGGACGGGGCCGCCACAGAGAAGGCTCTTCCCCTGGGCCCCGCCAAGCGACATTGTTTAGTTGACAGGACCCGGAGAAGACCCACTCTGTGGGACTTAGGACTGTATGACTGTAACTTGTTGCTTGTATCCTAAGATTTTTATTAATATTGATTGTTTCTTCATTGCTTATTTGACCCCTATGACAATCATTAAGTGTTGTACCACATGATTCTTGACAAATGTATCATTTCTTTTATGTAGGCTGAGAGCATATGCACCAAGACAAATTCCTTGTGTGTCCAATCAAACTTGGCCAATAAAATTCTATTCTATTCTATTCTTCTTTATAAACTGTTCTAAACCAATGGAAGTGCCCTGGTGATATATATTATACAGTATTTCTATTTGATTGGATTTGTATGCCACCCCTCTCCAAGGACTCAGGGCGGCTCACAGCATATATAGTAGACCTAACAATACAATAAATCCAATTTTAAAAATTTTAAAAAAATCTGAAACATTTTTTTAAAACATTCATTAACATTCACCCAAAAACTTACGCTAAAAAACATTCATTGGTCGGGGAAGATCTAATTAACTCAGGCCTGTTGACAAAGATGAATTTTTAAACTCTTTCAGAAGGCAAGGAGGGTGGGGGCAGTGCGAATTTCTGGGGGGAGCTGATTCCAGAGGGCCGGGGGCCCCACAGAGAAGGCTCTTCAGCATTGTTTGGTTGATGGGACCCTGAGGAGACCAACTCTGTGGGACCTCACCGGACACTGGATTCATGCGGCAGAAGGCAGTCTCGGAGATAATCGGTCAATGGCTGTGACCCTAATCCCTGGACTGAGTTCTTTAGGGGGGAAAGTGCCTTGGTCTTGTTTTTCACGGAAGAGGTTAAAAAGTGGGGGGGACTTTAGGACACAGTTTTAAATCCTGGAGGAAATACGGACTAGAGAAGGGGTCTCCAACCTTGGCAACTTTAAGCCTGGAGGACGTTCAACTCCCAGAATTCCACAGCCAGCAAAATTAGACTGGAGGTCTAATTTTCAAAATATATTAGAAAAGTGGAGAGGGGAGTCATTGGAATCGTGAAGGATGTAATGGAGGGGAAAGTAAACAAATGTTTTCCCTTCTACTACTATATATTATTCCTTGTTTGAATTTCCATAACCTCCCTTTGCTCATTAGCTATTAAACGTTATTAAATATGCATGCCGCCTTATGGTGGCAGGAGATTCTTGTAATTGTTATCTTCACAACAATACTTTGGATGACAATGAAAGAGAAAGATAAATTAGAATAAATAATATAAACTGTGTGTTTCCCTTCTTCCTTTTCTTTTTCCTTCCTTCCTTTTCTCCCTTCTTTTCCTCCCTTCCTTCCTTCTTTCCTCCCTCCCTCCTTCCTTCCTCCCTCCCTCCTTCCTTCCTTCCTTCCTCCCTCCTTCCTTCCTTCTTCCCTCTCTCCTTCCTCCCTCCCTCCCTCCTTCCTCCCTCCCTCCCTCCCTCCTTCCTTCCTTCCTCCCTCCCTCCCTACTTCCTCCCTCCCTCCATCCCTCCTTCCTTCCTTCCTTCCTTCCTCCCTCCTTGCTTCCTTCCTCCCTCCCTCCTTGCTTCCTTTCTTCCTCCCTCCCTCCCTCCCTCCCTTGTTCATTCGTTCGTTCCTTCCTCCCTCCCTCCTCCCTCCTTCCTTCCTTCCTCCCTCCCTCCTTCCTTCCTCCCTTCCTCCTTTCCTCCCTCCCTCCTTCCTTCCTTCCTCCCTCCTTCCTTCCTTCCTCCCCCCCTCCTTCCTTCCTTCCTTCCTTCCTTTCCTGAAATTTATTCTATCCATAATCAATACACCCTATAGTACAGCTGTGAAATCTAATTACCTTTCCTACCGGTTCAGAAGTGTGCAATTTGTGCACACACCCTCGGTTCGCTTATGTGCGTGCCACCATCACATGTGCCTTTTCACTCTCTGCACATGCTCAGCAGGCTTTGTGCATGTACAGAGGGTTTAAAAAATTAGTGGTGTCCGGGTGGGTGAGTGGAACCTCATGTGCCTCTACTATCAGTTCACTGAACCACTGGCTGCCACCGCTACCAGTACCCCCAAACTGGTCCGAAGCTGTAATATTTCATCCCTGCTATCATGCATATAGCTCCAATTATTCTCTATTTAGGCCTCCAATTGATTTTTTTCCCCTTCTCCATCAAGAATTTTCATAACTGATTTTGCACAAATATTTCATAGCAGTAAGTAATATTTTGTCTCTTGAGTCTCCGCAACCTAGTTTACAATCCCGGTCCCTTCCACTCTTCCATCACCCTTGGGCACTCTGCATCTTCCCCCAATTTGTGTGTCCTCTAGATAATGTGAAATTCAGTTCTCTGAATCCTCAGCAGTTGCCAACTAGGGAATTTTGTCTGTGGAATTCTACATTTGGAAAACACCGGTCAGGGGTGAAATGCTACTGGTTCAGCCTGGTTTGGGCATACCAGTCACAGGTGCGACCAGTGATTCGGAGAACTGGCACGAGGTTCTGCCCATCCAGCCAGACATTTGCCATTTTCTTTTCTTTTTTTAACCCTCTATGCATGCGCAAAGTATTCTGCGTATGCACAGAGGTGGGAAAGTGCACATGTGTGAAGCATGCATTTCCAAACTGATAGGGAACTTTAAGTACATTTCACCACCCATGCTGGAAATGTCTGTCCCTCAGGATAACTCCCTTGTCCCAGGAATTGTCTTTGTGTGGGTATCGGAGGAGGGTGCAGCAGTTGGATGTGCCACTGTGGTTTGGCTTCTGGATGGTGGTTGTATTTACCCAAACCCATACCCACCCCACAGACAAAATACAAACACCACCCAGAAGCCAAAACATGGTGGCATCTCCAACTGCTGCACCCCCCCCCCAACACCCACACAAAGCAAACTGACACACACCAAAAACACATAGCCAGACCACAAACTCAGAGCCAAACCAAAAGCTGGGATGTTACACCACAGACATACATTACAAAACAGCCAACTAATCTGCAAACAACTATTCAAGATGTCACCCTTAATCTGCAAACGTCAACTGCATCAACTACTCAAGGTGTTACCCCATCAACTAATCAAGATTTTAAAAAAGATAATACAAAAGATGATAAAACACAGCAAACCAACCCGCTTACAGCAATTAAACCAGCACTCCACATGCCCCCACCAATATTTATAGAAAAACAGCAGCTCCAGCCACACTTTGTTCACCCTAACATGAAGCCGAAAACACAAGCCTGAAGATGATGAGTAGGACTTCATCAAAACGTTGCCAAGATTCTATCAATCTTACACAGGAAAAGACCCGAATATACCAAGACCTACATACCTATACCCATGAAGATCTACAAAAACATATATATATATAGGATAGAATTCAAATTGGGGGAAATAGATAGGGAGATAGCTGGATAGCTGGATAGATAGCTGGATAGATAGATAGATAGATAGATAGATAGATAGATAGATAGATAGATAGATGGATGGATGGATGGATGGATGGATGGATGGATGGATGGATGGATGGATGGATGGATGGATGGATGGATGGATGGATAGATGGATAGATGGATAGATGGATAGATGATGGATAGATGATGGATAGATGATGGATAGATGGATAGAGGGATAGAGGGATAGAGGGATAGATGGATAGATGATGGATAGATGGATAGAGGGATAGAGGGATAGAGGGATAGAGGGATAGAGGGATAGATAGATGAGAGAGAGAGAGAGATAGATAGATAGATAGATAGATAGATAGATAGATAGATAGATAGATAGATGAGAGAGAGAGAGAGAGATGATAGAGAGAGAGAGAGAGATGTAGATGAGGATGTAGATATAGAGATAGATGATAGATAGATAGATAGATAGATAGATAGATAGATAGATAGATGATAGATAGATAGATAGATAGAGATAGAGATAGAGATAGAGATAGAGATAGAGATAGAGATAGAGATAGAGATAGAGATAGAGATAGAGATAGAGATAGAGATAGAGATAGACATAGAGAGATAGAGATAGAGATAGAGATAGAGATAGAGATATATAGATGATATAGATATAGATATATATATTAGAATTCTTTATTGGCCAAGTATGATTGGACACACAAGGTATTTACCATTAGTGCATATGCTCTCAGTCTACATTAGAAAAAAAGATACATTTGTCAAAATAAATCAGATTCATACTCCTTCCTGATTTCTAAAATTTCTGTAGTTTCAATCAAGGCTTTCATAATCTGAGTCTGTGGGGACCACCAAAGCTTTCTATAACAAAAGTTACCATCAAATTGCAGGGTTTTTTTTTTTTTAAAGGAGTGGAGATTAAACATACGAGGGTTCATCGTGTTCTCTTTCTTCATCCATATGGTTGAATTTAATTAAAACTCAACTAAAACCCAGATCTGCTTTTGCCCTGACCCTGCCAACCCTCTTCATCCAGCACCTACCCATTTTGGTGAGTACACCCCCACCCACTCCCAGCAACTACTCAGAAATGATGTACGTGCTTAGTTCTGTACATCCCTAGCCATAAATGGTGAACTGTCCTAAATAAAAGTAGCTCTTTCTCTCTTTGTCCTTCCTTTAAAATATTGCAAAACTGCCAGCCAACCTTCCTCCTCCCTTTCGTTTGCCTTTCTAAATTGAGTTTGCCCATTCTCCTCTGCTTCTCTTTTCCAGCTGTGCATTTTCTAGGTTGTAAAAGCATCTTCAAAGCTCACCTTCTCTCAAAGCTGTCCCAGTTACATGCAGCACCCTATATGTGGGGCTGATGTAGGGCTGCAGTCCAAAATTGGAAGGAAGGAGGGAAGAGAAAGAGAGAGAAGGAGAGGGAGGGAGAGAAAGAGAAAGGGAGGGAGGGAGGAAGGAAGAGAAAGAGAGAGAAGGAGAGGGAGAGGGAGAGAGAAAGGGAAGGAGGGAGGCAGGGAGGAAGAGAAAGAGAGAAAAGGAGAGGGGGAGAGAGAGAGATAAAGGAAGGAAGGAAGGAAGAGAAAGAGAGGAGAGGGAGAGAGAGAGAGAAAGGAAAGGAGGGAGGGAGGAAGGAAGAGAAAGAGAGAGAAGGAGAGGGGGAGAGAGATATATAAAGGGAAAGAGGGAGGGAGGAAGAGAAAGAGAAAAGGAGATGGGGAGAGAGAGAGAGATAAAGGGAGGGAGGAAGGAAGGAAAGAAGGAAGGGAGGAAGGAAGAGAAAGAGAGAGAAGAGAGGGGGAGAGAGATATATAAAGGGAAGGAGGGAGGAAGAGAAAGAGAGAGAAGGAGAGGGGGAGAAAGAGAGATAAAGGGAGGGAGGGAGGAAGGAAGGAAGAGAAAGAGAGAAGGAGAGGGAGAGAGAGAGAGAAAGGGAAGGAGGGAGGGAGGGAGGAAGAGAAAGAGAGGGAAGGAGAGGGGGAGAGAGAGATATAAAGGGAAAGAGGGAGGGAGGAAGAGAAAGAGAGAAGGAGATGGGGAGAGAGAGAATAAAGGGAGGGAGGAAGGAAGGAAAGAAGGAAGGGAGGAAGGAAGAGAAAGAGAGAGAAGAGAGGGGGAGAGAGATATATAAAGGGAAGGAGGGAGGAAGAGAAAGAGAGAGAAGGAGAGGGGGGAGAGAGAGATAAAGGGAGGGAGGGAGGGAGGAAAGAAGGAAGGAAGAGAAAGAGAGAGAAGGAGAGGGAGAGAGAGAGAGAAAAAGGAGGGTGGGAGGAAGGAAGAGAAAGAGAGATAAGGAGAGGGGGAGAGAGAGATATAAAGGGAAGGAGGGAGGGAGGAAGAGAGAGAAGGAGAGGGAGAGAGAGAGAGATAAAGGGAGGGAGGGAGGAAGAGAAAGAGAGAGAAGGAGAGGGGGAGAGAGATATATAAAGGGAAGAAGGGATGGAGGAAGAGAAAGAGAGAGAAGGAGAGGGGGAGAGAGAGAGATAAAGGGAGGGAGGGAGGAAGGGAGGAAGGAAAGAAGGAAGGAAGGAAGGAAGAGAAAGAGAGAGAAGGAGAGGGAGAGAGAGAGAAAGGGAAGGAGGGAGGGAGGAAGAGAAAGAGAGAGAAGGAGAGGGGGAGAGAGAGAAATAAAGGGGGGAGGGAAGGAAGGAAGGAAAGAGAAAAGAAAAGAAAAGAAAATATTTCACTAAACAGCAGTGAATTGGACTTTGCTTCTCCTGTGCTAATCCTATGAAACTCTGACTTCCTCTTTGGATCAACACTGCTCAGCTTGAGGACTAGTAGTCAATTTTTACAAAGGCCAGAGGAGTTTGCATTTGACTGCAAAGTTAATTTCATTTTTTTAAAAACAAATACATGAATCAAAGCTCAGCTAGCGTTTGAAATTCATACTTTTCCAAACGTTGCAATGCAGTTCGCCAAGAATTACTTGAAATTTTTAATAGGAAAAGATCTGTGCAGAAATGCATATATTCATGAAAATAATGTAATGTTTGTTATATTAGAAAGAACTGTCTGCAAAAAAATGAATGTTCCACAAAGGTGTAAGCAAATTTTGCAATAGGCAGCAAAATACAGGCACATTTTAATGCGGTATATTCTCAAAAATGAAAAACATAGTGAAATTGTCATGTTACCGCATCAAAATGAAAGCAAGGTATTTCGTAGTTAGATTATGTCCTCAAATTCTAAGTGTATTTTTGAAATAAGTGGTAATTTCAGGGGAAATTTTTGTTAAGGGGAAGGATTTTTTTAAAATAGAAAAAAAGGTGCAAGAGAAAACGTTTACTTTCACTTTTTATGCCATCATCCAATTTTAGTTTTAAAGTGGGGTGGTCACCTTTGAGTGACACTCAGTTTTTGTCTATGTAATGTTTCTCCTTTAATACCCTTAACCTTGTTCTGGGCTAAACCACACGTGGTCATTTCAGCTAATTCCTTGGCCAGCATATATGCAATTTAAAAACAAACAAACCCAAGATTTAAATTAAACAAGTGTAGCCCATTATGGGAACGCAACTTTCAGGTTTGTAAGAGTTTTGGTGAAACACGTTAGGAACAATAATCTATCAGTCTCTGTTGTGGTTAGCTCTGGCCCTGCTCCTGCCCCAAGGACTGTGGATGTGGGGGAGACATCCACATACTGCAGGCCTGTTTTGCCCCCCTTTCCCCCCCCCCCGTGGAATCTGCTGATGAAGGCTCCTCTGACCAAGAAGACATGAGTGACAGGGAGGAGGAGAGTGGGGCAGACAGCTCAGAAGGAGATCAATTATCTCGCTCCTCCTTGGATTCAGAACAAGAGTTAATGATACAGCCACGCATGCGGAGAGCGATGCATAGGCAACAACAACTGGGAGATTATTATCAAAGAAAATGAGGCCATCTGTGGTTGGGTGGGGCTGTGGTAATTAGTGAGGCTGTTATAAATAGCAGCCTGTGGATTTGGCCATTGTGGAGGATTATCTGATCCTTGCGTTTCGTGCCTGCCTTGCTGACTTCGACCTTTTGTGTGCTGATTTTTCCCCACTTGGAAACTAAACCAGAGCAAAGTGTGTTTCACTTTGTGAAAGAAGAAGGACTGTGAATGGCCTCACAGCTGCAAGCTAAGTATCACAGAACTGATAAGGGACTTGTACAAATTACCAGTTTCTTTGGAGACCAGTGCTCTTTGCTATACCAAAAGAGGGCTTGGTTTAAGTGAATTTTCATTATAAAGAACATTGTTTTGAATTTTCAAACGTGTGTGTGTCTGAAATTTGTACCTGTGAAGTTTTTGGGAGGATTCTACCAGAGAGCCCGACAGAACAGTCCCTTGACTGATGCCCGAAATAATTTAGTTTATTTATTTTATTAGTATTCCAACTTTCCTTTGTACAACCTCAGGTAGCTCCTGCCTCATATTTTCTCAACAACAACCTTGAGAGGTGGGCTGGGTTGAGGCAGAAGGATTGGCCCAGAGTAATCCAGCCAGTTTCTGTGCCTAAGGAAGAATTAGGGCTTACAATGGATTCCTAATCCCGTTATTTAATCATTCAACCTACTTTTCTCATCCATTGCAATTTGAGGGCCTGGGAGTTGCATCAATACATCTTAAAGGTACCAAGGAGAATGGAGTGGAATAGGAATAGGAATATTTCTACAACACTCCATGGCCTGCATTGGTTGCTGATCAGTTTCCGGTCACAATTCAAAGTGTTGGTTATGACCTTTAAAGCCCTACATGGCATTGGACCAGAATACCTCCGGAACCGCCTGCTACCACTCGTATCCCAGCGACCGATAAGGTCCCACAGAGTTAGCCTTCTCCGGGTCCCATCGACTAAACAATGTCGTTTGGCGGGCCCTAGGGGAAGAGCCTTCTCTGTGGCGGCCCCCCGGCCCTCTGGAATCAACTCCCCCCAGAGATTAGAACTGTCCCCAACCTCCTTGTCTTTCATAAACTACTCAAGACCCACCTATACCGCCAGGCATGGGGGAGTTGAGACACCTTTCTCCCAGCTTTTTTATATTTTATGTTTGGTATGTATGTGTTGTTTGGTTTTTAAATATGATAGGGTTTTATATGCTTCTTTTTAATATTAGATTTGTTTCGCTATAATATTGTTTTTTATTATTGTTGTGAGCTGCCCCAAGTCTTCGGAGAGGGGCAGCATACAAATCTAATAAATTATTATTATTATTATTATTATTATTATTATTATTATTATTATTATTATTATTATTAATAATAATAATAATAATAATAATAATATTATTTGTTCTGTCTGGGTCACTCCGGAAGCCAAGACCAACTCAAAAAGAGAAGTCAGACACACCGATAAAAGGCAAAGGCAGTTTATAAAATTCAAGAAAAAACACAGGTAACAGAAAATGTCCTTACAAACAGGAAAATGCTGTATCTTCAGATATATCCACACAGGCAAAAGTCCATGCAGCAATACAAGATTCTTGCTGCCAATACGAGGCTGTAGATAGCAGACCTACACCTCCCACGGGTCTTCCAAACTGCTGGGCCACAAGCCCGGAACAGAGACGCCGAGAACAAAGCAGGACACCGTAACTCCAATTGATAACACTCCATATGGCTTCAAGGGCTTGCCTGCCTTTTAAACCCTGCTAAGGAGGACCACACCCAAGCCCAGCTGTTCCTAATTCAGTGCTGATAATACTTCTTTAATTGCTCCTTTCTCTGATCTGAACGTCTCTGTCGCATGTCAATGACGGCTTGTGCTTCATCACCTAATGACTCCAAGCTACTGGCTGGGGAGAGCCCCCCCCCCCTGGGGCTCTCATGCTGTTCTCCTTCATCCCATTCCTGATTTTCCTCTCCCCCGTCCGACTGTTCAGCCCCCTCCTCTTCGCTGTCATCCTCCTCCGGGCATGGAGCCAGCAGAGACACAGCCGGTCCCTGAGCAGCCTCAGGCTGAAGCACAACAATTATTATTATTATTATTATTATTATTATTATTATTATTATTAGGAATAGGAATAGGGTGTAATGGAATGGAATAGAACAGAACAGAATAATGGAATGGAATACAATACAATACAATACAATACAAGTTGGAAGGGTCCTTGGAGGTCTTCTAGTCCAACCCCCTGTTTAAGCAGGAAACCCTACACCACCTGAGACAAATGGTTACCCAATCTCTTCTTAAAAACTTCCAGTGTTGGAGCATTTACAACTTCTGGATGCAATTTGTTTCAATGATTAATTGTTCTAACTGTCCGGAAATTTCTCCTTAGTTCTAAGTTACTTCTCTCCTTGATTAGTTTCCACCCATTGCTTCTTGTCCTGCCTTTGGGTTCTCAGGTGGAGAAACCTCCTGCTAGAACAAAGTGGCTTATTTTCTGCTGACAATAATCGGAGTCAATTCTAGAGACCAGATAAGATCCAGAAATGCCCACTCCTCTCTGCTCGATCCCTTCCCACCCCTTCCCCAAGTTGGCCAGAGAATCTATCCAGCGATCAGGATAGCTGATACAAGCTGTGAATGCCTGGAAACACCAGTAAAACAAGGCATAGAAACACAGAAACATAGAAGATTGACGGCAGAAAAAGACCTCATGGTCCATCTAGTCTGCCCTTATACTATTTCCTGTATTTTATCTTACAATGGATATATGTTTATCCCAGGCATGTTTAAATTCAGTTACTGTGGATTTACCAACAACGTCTGCTGGAAGTTTGTTGCAAGGATCTACTACTCTTTCAGTAAAATAATATTTTCTCATGTTGCTTTTGATGTTTCCCCCAACTAACTTCAGATTGTGTCCCCTTGCTCTTGTGTTCACTTTCCTATTAAAAACACTACCCTCCTGAAACTTATTTAACCCTTTAAAATGATGAAGTTCCTTGCAGGAAAGGAGCCTGCTAGGTGGGGCACAGCCAAAGTGTCACGAGGACTAGAACCCTGCCAGGATACCTTCGCCCGATTCTTGCCCGCTCTCTCGTGCAATATCTATTTTTCTCCTAACCCTTCTCGTTTTAACACCTGGCAATATATTACCATCATTTTTACATCGTTTTACGATTGACTGCCCGGTCGTGATTGGGTACGAGTGTCGGGGGGGGGAGAATGAGAGGGGGGGGGTTCTTGCCTTCTCATCGGATGGTAAACCATAAGCAAGCGCCTGTCACTTTCGTATCCCACAGCGTCCTGCACCGCATTATGTGCAGCTATAACAATAACCGTAAAGATGATTGCAAAGCTGCCCTCGGGGGCCCACTTGAACCAAAAGGTTGGGTTGTAAATTGAAAAGAAAAGAAAAGTTGGTGGAAGAGATTTTTAAAAATCCATCCCATCTCACTCTCTTACTCACCCAGAGCAGGGCTGATTCAGCAGGAGAGCTGTCCGTCACTGGGCGGAGGGACCTTTTGCAGGCAAGTCAGAAACTTTTTCCTACTTTTCTCTTCGGCTCTTCCAGGACAGAAAAAGAATCAACCTGAATGTTCCCAGCCCACCAATCTGCACCCTCTTCCCACCCTTGGTTTCAGCTCTCTAATACAGATAGAAATATAGAAACATAGAAGACTGAAGGCAGAAAAAGACCTCATGGTCCATCTAGTCTGCCCTTATACTATTTCCTGTATTTTATCTTAGGATGGATCTATGTTTATCCCAGGCATGTTTAAATTCAGTTACTGTGGATTTATCTACCACGTCTGCTGGAAGTTTGTTCCAAGGATCTACTATTCTTTCAGTAAAATAATATTTTCTCATGTTGCTTTTGATCTTTCCCCCAACTAACTTCAGATTGTGTCCCCTTGTTCTTGTGTTCACTTTCCTATTAAAAACACTTCCCTCCTGGACCTTATTTAACCCTTTAACATATTTAAATGTTTCGATCATGTCCTCCCTTTTCCTTCTGTCCTCCAGACTATACAGATTGAGTTCATTAAGTCTTTCCTGATGGATGGATGGAGGGAGGGAGGGAGAGAGAGAGAGAGAGAGAGAGAGAGAGATAGATAGGTAGATAGATGAGAGAGAGAGAGGTGGTATATATATATATATATATATATATATATATATATATATATATATATATATATATATATAGAGAGAGAGAGAGAGATAAATAGATAGATAGATTAATTGATTAATTAATTAATTAATTAATATTATCAGCTATTATGGTTTAGGCATGGTTTGTTTGGGTTGTATGATTGCTTTTTATTATAAGGGTTTTTTAAAACTGTTTTTTAAAAAACATTGCATTTGTACACTGTATATTGTTTGTTGTGAGCCACTCCGAGTCTTCAGAGAGGGGCGGCATACATACAAATGTAATAAATTATTATTATTAATTATTAATTAATTAATTAATTAATAATACAAACCCCCCCCCCCCCCAGAAAACAAAAAGAAAAACAATCTTAAGTCACTTCTTTTCGGTGCCTTTGAATGGTCAACTTTGAGTGGTTACTAAACAAACTGGCGTAAGTCGAGGACCACCTGTTATGTTTTTTCCAACAACGGCACATTCCATCCAATGCCAACAAGGTAGCACTATTACACACACAAACACACACACATACACACCAGGATTCCCTCTTTATCCTTTTAATTTGCCATTTTTTCTCCCTTCCCTTCTGCCCATCCCATGTTACCGCCAGCCGCGATGGCTGCGAGGCCCACGGAGGAGACGCCCCATCTGGAGCCAGTCCTGTCCCCTGCCTTCCCTGCAGCGAGGACAGTTCTCGGCCAGGCTGTTCCAGCCTGGGAAGCAGATGGGGGACCAGGCGGGCGCACCGTCCATCACGCCGGCTGTCATCTGTCTATGAAGGCATTTCAACAGGAAGCAGGCCACCAGCAAAGCGGACCGAGGCGGGAATAAGCAACCTGAGTGCCGGAGGAGAGCGGAGGAAAGAAGACAAGGGGGACCCTGTTGTGTGAGCCCTCCGGTGTCTCCAAAGGGCTTCTTTCTCTTCGAGAAAAGAATTCCTTTGTCTATTCTTCTCTCAAGGATTGAGAATTTCTTGCCTCTTTCTCTGAGCCGTGTTTTTTGATCCTACTTTATCTGAAAGCGAGCAGATTCCTCCAATTTTTTCACATGTAATCTTGTTTAATTGAATTATCTAAGAACCAGGAACTGGTTAGAAGATGGTAATTATGCCTCGGTTGTACATAATTAATAAGTTTAAAGCAAGCGAGGTAAAATTCATATTTGGCGTTATCGTCACGTATGCGTCTCTTTCTCCGCACCCGCCGCCTTCTCCTTTTTCCTTCCTCTCCTCCTTCTATTATTATTATTATTACTATTATTATTATTATTATTATTATTATTATTATTATTATTATTATTATTATTATTTTGTCAGTATAACACAGCAAACGTGATCACTATGCTGGATTTCGTATTCCATCACCAGTCGGGCGCTTCCCAAGCGCCTAGGACTGCGTGATGTAGCGGCGAATTATGTTTGCCAATCCCAGTAAAGCAGCCTTTTGCAATTGACAGATGGAGATTTTGTCAATTCCGATGGTTTTCAAGTGTCCGCTAAGATCCTTTGGCACTGCATCCAGCGTGCCAAGTACCACTGGGACCACTTTCACTGGCTTATGCCAGAGTCGTTGCAGCTCGATTTTTAGATCTTCATATTTCACTAATTTCTCTAGCTGCTTCTCCTCAATTCTGCTGTCTCCTGGGATTGCGATGTCGATGATCCATACTTTCTTTTTCTCCACAATCACAATGTCTGGTGTGTTATGCTTCAGAATTCGGTCAGTCTGAAGTCGGAAGTCCCACAGTAGTTTTGCTTGCTCATTATCATATTATTATTATTATTATTATTATTATTATTATTATTATTATTAATTAGATTTGTATGCCGCCCCTCTCCGGAGACTCGGAGTGGCTCACAACAGCAAAACACAGTACAAATCTAATGATTAAAAAACAGTTAAACCCCTTAATATAAATCAGTAATACATCCCAGACAAATCATACATAAAACAGAACGGCCCCGGGGAATCAATTTCCACATGCCTGACGGAAGAGATGGGTTTTAAAGAGTTTGCGAAAGGCAAGGAGAGTGGGTGCAATCCTGATCTCCGGGGGGAGTTGATTCCAGAGGGTCGGGGCCACCACAGAGAAGGCTCTTCCTCTGGATCCCGCCAGATGACATTGTTTCGTCGACGGGATCCGGAGAAGGCCAGCTCTGTGGGACCTAATCGGTCACTGGGATTCGTGCAGCAGAAGGCGGTCTCGGAGGTATTCTGGTCTGATGCCATGAAGAGCTTTCTTTTTTTCAATATACAAACATATAATAATAATAATGATTATTATTATTATTATTATTATTATTATTATTATTATTATTATTTATTAGATTTGTATGTCACCCCTCTCCGGAGACTCGGAGAGGCTCACAACAATAATAAACAGTGTACAAATCCAATATTAAAAACAATTTTAAAACCCTTATAATTAAAATAATCATACAACTCAATCAAACCATACATAAACCATAATAGCTGGGGGGGGGGGTATAACAACTTCTCCATGCCTGGCAACATAGGTGGGCTTTCAACAGCTTGCGAAAGGCGATAAGGGTGGGGGCGGTTCTAATCTCCGGGGGGAATTGATTCCAGAGGGCCGGCGCCGCCACAGAGAAGGCTCTTGCCCTGGGGCCCTCCAGATGGCATTGCTTAGTCGACGGGACCTGGAGAAGGCCAACTCTGTGGGACCTGATCGGCCGCTGAGATTCGTGCGGCAGAAGATGGTCCCAAAGGTATTCTGGTATGATGCCATGTAGGGCTTTATAGGTCATGACCAACAATTTGAATTGTAACCGGAAACTGATCGGCAGGCAGTGCAGGACATGGAGTGTTGATGAGACATAAGCATATCTAGGAAAGCCCATAATTGCTCTCCCGGCCGCATTCTGCATGATCTGAAGTTTCCAAACACTCTTCAAAGGTAGCCCCATGTACAGAGTGTTGTAGTAGTTGAACCTTGAGGTGATGAGGGCATGAGGGACTGTGAGCAGAGACTTCCTGTCCAAATAGGGGCGCAACTGATGCACCAGGTGGACCTGTGCAAATGCCCTCCTCGCCACAGCCAAAAGATGGTGCTCTAAGGTTAGCTGTGGATCGATGAGGATGCCCAAATTGCGAACCCTCTCTGAGGGGGTCAATAATTCCCCCCACCCAGGGTAATGGATGGACAGATGGAATTGTCCTTGGGAGGCAAAACCCACAGCCATTCCGTCTTGT
The DNA here is from genome assembly GCF_031021105.1 of Erythrolamprus reginae. Lineage (NCBI taxonomy): Eukaryota > Metazoa > Chordata > Lepidosauria > Squamata > Dipsadidae > Erythrolamprus > Erythrolamprus reginae. Next base: position 11,781,375 of record NC_091960.1, read on the forward strand.
CAGGGTTGAGTTTTTCCCTGTTGACATCCATCCAGACCCTAACAGCCTCCAGGCACCGGCTCATCACTTCCACTGCTTTGCTGACTGGACATGGGGTGGAGATGTACAGCTGGGTATCATCAGCGTACTGATGATACCTCACTCCATGACCTTGGATGATCTCACCCAGCAGTTTCATGTAAATGTTGAATAGCAGGGGGGAGAGGACCGACCCCTGAGTCACCCCACAAGGGAGAGACCTAGATGTTGACCTCTGACCCCCCACTAACACCAACTGCAACCGACCGGAGAGGTAGGAGGAGAACCACTGTAGAACAGTGCCTCCCACTCCCTGCCCCTCCAGCCGGCACAGAAGGATACCATGGTCGATGGTATCAAAAGCCACTGAGAGGTCAAGAATATATTATTATCATTGTTACAATCAAAGATCGGTTCATTAATATTACATGCCTTTTTTATTTCTACATCTATCTAATAATTTAATTTAACTTGAATTTATAAGCCGTCCAATTCCTTTCGGACTCTGCCAGCAAAAATGGAACTCCGTTTTCTGTGACAGAAGCACAGCAGGTCCATCCTTCGCTATTTGAACCGGGGTGGCGCAGCAGGTAGAGTGCTGTATTGCAGGCCACTGAAGCTGACTGTAGAACTGTAGGTCAGCGGTTAAAATCTCATCACCGGCTCAAGGTTGACTCAGCCTTCCATCCTTCCGAGGTGGGTAAAATGAGGACCCGGATTGTGGGGGCAATAAGCTGGCTCTGTTAAAAATAAGTGCTATTGCTAACATGTTGTAAGCCGCCCTGAGTCTAAGGAGAAGGGCGGCATAAAAATTGAACGAACGAACGAATGAATGAATGAGTGAGTGAGTGAATGAATAAGTAAATAAGTAAATAAGTAAATAAGTAAATAAGTAAATAAGTAAATAAGTAAATAAGTAAATAAGTAAATAAGTAAATAAGTAAATAAGTAAATAAGTAAATAAGTAAATAAGTAAATAAGTAAATAAGTAAATAAGTAAATAAGTAAATAAGTAAATAAGTAAATAAGTAAATAAGTAAATAAGTAAATAAGTAAATAATAAGTAAATATTTCCAGAACAGATCTAAGCACCCCGTGGGCCAGCTCTGTCCCATGGGGCCTTGAGTTTGACACCTCTGATCTAGAACAACTGTTTCTCAACTTTGGCAAATTTAAGAGGTATGGACTTCAACTCCCAGAATTCCCCAGCCAGTACAGGTGACTGAAAAATTTGCGGCATAAAAATTGAACGAACGAACGAACGAACGAACGAACGAATGAATGAATGAATGAATGAATGAGTGAGTGAGTGAGTGAGTGAGTGAGTAAATAAATAAGTAAATAAGTAAATAAGTAAATAAGTAAATATTTCCAGAACAGATCTAAGCACCCCGTGGGCCAGCTCTGTCCCCTGGGGCCTTGTGTTTGACACCCCTGATCTAGAACAACTGTTTCTCAACTTTGGCAAATTTAAGCGGTATGGACTTCAACTCCCACAATTCCCCAGCCAGTACAGGTGACTGAAGAATTCTGGGAGTTGAAAGCCGTACCTCTTAAAAGTTTCCAGAGTTGAGAAACGCTGCTCTGAACCTCCTGAGTTGTTCACGGTTCATGATCAGGAAAAGACTCCAAAGAAAAAAAATCCCTCCGGATGCCTTCTCCTGCGATTGAACAGAAGCGTAGGAAGAAAATAAGACCGCTGTGAAAAAGCAGGACATTCCCACACACTCTTGAGCCACCTGCTTAGTATGTAAAAAACGCACTCCATCCTCCTTCTTCCAAAGAAATTTTGGAAAGCAATTTGCTTTTCTTCACATGAGAACATTCAGGGGGTGGGGGAAACACGCAAGAGAATGATTCCACCTGGCATGAACGGAAAGCATGCCGAGACATATAAAATAAGTGGCCTTGTCCAAATGAGTGTCACACACCGTTTTTTCTGCTCCCTTTCAGGGATGGCAACAAAGCCGCCCGCACTGAATTAAACTCATCAATCTGAGCTCTTTCCCCCACTTTTAAAAATGTCCTCCGATATGTGAGCAGGAACCGTCCTAACAGTAGGCCAGCTCTGTTGGTTATTTATTACAGGAATTTATTGCAGGTCAGGAAGCATTAGAAAAATCTTGATAGGAGGTGTGTGTTTGTGTGTGTGTGAGAGAGAGAGAGAGAGAGAGAGATTCCACAATATCTTGCCCAATTGGGATTTGTTGCATAGAAACATAGAAGGTTGATGGCAGAAAAAGACCTCATGGTCCATCTAGTCTGCCCATATATTATTTCCTGTATTTTATCTTACAATGGATATATGTTTATCCCAGGCATGTTTAAATTCAGTCACTGTGGATTTACCAACCACGTCTGCTGGAAGTTTGTTCCAAGCATCTACTACTCTTTCAGTAAAATAATATTTTCTCATGTTGCTTTTGATCTTTCCCCCAACTAACTTCAGATTGTGTCCCCTTGTTCTTGTGTTCACTTTCCTATTAAAAACACTTCCCTCCTGAACCTTATTTAACCCTTTAACATATTTAAATGTTTCGATCATGTCCCCCCTTTCCCTTCTGTCCTCCAGACTCTACAGATTGAGTCCATTAAGTCTTTCCTGATACGTTTTATGCTTAAGACCTTCCACCATTCTTGTAGCCCGTCTTTGGACCCGTTCAATTTTGTCAATATCTTTTTGTAGGTGAGGTCTCCAGAACTGAACACAGTACTCCAAATGTGGTCTCACCAGCGCTCTATCTAAGGGGATCACAATCTCCCTCTTCCTGCTTGTTATACCTCTAGCTATGCAGCCAAGCATCCTACTTGCTTTTCCTACTGCCCGACCACACTGCTCACCCATTTGAGACTGTCAGAAATCACTACCCCTAAATGCATTTTGGATGAGATAACCAAGGGTAGAACAAGAAGCAATGGGTGGAAATTAAACAAAGAGAGAAGCAACTTAGAACTAAGGAGAAATTTCTCCTAAAATTGTTTGGAAAATGGTTGTATGCAGCGGTGAGCTATGAGCCAGAATGCTAAATTGCGCTCGCCACGGCGGCTCATAAGTTCTTGCAGGACCAGCACAATTTTGCTACTGCACCTGTGGAGGTAGCAAAATCGCACACGGAGCTGCAGATAAAACCTCGCCGTAACACGGGCGCAATTTTGCTACCTCCACAGGTGCAGCAGCAAAATTGCACTGGTCCCACAAGAATTTATGCAATTTAGCATTATGGCTTGTAGCCCGCCGCTGGTCGTATGTCACTTTTTTCAGTGTTGCTATAACTTGGACCAGTCACTAAACAAGCCTTCTGCCGCACGAATCCCAGCGACCAGTTAGGTCCCACAGAGTGGGTCTTCTCCAGGTCCCGTCAACTAAACAATGTCGCTTGGCGGGACCCAGGGGAAGAGCCTTCTCTGTGGCGGCCCCGGCCCTCTGGAACCAACTCCCCCAGAGATTTGAATTGCCCCCACCCTCCTTGCCTTTCGTAAGCTACTTAAAACCCACCTCTGCCGCCAGGCATGGGGGAATTAAGATCTCTTCTCCCCCTAGGCCGTTACAATGGTATGCATGGTATGTTTGTATGTGTATTTGGTTTTGTATATTAAGGGGTTTTAATCTGCTTTTAGTATTGGATTATTATTGTATACTGTCTATGATTGCTGTTAGCCGCCCCGAGTTTTCGGAGAGGGGTGGCATATAAATCCAATAAAACTTGAAACTTGAAACGTAAGTCGAGGACTACCTGTACAAGTTGAGGCCAGATAATTTTTTGACCCTTTTGTGTTGTGGTGCATTAGTGCCTTCCGTCCCCTGTCCTATTGCTCTCCTATATCTCCTATAACTTTCTTCTATTCCTACATCTCTTCTTCTGTTCTTTCATTGATATGTTCTATTCCTATATCGTCTTTTCTATTCTTTCTTAGATATATTTTACTATGAGTATCTCCTCTATAACCTTCATCATGTATTTTACTATGTGTACAGTGGTCCCCCGATTATCGCGAGGGTTCCGTTCCAGGACCCCTCGCGACAATCGATTCTTCGCAAAGTAGCGGTGCGGAAGTAAAAACACCATCTGCGCATGCGCAGATGGTGTTTTTACTTCCGCCGCAGCAGCGAGGAGCCGAAGATTGGGGTTTCCCCGCCGCCCACGCAAACTCCTCGCTGCTGCCGCGCCCACTGCTTGTCCGCCCGCCGCTTGTCCGCCCGCCGCTTGTCCGCCGCCTGCCTGCCCGCGCGCCCGCCGCTCGCCCGCCCTTCGCCCACTCACGCCGTTCGCTCGCGCCGCTTCCCAGCTGAGTCCTGAAGCCAGAAGGCAAAGGCAAACTTCCGCGTTTGGCTTCGGGACTCAGTTGGGAAGCGGCGCGGGGGATCACTGTATATCTATTTACATATTATAGAGTGATTCCAATTTATTTCTTATAGCTTGGTCTCGTATTCTACTCATCATATATCGTCTTACCTTGTCCCACCATCTCATCAGTTGTCTCAATTCAGTTTCATTATCCAAATTTATCCTTTTACCCATAATTTCAAGTTGACTATGGTCCACCATGTATCTATACCAATTTTGCACTGTCCATTTTGTCGCATCCTTCCAACCCAAAACTATGACCGCCTGAACGCTTTTTATTGCTGCTTGTTTTATTTCTCTAAATTCTCCCATCGCATTGCTTTTAACTAATACTGTTAATACTCACACTTCTCATTTCCATTCCAAACTTATTTTGGCAAAACTAACCCAAAACCATAATGCTGAAAATATATATATTTTTAAAAAAAACCATTATGTTTGCTGCAAAACTTCACCGTTCCTATTGCCATTGCCACAGCTTTGCTCGCTGTTGTTACAATCCTCAGCGCACGCAGAGTGCTCTTTACCCATGCCAGAAACTATGGGAGATGTCAAGCATTTGACAACCTAAATCATTCAATCACAGGAGCACCTTTGATAAATGTTCCTTACCACTTTTTTAGCCGTTTAACATGTGTGCCTCTGTCACTGAAGAAGCTTATCGTTGGTACGTTTCTTTATCCTTGTTTAATTAGACCGGCTTCTCCATCCTCCTTCCTGATATCTTTTCAACTCCTCCATCAACATTCCTCCTAATTAAAAGATTAAAGAAATGGATGAACAAATGACACCGGAAGTTTTTACTATGTCTAGGGGACTTGAACGTATGGATGACCAAACTAGAGGTAGCCCTCAGCTTGCAACAATTTGTCGCAGCCTCCTCGTGGTCACCTGATCAAAATTCAGATGCTTGACCACTGGGTCATATTTATGATGGTTGTGTGCCTTTGGTCATATGATCATTCATTCATCCATTCATTCATTCATTCATTCATTCACTCACGCACTCACTCATTCACCCACCCATCCACCTACCCACCATCCTACCTACCTACCTATCTATCTATCTATCTATCTATCTATCTATCTATCTATCTGTTCTGTCTGGGTTCCCCCAGACATCAACACCAACTAAAAAGAGTATCCAGACATGCTGGTAAAAAGCAAAGTCATTTTATATCTTTGAAAACAAACACAGATAACAAAAACTGTTCTTACAAACTGGAATGCTATGAAGCTTCACAGAAGAGTCACGACGGCCAGACAATACAACAGGCTTCTTGCTGGCACACACACCACTGTAGATAATAAAACCCACGCCTCCCCCAAGTTTTCAGCCTTCGAGGCCACAAGCCAGAATCAGAGACGCCAAGGATCGAAGCAAGGTCACAGGACTCCCAAAAGATAACTCTCCACAATATAGGAAGGGCGGGCCTGCCTTTTCAACCTTTCTGAGGAGAACCACACCCAAACCCAGCTGTTGCCTATTAGGGATGGAAATACCTGGCTAATTGTCCCCTTCGTTGTGCTGCCCTTCTCTGCCTCATATCTATGATGGCTTGTGCGTTCTCATCTAATGACTCCAGGCTACTCGCTGGGGAGAGCTCCCCCCCCGGGGGTCTCAGGCTGTTCTCCCTCCTCCTTGTCCTGACATTCCTCTTCCCCGTCTGCCTGGTCCTCCTCCTCCTCCTGTTCCTCGTCCTCCCCCTCTGAGCATGGAGCCGGCAGAGTTCCAGCCGTTCCCTGAGGAGCCTCAGACTGAATCACAACACTATCTATCTATCTATTCATCAGATTTCTGTGCCGCCCTTCTCCTGGGACTCCAGGCAGCTCACAGTAAATTGTTGTGGTTGGCTCTGGCCCAGCTCCTGCCGCAAGGAATGTGCAGGTGGATGTGGGGGAGATGGAGTCTGCCGATGAAGCCTCCTCTGACCAAGGAAGCATGAGTGACAGGGAAGAGGGGAGTTTGGCAGACAGCCCAGGAGGATATCAATCATCTGTGTCATCCTTGGATTCTGAACAAGAATTAATGACACATCCACGCATGCATAGAGTGATGCATAGGAGACAACAATTGAAGGATTATTACAAGAGAAAATGAGGTCATCTGTGGTTGGGTGGGGCTTCAGTAATTAGGGCTGCTGCTATAAATAGCGGCGTGTGGGTTTGGCCGTTGTGAAAGAGTATCTGATCGCAGTTCTTCAGGAATCGTGTGTTGCTGTTTTCTGGACTTTGTTGATTTTTCATGCCTTTGAAACCAAAGCAGAGCAACGTGTGTGGGTGTGGGTGTCTCACTTCGTTGGAAGAAGAAGGGGTGTGAAGTTTCTTCACAGCTGCTAGCTAAGTACTTAATGACTGCTTAAGGGAAACTGTACAAACTACCCGGTTGTTTTGGGATGAGTGCTCTTTGCAATACAAAAAGAGTGCTTAGTTTATTTTGAATTTTGTGATGAAGAACATTGTTTTGAATTTTCAAACATGTTTGTGTCTGAAATTTGTACCCTTGAATTTTTGGGAGGCTCCTACCAGAGAGCCCCGCAGAACAGTAAATAATGTACAAAACATGAAGAAATCTAATATTAAAATAACCCTAAAAATATCTCTACTAAAACACATAGAAATCTAAATTCTAAAACCCCTATATATTTAAAAACCAATAATTCACATTCATCCTATCATTCTCCAGCCATAGACTGGGATAGATGCCAACATTTCAATGACCCTAGGTCTGTCGGCAGAGATGTGTTTTCAAGGCCTTACGAATCTCTGAGAGGGAGCTGATTCCAAAGGGCCGGGGCCACCACAAAGAAGGCTCTTCCCTAGGCCCTTCCAGACAGCATTGCCTGGCTGACAGGACCTGGAGAAGGCCAACTTTGTGGGACCTAACCGGCCCGCTGTGGTGCATAAAGCAGGAGATAGTTTTCTGCTGGCAGAAGATTCTGACCAGCAGAATCAATGCGGAGGTCAGATTCACTCAACAACCGTAGCAAGAAAGGTCGTATAATGGGACAAAATTCAGACACCTGGCCACTGGCTCATATTTATGACGGTTGTAGTGCCTCAAGACCATGTGATCTTCTTTTGCGACCGTATTGACTAGCAAAGTCAATGGGGAAACCAAATTCACTTAACAACCATAGCAAGGAAGGATTATGGACTTGGGCGTCCTCCTCGATCCACAGCTCACATTAGAGAAACATCTTTCGGCTGTGGCGAGGGGGGCGTTTGCCCAGGTTCGCCTGGTGCACCAGTTGCGGCCCTATCTGGATTGGGAGTCACTGCTCACAGTCACTCATGCCCTCATCACCTTGAGGCTCGACTACTGTAACGCTCTCTACATGGGGCTACCTTTGAAGAGTGTTCGGAAACTTCAGATCATGGAGGATGCAGCTGCAAGAGAAATCATGGGCTTCCCTAAATATGCTCATGTTACACCAACACTCCGCAGTCTGCATTTGTTGCCGATCAGTTTCCGGTCACAATTCAAAGTGTTGGTTATGACCTATAAAGCCCTTCATGGCACCAGACCAGATTATCTCCAGGACCGCCTTCCGCCGCACGAATCCCAGCGACCAGTTAGGTCCCACAGAGTTGGCCTTCTCCTGGTCCCATCAACTAAACAATGTCGTTTGGCGGGACCCAGGGGAAGAGCCTTCTCTGTGGCGGCCCCGGCCCTCTGCAACCAACTCCCCCCAGAGATTAGAATAGCCCCCACCCTCCTTGCCTTTCGTAAGCTCCTTAAAACCCACCTCTGCCATCAGGCATGGGGGAACTGAGATATTCTTTCCCACTAGGCTTCTACAATTTATGTATGGTATGTTTGTATGTATGATTGGTTTTTAAAATAAGGGTTTTTAGCTGCTTTAGTATTGGATTGTCACATGTTGCTTTTACCACTTTTGTTAGCCGCCCGAAGTCTACAGAGAGGGGCGGCATACAAATCCAATAAATAAATAAATAAGGTAGGATCATAAAATGGGGCCGAATTCTCTGAACCAAGGTTCTGCTTAGCAACGGAAATTTGGAGTGGGGGGCTCCACTGTGGTCATAAATGGAGGACTACCCCTAGTCACAACTACGGATCCTTTAGCTGTGCTGTGTTTGAGCAGCCAGTCTGTTCCACCTGCCTGCAAGAAGCACAATAGCATCTTTTGCAATGGAAAAAATCTCCCATCCCAGGAGATGCGCAAGTTATTATTGTCTGGGAAATTGAGCTTTAATTAGCAATTCGTTAACATGCTGTTTATTTTTCCATTGCTCGGGCTTCTTTCTTCCTTCTACAGCTGCCGGCCGGCCCAGAACTTCAACTTCATTCATGGCACTAAGATTATATCCCACCGGAGATAATTAAGGCCTTGGCTTTACCTGCTTCCTTCCATGAGCTCACCCTACAATTCCACTGAGCTTTCGACAAAGCCGGCAGGTGAAGGTGGGCAGGGGCAACTTAACACCTGCACTCCTTCGAAGTCACAGAGAACCCATTTGTTCACCGGTTTGTTGACTCGTTCTGTACATCATCGGTGATCCGGTGATTACCCTGCACCCTGCCCAGTGTTCAGTTCTTGTCCAATGGTTTGTTTTCATGCAAGGCAAATTATCACTAAGCTCACTGCACTCCAGATGACCACTTTCTATAATATGTAGCTGTTGTGTTGTGAAAAGTAAATGTTGATGTTCACACCGAAATGTGAAGAATGTGACAGAAACAAACTAGGAGTTTAGGATAGAATAGATCTCCTCTCCTGCCCTTCCTTTCTTTCCTTCCTTCCTTCCTTCTTTCTCTCCTTTCTTTCTTCCTCCCTTCCTTCCTTCACTCATTCATTCATTCCTCATTCCTTCTCTTTATCCCTTCCTTTATTTTCCTTCCTTCCTTCTTTCCTTCTTTCCTTCCTTCCTTCCCTCTTTCCTTCCTTCCTTCCTCCCTTCCTTCATTCACTCATTCATTCATTCCTCCCTTCCCTTTATCCCCTCCTTTCTTTTCCTTCCTTCCTTCCTTCTTTCCTTCCTTCCTTCTTTCCTTCCTTTCTTCCTCCCTTCCTTCATTCACTCATTCATTCATTCCTCCCTTCCCTTTATCCCTTCCTTTCTTTTCCTTCCTTCCTTCTTTCCTTCCTTCCTTCCTTCCTTCATTCACATTCCTTCCTTCCTCCCTTCCCTTTATCCCTTCCTTTCTTTATTCCTTCCTTCCCTCCCTTCCCCTTTCTTCCTTCCTCCCTCCTTCTCTCCCTCCCTCCCTTCCTTCCATTCTTCTCTCCCTTCTTTCCTCCCTCCCTCCTTCCCTTCCCCTTTCCTTCCTCCATTCCTTCATTCCTCCCTCCCTCTTTCTCTGCCTCTCCCCCTCCCTGCCTTCCCTTCATTCTTCCTTTCCTTCTTCCCTTCCTCCCTCCCCTCCCTGCCACTCTCCCTCCCCTTTCCCTCTCTCCATTCCTTCTTTTGTCTTTAGTACTTAGCCAAAAATGCAATCACCAGTTTGCAATAATCTTCAATAATCAAGCATATGCCGTCAACAATTTAACATTGCAGAGTAAAAATCTCGAATAAAAGCATGAAAAACAGATGGCGCAACCATAACCAATTAACAGTAATAAATGACGATGATGAAGATGATGATTCCACCCAGTAAATTTGGACAATCGCTCGGATGACATTCCAGAATATAATTGGATGTTCTCTACAGTTTTCTCCGGCGAACATGCTGTGTTCTTGCCGGCTGACACGTCCGTTTCATGAGTTACCAGGCCAAAGACCTACTTCTCCGAAAGGAAGAGCGTGTAGACCCGTCAGCTTACAAAACCCATGATTGACATTGTCATTATTTGCTTGTGCCTCTTCCAACATCATTTAAAAAGCGAAAGCTGTGCATATTAATTTGGCAATGTGTGAATCTCCCTATTCACGCTGTCACTTTGCAGGCTTTCCCCTGCTAAATATATGCACGGTGTATAATTACCCTCTTACACTGGTTTTACCATACCGCTGCTTCTACTCCATGACTGACATTCACCTGCTTTTGAATTGGCCTAAAAAAAAAAAAGAGGCCTTTTAAAAAAAAATTGAGGCTGTTGGCTGGGGGCAGCGGATGGGACAGGCTCCGCTCCAGTGGAAGTGCAGCGTTTGTCGCTCTCCGTTCAAGGGGGCATCTTTTAAATAAGTGTACGGAGAGTTCCAGCTTCAAAGATTTGGCAAAGGAGAGAAAGATGCCTTAGGATCTGTCTCTCTCTCTCTCTATCACGACACGCAACACTGCAATCAGCACAAACGCTACAGCCCCTCTTCTTCTTTTCAGTTTTCAACCATGCATTCTGACGCATTGAGTTTTTATAAGCCCCCAAATGTTCAGTCTCTGTGGGTTTTTTTTCTTTTTTAAAATTAAGGTAATTGCCTTTTGGAATTATTATCTTGAGTTTTCTCAAGGTCAACGAGGCTAACTGGATTAGGGGCCCCTCAAACCTGGCAACTTCATGGCACCGGACCAGATTATCTCAGGGACCGCCTTCTGCAGCACGAATCCCAGCGACCAGTTAGGTCCCACAGAGTGGATCTTCTCCGGGTCCCGTCAACTAAACAATGTCGCTTGGCGGGACCCAGGGGAAGAGCCTTCTCTGTGGCAGCCCCGGCCCTCTGGAACCAACTTCCCCCAGAGATTAGAGTTGCCCCCACCCTCCTTGCCTTTCGTAAGTGACTTAAGACCCATCTCTGCGGTCAGGCATGGGGGAAATGAGATCCTCTTCCCCCCCCAGGCCTTTACAATTCTATGCATGGTATGTATGTATGTCTGGTTTTTATATTAATGGGTTTTTAATCGTTTTTAGTATTAGATTGCTATTGTACACTGTTTTATTATTGCTGTTAGCCGCTCCGAGTCTCCGGAGAGGGGCGGCATACAAATCCAATCAATCAATCAATAAATAAATAAATAAATAAATAAACTTCATATGCTGCAACATCCTACTGTTCAATGACTACTTCAGCTTCAACCGCAACAACACAAGAGCACGCAACAGATTCAAACTTAATATTAACCGCTCCAAACTTGACTGTAAAAAATATGACTTTAACAATCGAGTTGTCGAAGCGTGGAACTCCTTACCGGACTCAATAGTGTCAACCCCTAACCCCCAACATTTCTCCCTTGGAGTATCCACAATTGACCTCTCCAGGTTCCTAAGAGGTCAGTAAGGGGCATACATAAGTGCACTAGTGTGCCTTTCGTCCCCTGTTCAATTGTCTTTCCTTTATCTCATATATCATATATATTTTCTTCCTTTCATATATCTTCTCCTCTATTTTTACATATTATCTTTATATATATTACTTCATGTCTATTCTCTTCCATATGTATTGTGTATTGGACAAATGAATAAATAAATAAAAAATAAATAAACTTTGAGAAATGCTTTGTCTTACACAATGGCAAAAAGAATCAGAACACAAAATACAACAACAACAACAACAACAACAATAATAATAATAATAATAATAATAATTTATTAGACTTGTATGCCGCCCCTCTTCGAAGACTCGGGGCAGCTCACAACCACAATGGAACAATGCAGATACAAATCTAATAATTAAAAACTGTAACTAAAACCCATTACCTTAAAAACAATCAATACCACACAATTATAACTACACATAACTTGGTGGAAATAAACTTGTAGATGACTCTCACTCTGTCAAAGACCTCGGAGTACTCATATCCAATGACCTAAATGCGAGAGTCCACTATAACAACATTGCCAAAAAAGCATTAAGAGTTGTTAATCTAATCTTAGGTAGCTTCTTCTCCAGAAACCTTGAATTGCTAACCAGAGCTTACAAAACTATTGTCAGACCGATTCTAGAATACAGCTCACCTGTATGGAACCCGTATTGCATATCAGACATAAATACAATCGAGAGCATCCAGAAATATTTCACAAGAAGAGTCCTTCCCTCCTGCTCTCGCAACAAAACACCTTACTCCACCAGACTTGAAATTCTGCAATTAGACAATTTACAACTACATCCCCTCTGATCTAATCTAACAGTAGTTCATAAAATCATGTATCAAAATGTCCTTCCTGTTAGTGACTACTTCACCTTCAACCACAACAACACACGACCACATAATAGATTCAAACTTAACGTAAACTAGATTGCAGGAAATATAATTTCAGCAATAGAGTGGTCAATGCCTCGAACGTATTATCTGATTCTGTGGTTTCTTCCTCAAACCCCAAAATCTTTAACCTCAAATTGTCTACAATTGACCTCTCCCCTTTTCTAAGAGGTTTGTAAGGGGTGTGCGTAAGCGCACCATTGTGCCTACCCTCCCTATCCTACTGTCTTTTTTGTCATTATTTACTACTTACGTTATGCTTATACAAACTACAATCCTATACTTGTTCGACAAAATAAACAAACTTTTTTAGTAATTTTTAATTGATTTTAAAATATAAAACACACACACAACATACAACAAGTGCTCAGTGATTTGTGCCCACCACCAGACAACATTCACACCCCTCCACCAAAATAGAAACATAGAAACATAGAAGTCTGACGGCAGAAAAAGACCTCATGATCCATCTAGTCTGCCCTTGTACTATTTTCTGTATTTTATCTTAGGATGGATATATGTTTATCCCAGGCATGTTTAAATTCAGTTACTGTGGATTTATCTACCACGTCTGCTGGAAGTTTGTTCCAAGGATCTACTACTCTTTCAGTAAAATAATATTTTCTCATGTTGCTTTTGATCTTTCCCCCAACTAACTTCAGATTGTGACCCCTTGTTCTTGTGTTCACTTTCCTATTAAAAACACTTCCCTCCTGGACCCTTTAATATATTTAAATGTTTCGATTATGTCCCCCCTTTTCCTTCTGTCCTCCAGACTATACAGATTGAGTCCATTAAGTCTTTCCTGATACATTTTATGCTTAAGACCTTCCACCATTCTTGTAGCCCGTCTTTGGACCCGTTCAATTTTGTCAATATCTTTTTGTAGGTGAGGGCATATTTTATATATACCATTTTAACTCAATGGGGGCATATTTTATATATACCATTTTAACTCAAATGGGGGCATATTTTATATATACCATTTTAACTCAAGAGCAATTGAATAAATTCCAATTTATTCCTTGTAGCTTGGTCTTGAATTCTACTAACCATATGTCCTCTTATCTGGTCCCATCGTCACATCAGTTCTCGCAAATCAGTTTCATTAGCCGAATTCATCCTCTTGCCCATAATCTCAAATTGAATATGATCCACCATGTACCTGCACCAATTTTGTATTGTCCATTTTGTCGCATCCTTCCAACCCAAGACTATTACCGCCTGAGTGCTTTCTGTCGCTGCTTGTTTTATTTCTCTAAATTCTCCCATCTCGTTGCTTTTAACTAATACTGTAATTTCCTTTGTAATTGTCCATCATATATTTAACATTTATTTATTTATTTATTTATTTATTTGTTTGTTTGTTTGTTTGTTGTTTGTTTGTTTGTTTATTTATTTATTTTGTCCAATACACAATGAGGGTTTTAGTGGGTATATATCTATATACACATAGTAAAATACATGACGAAGGTTATAGAGGAGATACTCATAGTAAAATATATCTAAGAAATAATAGAAAAGAAGATATAGTAATAGAACATATCAATGAAAGAATAGAAGAAGAGATATAGGAATAGCGATCAATTAGGTCCCACAGCGTGGGCCTTCTCCGGGTCCCGTCAACTAAACAAGGCTCAACTACTGTAATGCTCTCTACATGGGGCTACCTTTGAAGAGTGTTTGGAAACTTCAGATCGTGGAGAATGCAGCTGCGAGAGCAATCATGGGCTTCCCTAAATATGCCCATGTTACACCAACACTCCGCAGTCTGCATTGGTTGCCGATCAGTTTCCGGTCACAATTCAAAGTGTTGGTTATGACCTATAAAGCCCTTCATGGCACCGGACCAGATTATCTCCAGGACCGCCTTCTGCCGCACAAATCCCAGCGACCAGTTAGGTCCCACAGAGTGGGCCTTCTCCAGGTCCCGTCAACTAAACAATGTCATTTGGCGGGACCCAGGGGAAGAGCCTTCTCTGTGGCGGCCCCGGCCCTCTGGAACCAACTCCCCCCAGAGATTAGAATAGCCCCCACCCTTCTTGCCTTTTGTAAGCTTCTTAAAACCCACCTCTGTCGTCAGGCATGGGGGAACTGAGATATTCTTTCCCCCTAGGCTTCTACAATTTATGTATGGTACGTTTGTATGTATGATTGGTTTTAAAATAAGGGGTTTTAGCTGCTTTAGTATTGGATTGTCGCATGTTGTTTTTACCACTGTTGTTTGCCACCCCGAGTCTACGGAGAGGGGCGGAATACAAATCCAATAAATAAATAAATAAATAAATAGAAGAAAGGTATAGGAGATATAGGAGAGCAATAGGACAGGGGACAGAAGGCACTCTGGTGCACTCCTACAAACAAACCAACTTTAAGACTTGTGGACTTCAACTCCTGGAATTCTCCAGCCAGCTATACTCCCTCGGATCAAAACTGAAGGAAAGCAGAGGGAGAATTCTACCATTGTAAACATTTCAACACATTTTGAAGATGGGATGGTGAGCTGGGTTTGGGTGGGATTATCAAACTTCAAACAACTGACTTACCGGAATGAGCCTGTTGCATGGGCTTGTGAGAAGTGAGAGGCGAGTGATAAAGGTCACAGAGGGTGGGTTGGAATTTCCAGGCTCAAAGCAAAGCAAAGCAAACAAGATTAGCTTAACTCAGAAACGGGGGTCCAGATCTCTGAAATGTTTGGACAGCTCTCCTTGCAAAACCAGCTGGGCAACTGTTTTCTTTTAACAGTTAAACATAACCGGGGTGTCAGCTTTGATGCCGTTGTGAACACTGGCCAGGAGATGAGACATAGATCTGAATTAAATCTCAGTTAAGGTCCATTGAGGAGAACCTAGGAACTGCTCGGCCTGTTGAGGTATGGATCGGCGACCCACACACAATATCATCAGGGATATTGATACCGAACCCCAAATTACTGTTGCTAAGCAAGACGGTCGTTCTGTGGAATTTGTGCACCCAGTTTGCACCCAGTTTGCTTCCTCCCACACATGAAAAAAATCCCCCCTAAAAAAGCTGGAAACAAGATGGTGAATTGGAGAGTTCTGGGAGTTGCTGGAGAATTCTGGGAGTTGAAGTCCACAAGTCTTAAAGCTGCCAAATTTGAAGACCTCTGCTCCAGGGCCTCCCAGCAACCAATTAGGTCCCATAGAGTTGGCCTTCTCCAGGTTCCGTCGACTAAACAATGTCGTCTGGCGGGTCCCAGGAGAAGAGCCTTCTCTGTGGCGGCCCCTACTCTCTGGAACCAGCTCCCCCCAGAGATTAGAACTGCCCCCACCCTCCTTGCCTTCCGTAAACTCCTTAAAACTCACCTCTGCCGTCAGGCATGGGGAATTGAGGTATTCCCCCCTCCTCTGGGCATATACAATTTATGTAAGGTATGTCTGTGTGAATGTCTGGTTTAATAATGGGTTTTTTTAATTTTAAAAAAAATTATTAGATTTGTTGCGAATTGGTATTGTATGTTGTGAGCCACCCCGAGTCTACGGAGAGGGGTGGCATACAAATCTAATAAATAAATGAATGAATGAATGAATGAATGAATGAATGAATGAATCTATCTATCTATCTATCTATCTATCTATCTATCTTCCTCCCCACCTCTCCTTTTTTGATTCTTAAGGTGTGACTCCAAAAGAGTTATGCATGCATTTTTAAAAAAAAAAATTAAAATGCACCAGGGTTTTTTTTTTTAAAAGAAACAGAGTGATGAAACAGTGTGTGTAATGATGGCTAGAGCAGCTTCAAATCCAATTTAGGAAGATCATTGGTACATGTGCCAAGGCTCAGCGTGGCTTAAAGCCTCAGAATAATTTTTATGAAGGCTCAGCCCAGACTGCGGCATTATTTTTCTGCTGTGGCTGTTGAGCATCAGATTGAACATAGAAAGAGTTCGGTTTGTATCTCCACACAGCCCAGAAGCTCTCTGGTCTATGTTAGGCCAACCACTAGCAGTCTATCAGCACGTTATTGTGAGAATACAAAGAAAAGGTTGTGGCCACACCCACCCAGTAGCCTAACCATGCTTAGCTTCATTTATTTTAATCTTGCTTAAGGTGCTTTTCAGTGCTTTGAAGCTTAGTGGGTAAGAAAAAATTATTTTTATTTATTTATTTATTTTTATTTTATTTATTTATTTATTTTGTCCAATACATAGTACACATTGAAGAGAAAGATATGTAATAATATAAGTAAAGAAAAGAATAGAAGAAAAGATAAAAGTATAGGTGAACATATTTGAAAGGAAGAAAAGATAAATGAGATAAGGAGAGACAATTGGACAGGGGACGGAAGGCACACTGGTGCACTTATGTGCGCCCCTTACTGACCTCTAAGGAACCTGGAGAGGTCAATCGTGGATAGTCTAAGGGAAAAATGTTGGGGGTGAGGGGTTGACACTACTGAGTCAGGTAATGAGTTCCAAGCTTCGACAACTCAGTTGCTGAAGTCATATTTTTTACAGTCAAGTTTGGAGCAGTTAATATTAAGTTTGAATCTGTTGCGTGCTCTTGTGTTGTTGCGATTGAAGCTGAAATAGTCATTGACAGGTAGAACGTTGCAGCATATGATTTTGTGGGCAATACTTAGATCGTGTTTTAGGCGACGTAGTTCTAAGCTTTCTAGACCTAGGATTGATAGTCTGCTTTCGTAGGTTATTCAGTTTCGAGTGGAGGAGTGAAGGGCTCTTCTGGTGAAGTATCTTTGGACATTTTCAAGGGTGTTGATGTCCAAGATGTGGTATGGGTTCCAGACAGATGAACTGTATTTAAGGATGGGTCTGGCAAAAGTTTTGTAGGCTCTGGTGAGTAGTGTGAGATTGCCAGAGCAGAAGCTGCGTAGGATCAGGTTAACAACTCTAGAAGCCTTTTTGGCGATATTGTTGCAGTGGGCTTTGGCACTTACATCATTTGATATTAGTATTCCAAGGTCTTTTACTGAATGGGGGTTGGCTGTGAGATTTTGTTTATTCCGTTTATATATGAGGTTCGGAATCATCCCGTTTGGTTAAGAATTGTTCAATATGTTGTGTGAATCTCTCAAATTTGTAAATGTGCTAGTCAGAATTTTTTTAATTTAACATTTTTATTATTTTTTAAACAATAACAAACAATACAATCAGTACAAACAATACAAATACACAAAAGACATCAACAAATCACTCAAACAACTGTTCACTTGCATTTTTGTAGCATCAGCACAACCACTTCAACGCGTTGTTATCCAACTATCTTGTCACTAGTTTATTTTATGTATTTATGTGCTAGTCAGATTAATTACATACCAGTAGTCCTCAATTTGGTTCCTCAATGACCATCTGAAGTTAGGGCAATAGCAATAGCTTCTAGACTTATATACCACAATTCTTTACAGCCCTCTCTATGCAGTTTATAGAGTCAACATATTGGCCCCAGCAATCTGGGTCCTCATTTTACCCCCATCTTGCAAGGATGGAAAACTGAATCAGGATCAAATTACTGGCAATGAACAGAATCAGTACTGCATTCTAATAGGAAGGAAGGTGTTCTGTCGGGCTCTCTGATAGAATCCTCCCAAAAATTCACAGGTACAAATTTCACACACACACACACACATGTTTGAAAATTCAAAACAATGTTCTTTATAATGAAAATTCACTTAAACTAAGCCCTCTTTTTGTATACCAAAGAGCACTGGTCTCCCAACAAACTGGTAATTTGTACAAGTCCCTTATCAGATCTGAGTTACTTAGCTTGCAGCTGTGAGGCAATTCACAGTCCTCCTTCTTTCACAAAGTGAAACACACTTTGCCCTGGTTTAGTTTCAAAGCGGGGAGAAATCAGCACACAAAAGGTCAAAGTCGGCAAGGCAGGCACGAAACACGACAATCAAATAATCCTCCATAATGGTGGCCTCATTTTCTTTGATAATAATCTCTCAGTTGTTACTGCCTATGCATCGCTCTCCTCATGCGTGGCTGCATCATTAACTCTTGTTCTGAATCCAAGGAGGAGCTACATAATTTATCTCCTTCTGAGCTGTATGCCACACTCTCCTCCTCCCTGTCACTCATGTCTTCTTGGTCAGAGGAGCCTTCATCATCAGATTCCACCAAGAGCAAAACAGGCCTGCAGCATGTGGCTGTCTCCCCCACATCCACAGTCCTTGGGGCAGGAGCTGGGCCAAAGCTAACCACAACAGAAGGAAGGAAGGAAGGAAGGAAGGAAGGAAGGAAGGAAGGAAGGAATAGCACTTAGACTTATATTCTGCTTTACAGTGCTTTTGCAGCCCTCTCTAAGAGGTTTACAAAATCACCATATCGCCCCCAACAATTTGGGTCCCCATTTATCACCTTGGAAGGATAGAAGGCTGAATCAACCTTGACCCTGGTGAGATTACTCTAACCACTGAGCCACCACAGTTCGCAAATTTTCTGGGCAGACCCACAAAAACTATTTAATACCTGTTTTTGAAGTTACGATGGCCGCAAATCTTATGGTCACATTTTCGATGTTTGGATGTTTGACAATCATCTCAGCTTTACCGTCGTTTGCAGCACTGCGGTGAGGTGACCACAATTTAAACAATTTTTGCCACTTTCCAGTGTTTACTTCTGGTTTCCAGCCGTCAAAAAAAGACGACTACTGGGGAATATTGAATTGCTTAACTGTTGTGGTGTTTGCTTAATGACCACCCCAAATGATGTGGAAAAATCACGTTTGTGATGTGTGGTTTTCAGACCACAGAAAATCATTATCTGAAGCTCCTTCAAGAGCAAAAGCATCTTGGGTGGGATGAGAGGTAGGTTCCTACCGGATCTAACTGGTTATTTAGAACTGTTAGTAAACCAGTGGTGATGTCATAGAGCCGCTTCTGTCAGTTTTTGGCTTCTGCGCATGTGCAGAAGCTGATTTTGCTTAGGTTTTGGCACCGCCATCTCGTTTTTGGCTTCTGCACATGCGCAGAAGCTGATTTTGCTTAGTTTTTGACCCTGCCATCTTGTTTTTGGCTTCTGCGCATGCGCACCAGCTGATTTTGCTTAGTTTTTGACACCGCCATCTTGTTTTTGGCTTCTGCGCATGCGCAGAAGGTAATTTTGCTTAGTTTTTGGCACCGCCATCTCGTTTTTGGCTTCTGTGCATGCGCAGAAGCTAATTTTGCTTAGTTTTTGGCACCGCCATCTCATTTTTGGCTTCTGCGCATGCGCAGAAGCTAATTTTGCTTAGTTTTTGGCACCGCCATCTCGTTTTTGGCTTCTGCGCATGCGCAGAAGCTAATTTTGCTTAGTTTTTGGCACTGCACATCCGTGCCCACGTGAAGCAGCCATGCAGCGCACGATGCATGTGCGACCACACAGCGCGGGAAGAAGCGAATCGGTGGCAAGGTTAGTTGAACCCACCCCTGGGTAGGATGCAGGGGTCCTGTCCACAGAAAGAGAAACCACCTTAAGGTAAATAGCATAGAGAAGTTCCTGGAGAGCATTGCCAGCCTTGCCATTCCCCAAGGCTCATGCACCTTGGAGAATAGAAGCCTTCTTGACTGGCAACATAATAGTAGGGCTATAGGCAAGGCCTGGACCGCTACTTCAGGCACAGCTACCAAGTGCAGCTGTTCAGGCAGCCCAGATGTGGGGGGAATGAGAATTCTTTTTTTGCTTGGGTGGCTTGACACGCCAATAGAATCAAGTTAGACATTTTCCTTAATTTGCAACGTGCCAAGCCCAAAAGATTTGCCATCACTGAACTACTGTACTTTAAAATATATTTATTGCAGGATCAAATCCAACCCAACCCAATTTATTTATACAGTAATACCTCATCTTACGAACCTAATTGGTTTCCGGGGGAGGTTCGTAAGACGAAAAGTTCGTAAGACGAAACATTGTTTCCCATAGGAAACAATGTAAAATCAATTAATCCGTGCAACGGGAAAAAAACGCAAAAAAACGCCGCCGCCCGGCTGTCACCTTTTGAAACAGCTGGGGGGCTTCCCAGCAGCCTCCTGAACCCAAATGCCAAACCCGAACTTCCGGGTTCGGCGTTCAGGAGGCCACCGAGAAGCCCCCTGGCTGTCTTGAATGGTGACAGCTGGGCGGCGGGGCTTCTCAGCGGCCTCCCGAACCCGAACTTTTGCTGAACGTCTGGGTTCGGCGTTCGGGAGGCTGCCAAGAAGCCCCGCCGCCCGGCTGTCACCTTTTGAAACAGCCGGGGGGCTTCTCGGTGGCCTCCCGAACACTGAACCCAGAAGTTTGGGTTTGGCATTCGGGTTCAGGAGGACGCTAAGAAGCCCCCCGGCTGTTTCAAAAAGCGACAGTCAGGCGGCGGGGCTTCTCGGCAGTGGCGGCGGCGGGTTCGTAAGAAGGAAAAAGTTCGTAAGAAGAGGCAAAAAATTTCTGAACCCCGGGTTCGTATCTCGGGTTGTTCGTAAAACGAGGGGTTCGTATCATGAGGTACCACTGTATATGTATTTATTATTTATTTATTTAGCTTATGGTTTTGAAAATAGAAGTCGCTGCATATAGAAAACTAGTTTAACTTGATCATCTCCAGAAGTTTTGGACTACAATCCCTCTCAATTCTGCACATGGGATGGAATAATATCCAGCACATTAGGATACTTATTCCTGATATAACACACATCCATGGGTGTCTATTCCTATCCTGGGAAGCCAGAACCAGGTTCTGTTCAACTGCAAAAAGGTTGGTTGATTGCTCTCACTGTCAGAAAATTTCTCCTTATTTCTAGGTTGAATCTCTCCTTGATCGGTTTCCATCCATTATTCCTTGTCTGGCCTTCAGGTGCCTTGGAAAATAGCTTGATTCCTTCCTCTCTGTGGCAGCCCCTCAAATTATTGTTGTTATTGTTATTGTCATTGTCATTGTCATTGTCATTGTCATTGTCATTGTCATTGTCATTGTCATTGTTATGTCAATGCAACACAGCAAACAAGATCACTATGCTGGATTTCGTATTTCATCCCCAGTCGGGCGCTTCCCAAGCACCTAGGACTGCTTGATGTAGCGGCGAATTATGTTTGCCGATCCCAGTAAAGCGGCCTTTTGCAATTGACAGATGGAGATTTTGTCAATTCCTGAGGTTTTCAAATGTCCGCTGAGATCCTTTGGCACTGCGCCCAGCGTGCCAAGTACCACTGGGACCACTTTCGCTGGCTTATGCTGGAGTCGTTGCAGCTCGATTTTTAGATCTTCGTATTTCTCTAATTTCTCTAGCTGCTTCTCCTCAATTCTGCTGTCTCCTGGGATTGTGATGTCGATGATCCATACTTTATTTTTCTCCACAATCAGGATGTCTGGTGTGTTATGCTTCAGAATTCGGTCAGTCTGAAGTCGGAAGTCCCACAGTAGTTTTGCTTGCTCATTTTCGACCACTTTTTCGGGCTTATGATCCCACCAGTTCTTTGCCACTGGTAAATGGTAGTTCCGGCACAAGTTCCAGTGGATCATCTGTGCCACAGCATCATGTCTATGCTTGTAGTCAGTCTGTGCGATCTTTTTGCAGCAGCTGAGTATGTGATCGATTGTTTCATCTGTTTCTTTACAGAGTCTGCATTTTGGATCGTCTGTTGATTTTTCAATTCTGGCTTTGACAGCATTTGTTCTAATGGCCTGTTCTTGTGTTGTTGTTGTTGTTGTTGTTGTTGTTGTTATTATTACTATTATTATTATTATGTCAGTACTACACAGCAAACGAGATCACTATGCTGGAATTTCGTATTTCATCACCAGTCGGGCACTTCCCAAGCACCTAGGACTGCGTGATGTAGCGGCGAATTATGTTTGCCGATCCCAGTAAAGCGGCCTTTTGCAATTGACAGATGGAGATTTTGTCAATTCCTGAGGTTTTCAAATGTCCGCTGAGATCCTTTGGCACTGCGCCCAGCGTGCCAAGTACCACTGGGACCACTTTCGCTGGCTTATGCCGCAGTCGTTGCAGCTCAATTTTTAGATCTTCGTATTTCTCTAATTTCTCTAGCTGCTTCTCCTCAATTCTGCTGTCTCCTGCGATTGTGATGTCGATGATCCATACTTTCTTTTTCTCCACAATCAGGATGTCTGGTGTGTTATGCTTCAGAATTCGGTCAGTCTGAAGTCGGAAGTCCCACAGTAGTTTTGCTTGCTCATTTTCGACCACTTTTTCGGGCTTATGATCCCACCAGTTCTTTGCCACTGGTAAATGGTAGTTCCGGCACAAGTTCCAGTGGATCATCTGTGCCACAGCATCATGTCTATGCTTGTAGTCAGTCTGTGCGATCTTTTTGCAGCAGCTGAGTATGTGATCGATTGTTTCATCTGTTTCTTTACAGAGTCTGCATTTTGGATCGTCTGTTGATTTTTCAATTCTGGCTTTGACAGCATTTGTTCTAATGGCCTGTTCTTGTGTTGTTGTTGTTGTTGTTGTTGTTGTTGTTGTTATTACTATTATTATTATTATGTCAGTACTACACAGCAAACGAGATCACTATGCTGGAATTTCGTATTTCATCACCAGTCGGGCACTTCCCAAGCACCTAGGACTGCGTGATGTAGCGGCGAATTATGTTTGCCGATCCCAGTAAAGTGGCCTTTTGCAATTGACAGATGGAGATTTTGTCAATTCCGATGGTTCTCAAATGTCCGCTGAGATCCTTTGGTACTGCGCCCAGCGTGCCAAGTACCACTGGGACCACTTTCACTGGCTTATGCCAGAGTCGTACCCCACTGATGGGTACTCCTTGTCGTGGTAGTGGGGCTTGTGTGCTTCAATGAAGCTGAGAGCTGTGCCGGTGGTAGTGTAAACTACTGGTGGGTCTAACCTTGCCGGAGTGGTCAAAGCAGAGGAGCCAGACTAAACTTACCTAACCCATTTAAACTAATGGAGAGACAAAACAAAAAGAAGTCCATACTGGCTCGGTCGTCGCCCAGGACAAAAAGGACCGCGGTGGCTGCTGTGGAACCTAGGCAGCCATCGACAAATGAGCTACAGGAACAAAACAAACAAAGCTTACAAATCAAAAAGCGGCAGAAATTCTCAATGTCAGAGAATCGCACAATCATGAAGTGTTATTACAACTCGGAGCCTGAAAAACGTGGATATCAAAGACGGATGTACCAATTATGGAAACAAGATGATGATGATTATTATTATTATTATTATTATTATTATTATTATTATTATTATTTAGATTTGTATGCCGCCCCTCTCCACAGACTCTATCCATATTGGAACGCTGCAATCCTGTCTCCCCTGGCCTTTCTCTTCACTAGACTAGCAATGCCCAGTTCCTACAACTGTTCACTGTATGGCATACATCTCATGGCCTTTAAACTTAAGCCCAGAAGATGAGTCCCCTCGGGTACTTTTCTTGGCGGGATGGAATTGGCAGGGGAGAGAAAGACATGACCCCATGCTGTGTCCAGCCCAGCCTTTCAACCATCCCATCTTTAAAAACCATCAAGCGGCTATACAAAAACAAACAAGCACTCGGCTGGCTGGACAGAGTTTGATGCGTCCTTTGGGGAAAACCCAGCAACCTGTTGACACGGGAATAGCTGAGAACAATTTTCTCCGCGATCGTAAATCTCTTGATTTCTGGAAGTTTTTCTTGTTCGCTGATAAACCCCTCCGGGCTTTGCGGGAAGGACGAGTCCCTGGGAAATAAATAATTAATCGTATTCATAATAATATTCTGAGCCGCTCCTCTGCCAACCACACATTCCTTCTCAGTTCCCAGGGGGAATAGGTAAAAAAAAGGGGGGCTGTTCCGTTGCCTCCCTCCACTGGCGGTATACTCGAACAGGAGTTGTGGGTTGAAAATGAGCGGCAAGCTTGGCTTGAAGGGTTGACCATGCGACGGTTTCTAAGGTATCTGGGTCAACGAGAGTGGAGGCTAAGCTGTAAATTGCTGGTCCGCAATAGCTTAGGGAAATAGCCCGTTTCCTGTCGTCATCTGCGTCTTGCAGGTTGCTTGCTTGTAGAAAAATTCTAAATTTGGACATGTAAGATGTCCAGGACTCCGAGTCCGAATTGAAGAAAGGTGGTGGTGGAGCCATGACCGAACTCATGGTTGTTTGGCGGGAGGTTCGACCTCCTCGTTGCCACTGTTAAATCACTGCACCGGAGACTTCTGTTGAATCATAACACGTTTATTCAATGAAACACAACGAGCAAGCCTTCTCCAGCAATGCAATTCCCAACAAGGGCAACGGCTAACCCATTGCCCTATTTATACCTTTTCTTAAGGCGCGGGCTTTTCTAACTGACAACCGTTTAACTTTGGCGGCAACTTACATTTAGCCGCGTCTTAACCAATCAGTGAATTTTTCTCTTGCATTTAAACAAACACAACAGTATGGTTATTTGGAGAAGCCAAATTGGGAGTATGGAGGTCAGGTTGTCAGGTGCCAAAGACCACAGCATCAATCTGACTTAAGTCCAGGTGTTCCTAGTGGAACTAGAGATGGAGTTCTCATCCATTCCCAGCAACCTTGATTTGGTAAGAAGGGAGACCAGTAATAAATTTTTTTAAAAGCCATCTGAAAAATCTGTTGGAATTCCCAGGCCAGCCCGTGGCAAGGGCTGGGCTCAGCCCTTTTCTTTCCTGCTGGGCTTCTATTGAGAGACTGCAGAAGGGGGGGGGGGAAGGGGGAGTTTGGAAAGGAGACAAAACCAGGAAGAGATGCGTGAAAAGGCCCATACTCCAGCCTCCCTACCAACTTTTGTTTGAAGGCATCTCTTTGCAACCCTTCAGAGGAGGAGGAGGAACAGGGACTGGGAGATGCATCCAGCCTTGGCAACATGTGGCTGTTCTCCCACCAGAACTCGGGCTGATGCTCCGCAGTCCAGCTGCCACCCAACAGCCGCTACAGCCATCAGACTTGGGGGGCGTGGCTGGAATGGGGACATCAAAGACGTGGCGAGGTGGGAGCTGGTTCTGCACAGGCAGAAGGGTTCTGGGGGAGGCTTGAGAATCCCAGCACCTGGGGAAGGGGAGCCCCCCTCCCCACTGTCTCCGCTGATCGAGTGCAAGATCTTCCCTTACGGTCCTGATTGTGGGAGGGGGGGTAACAACAACTGAAGAGTTTTCTTTAGAGCCGAACCAAGGGACAAGCCAAGAGTTTTGTCCCTGCTAAAGGGTTTTATATGTTTTTAATATTAGATTTGTTTCATTGTAATATTGTTTTATTATTGTTGTGAGCCGACCCAAGTCTTAAGAGAGGGGCGGCATACAAATCTAATTATTTATTATTATTATTATTATTATTATTATTATTATTATTATTATAGGGGAATTTATTAATCTGGGAAGGAAGATATGGCAAATCTAGACAGCATATTAAAACATAGAAACCTAGAAGATTGGCGGCAGAAAAAGACTTCCTGGTCCATCTAGTCTGCCCTTATACTACTTCCTGTATTTTATCCTAGGATGGATCTATGTTTATCCCAGGCATGTTTAAATTCAGTTATTGTGGATTTACTAACCACGTCTGCTGGAAGTTTGTTCCAAGCATCTACTACTCTGTCGGTAAAATAATATTTTCTCATGTTGCTTCTGATCTTTCCTCCGACTAACAGATTGTGCCCCTTTGTTCTTGGGTTCACTTTCCTATTAAAAACACTTCCCTCCTGAACCTTATTTAACCCTTTAAACATATTTAAATGTTTCGAACATGTCCCCCCTTTCCCTTCTGTCCTCCAGACTATACAGATGGAGTTCATGAAGTCTTTCCTGATAGGTTTTATGCTTAAGACCTTCCACCATTCTTGTAGCCAGTCTTTGGACCCGTTCAATTTTATCCGTATCTTTTGTAGGTGAGGTCTCCAGAACTGAACACAGAATTCCAAATGTGGTCTCACCAGCGCTCTGTATAGCGGGATCATTATCTCCCTCTTCCTGCTTGTTATACCTCTAGCTATGCAGCCAAGCATAAAAAGCAGAGACATTCCCCCTGCCAACAAACGTGCGTATACTCAAAGCTATGGTTTTCCCAGTTGCCACATATGGCTGTGGAAGTTGGACCACAAGGAAGGCTGAGCGCCAAAGAATTGAACTATGGTGCTGGAGAAGACTCCTGCGAGACCTTTGGATTGCAAGGTGATCCAACCGGTCAGTCCTAGAAGAGATCCACCCTGACTGCTCTTTAAAAGGCCAGATCCTGAAGAGGAAACTCAAATACTTTGGCCACCTAATTGTTCTGTCGGGCTCTCTGGTAGACTCCTCCCAAAAATTCACAGGTACAAATTTCAGACACACACACACATTTGAAAATTCAAAACAATGTTCTTTATAATGAAAATTCACTTAAACCAAGCCCTCTTTTGGTATAGCAAAGAGCACTGGTCTCCAAACAAACTGGTAATTGGTACAAGTCCCTTATCGGTTCCGTGATACTTAGCTTGCAGCTGTGAAGCAATTCACAGTCCTTCTTTTTTCACAAAGTGAAACACACTTTGCTCTGGTTTAGTTTCAAAGCAGGGAAAAATCAGCACACAAAAAGTCAAAGTCAGGAAAGCAACCATGAAACACAACGATTAGATAATCCTCCACAATGACCAAACCCACAGGCTGCTATTTATAGCAGCCTCACTAAGCACCACAGCCCCACCCAACCACAAGTGGCCTCATTTTCTTTGATAATAATCTCTCAGTTGTTGTTGCCTATGCATCGCTCTCCGCATGCGTGGCTGTATCATTAACTCTTGTTCTGAATCCAAGGAGGAGCTAGATAATTGATCTCCTTCTGAGCTGTCTGCCACACTCTCCTCCTCCCTGTCACTCATGTCTTCTTGGTCAGAGGAGCCTTCATCAGCAGATTCCACCAGGGGCAAAACAGGCCTGCAGCATGTGGATGTCTCCCCCACATGCACAGTCCTTGGAGCAGGAGCTGGGCCAGAGCTAACCACAACAGTAAGGAGAAGGAAGGACTCACTGGAGAAGAGCCTAATGTTGGGAACGATTGAGGGCAAAAGAAAAAGGTGGACAACAGAGAACGAGGTGGCTGGATGGAGTCACTGAAGCCGTCGGCATGAGCTTAAATGGACTCCGGGTGTTGACAGAGGACAGCAAGGCCTGGAGGAATGTTGTCCATGGGATCGCGATGGGTTGGACATGACTTTGCAACTAGCAACAACAAAAAGGGGGAACCGTGGCAGAGATTTGCACAGCTGTTGTGCTTCTCAGCACCTTCGCCACAAGTCAGGGATCAAAAGTGAAGGGAATCGAATGACTTCCCCTTGAAAGCCACAGAGCCTTGGGAAAACAAATTGTCCTGAAATATCAGTATGTACCCAGGTGTATTGCCATTCGTTTGGATTCGGTCCTGCCTTTGGGGAGTTTATAGAGATTGCATTTCTGGCTTTCGTTTAATGCCCTTCGGTGGATGGGCGCCTGCAAATACACCTTGCTTGGGTGCACAAAGCTATGCACACAGCTACCTTTCCAGGAGCTGAACATTGATGCATGGCTCTGGCTGTCACTATAAATATACAAAACTCTATTATGAGACTAAACTTGACATGGTGCATAAATGCAGCTGCCAGATTAGTAACTGACCTGGTAAAGTGCATTGTGTGAATAGAATCACTTGTTAGTGATTCTATAAGGGAGGACTTCTGTGGCTGGTTTTCTTTCAAAGGAAATAAATACATAAATAAATAAATAAATAAATAAATCCAAAGGCAACGTAGGAGGGCCTTGCAGAGTACTGCGGCCCTTAAAATCTGCGTTTTACAAACTCGGCCATTTTTAAAAGGTGGGGACTTCAACTCCCAGAATTCCCCAGGCTTCATTCTATCCGGGGATCCCTGGGAACTGAAGTCTGCACATTTTAGAATCACGATGTTTTTGAGAAATGCTGATTTAAATAAATGCAACGTTGCGGTCAATACAAAGAAAGGGAAAGATGAAAGGTCAATCCGATGCTCGGCTTGAAAATAAGTTCGGTAGAAAAGGCAAATATAATTGTGGGGTTTTTTTCCCAACTGTGAAATATTGGACAGATTCTCCACTGTTTCTCTACTGCAAACCAGGAAAATTCAGTGTGTATGTCCTTTAAAATAGCCAAGATTTGAAGCGAATGCATAGAAGACTCTATTCTTTGGCAAAGTAGATTCAGAAGCAAAGTATTCTTGCTTATATTTTTATTTATTTATTTTATTTATTCATTTGTCCAATACACAATACATATGGAAGAGAATAGACATGAAGTAATATATATAAAGATAATATGTAAAAATAGAGGAGAAGATCTATGAAAGGAAGAAAATATATATGATATATGAGATAAACGAAAGACAATTGGACAGGGGACGAAAGGCACACTAGTGCACTTATGTACACCCCTTACTGACCTCTTAGGAACCTGGTGAGGTCAATCGTGGATAGTTTAAGGGGAAAATGTTGGGGGTTTGGGGTTGACACTATTGAGTCCAGTAATGAGTTCCACGCTTCGACAACTCGATTGTTAAAGTCATATTTTTTACAGTCAAGTTTGGAGCAGTTAATATTAAGTTTGAATCTGTTGCGTGCTCTTGTGTTGTTGCGGTTGAAGCTGAAGTAGTCATTGACCGGTAGGACGTTGAGCATATGATCTTGTGGGCAATACTTAAATCGTGTTTTAGGCGCCGTAGTTCTAAGCTTTCTAGACCCAGGATTGTTAGTCTATTTTCGTAGCGTATTCTGTTTTGAGTGGAGGAGTGAAGGGCTCTTCTGGTGAAATATCTTTGGACGTTTTCAAGGATGTTGATGTCTGAGATGTGGTATGGGTTCCAGACAGATGAGCTGTATTCAAGGATGGGTCTGGCAAAAGTTTTGTAGGCTCTTGCGAGTAGTGTGAGATTGCCTGAGCAGAAGCTATGTATATTATGGTTTATATTTATATTACAAGTAATCCTTGACTTGCCACTCTCAGTGTATATTCTCTCATAAAAGAAAAAAAACTTTGTCAAGAATTATAAGGTACAACACTTACTCATAGTCCAGGTACTAATAGGCCAGGGATAGGCAAAGATGGCTCTTCTTCTATGACTTATGGACTTCAACTCCCAAAATTCCTGATCTAGCATTATTGGCTCAGGAATTCTGGGAGTTGAAGTCCACATGTTATAGAAGAGCCAACTTTGCCTACCCCTGTAATAGGCAATCCAATTATATGATCAACCAGTCAATGTGATTGTAACGTGATATTTCTTTGGCCAGTTTCCAACATTTACTCCCAGTTTCTGGCAAAAAAACACAGCCCTTGTGGAAATTCATTCACTGAACAACCACGCTGCAAAAAAATGTCAAAAAAAATTGTCTTCGGTCAAGTGATACCTTGACTTTCAACTGTAAAAGAGCCGAGGTGGCGCAGCAGGTAGAGTGCTGTACTGCAGGCCACTGAAACTGACTGTAGATCTGAAGGTCAGTGGTTCAAATCTCATCACCGGCTCAAGGTTGACTCAGCCTTCCGTCCTTCCGAGGTTGGTAAAATGAGGACCCGTATTGTGGGGGCAATAGGATGACTCTCTTAAAAAGTGCTATTGCTAACATGTTGTAAGCCGCCCTGAGTCTAAGGAGAAGGGGCGGCATAAAAATCAAATCAATAAATAAATAACTTACAAAGGGTGGGATTTTACGGTTTTGGGGGAACTGGATGCTCCGATGATCAGCTGGGAGCAAACTGGTTCAATCCAATGATCAGGTGGGCTTGCCCACCTGCGCGCTTTACTGACCTATATCTTCTCACCTGATTCGTGTGGCCGATTGGATTGCCGCGCCTTGGCTGTGTTTCTCGCCAGCAGTAACGCAAATGCTAAGCTTGAGTAAAACACTGCATGCTCACCAAAACGGTTGTTAAACCAACAGGATTCTACCACTGCTTACAACTTACAGTCAGTCCCAAGCTTAATGTCGTAAGTTGAGGATCACCTGTATTTCTGAAAAAGAATGACTGAATAGCAGTAGGCAAAATAGGTTCTGGGAGAGTATTTAATAATTGAATGTCTATATTTTTCTGTCATCATTAAGTTAGGGCACAAAAATGCCTAAAGCTATTCCTTCATATCCTAGGCAGAAATAAACAGGATGATGGTGTGTTTATGGAGAACACCTTAGCACCCAGAATATCCTTCCTTTCCCTACCAGATTAATAAGTACAATGTTTTTTTTATAAATACAGAAAAAAAATATTTCTGTATTTATAAATAAATTATATTTTTTATTTAAAAAAAATAAGTACAATGGTGCCTCTACTTAAGAACGTAACTTGTTCCGTGTCTAGGTTCTTAAATAGAAAAGTTCTTAAGTAAAAAAGTTCTTAAGTAGAAGCAATTTTTCCCATAGGAATCAATGTAAAAGCGAATAATGTGTGCAAACCCATTAGGAAAGAAATAAAAGCTCGTAATTTGGGTGGGAGGAGGAAGAGGAGGAGGAGGAGGACAATCGATGCCGAAGGAAGAAGGTGAGGTGAGGGGATTAAAAAAAAATCCAAAAATTTAAGACTTTAAAAAAAAAAGAGGGGCTCTGAGGCGGCGAGGAGGACCATGCGTCTCCCATATACCCGGCGCGAGGCTGCCTCCCATACACTCCCATACACTGCCTCCCATGCACGCCTTTGTGCCGCTCTCAAAGTTTCTGGGAAATTTTTCCAGGCTTGGGTTCTTAAGTAGAAAATGGTTCTTAAGAAGAGGCAAAAAAATCTTGAACACCCGGTTCTTATCTAGAAAAGTTCTTAAGTAGAGACGTTCTTAAGTAGAGGTACCACTGTATTTTGTGATGTTCACCATTTCATGAGCACATCCTCCACATGCTATCAGAATGTTCAGACTAGCCCCTAACTATTACCTACCTCTCATATATTACCTACCTCTTTACTTGAAGTCTACACGAGCTGTGGTGACGCAGTAGTTAGAATGCAGTACTGCAGGCTGACTCTGACCACTGGCAGGAATTCGATCCTGACCAGCTCAAGGTTGACTCAGCCTTCTGAGGTTGGTAAAATGAAGAGCCAGATTGTTGGGGGCAATAGGCTGACTCTGCAAACATCTTAAGAGAGGGCTGCCAAGGACTATGAAGTGGTACATAAGTCTAAATGCGATTGCGATAAATCACAATATTTTATTTTCATGCACCACAATGTTTTCACTTTAAAAAAAAAAAAATATTTTTATTGGTTTTGCAGATAAGGTTACATAAAACAAACATAAAACAGTGCACAGTGCATGTGCCCATCACCCGACTGACAATAACCATCACCACCACCACCAATTGTGGGGGGTTCAAATATTTACTAGTTTATATATATTTCCTTAGCTCTACTTTGCATTTGTTATTATTGAAAGAGTGATTGGAGTTTATTTTTCACAATTGCGTCACAGATACTACTCAGCATATAATCTTTCACCTTATTCCATCGTGCCATCAGCTTCTCCAATTTATTTTCATCAAAGTTATTTAATCTTATTTCCTACAATGTTTTCACTTGTCTGTTGGAGCAATTAGAAAGTAGAAAAAACCATGTCGCTGGTATGGCTGCATATGGCTCGACGTTCTTTACGAGCACTTCTTCAACACTTCTAAGAAGCACTATCTTGTCCTGCCTGTAACTTTCTCCTCCCACTTATGACTATAACCTTGTGACTTTGTTGTCTGTATCCTTATGATTTATATTGACTGTTTCCTAAAGTGATTTGATTGCTCGTTTATCTCATGTATGACTATCATTAAGTGTGGTATCTTATGATTCTGGATGAATGTATCTTTTATCTACACCAGTGATTTTCAACCTTTTTTGAGCCGCGGCACATTTTTTACATTTACGAAACCCTGGGGCACATTGAGGGGGGGGCAGCTAAAAAAAGTTTGGACAAAAAATTCTCTCTCTCTCTCCCTCCCCTTCGCTCTATTTCTTTCTCCCTCCCTCTTTCTCTCCTTTCCTTCCTCTTTCTTTCTCTCTCCATCCCTCTTTCTTTCTCTTCCTTCCTTCCTCTCTTTTTTGCTCTCTTTCTCTCCCTCCCTATGTCCCTCTATGTCTTTCTCTCTCTCTCCTTCCCTCCCTCCCTCTCTTTCTCTCTCGTGCTCTTTCTCTCTCTCTTGCTCTCTCTTTCTTTCTCTTGTTCTCTTTCTCTCTCTCTTGGTTTCTTTCTCTCTGAGCTTCGCGGCACACCTGACCATGTCTCGCGGCACACTAGTGTGCCACGGCACACTGGTTGAAAAACACTGATCTACACGGAGAGAGGATAGGCACCAAAGGCAAATTCCTTGTGTGTCATGGAAACATAGAAGATTGATGGCAGATAAAGACCTCATGGCCCATCTAGTCTGCCCTTATACTATTTCCGGTATTTTATCTTAGGATGGATATATGTTTATCCCAGGCATGTTTAAATTCTGTTACTGTGGATTTACCAACCATGTCTGCTGGAGGTTTGTTCCAAGCATCTACTACTCTTTCAGTAAAATAATATCTTCTCATGCTGCTTCTGATCTTTCCCCCAAGTGACCTCAGATTGTGTCCCCTTGTTCTTGTGTTCACTTTCCTATTAAAAACGCTTCCCTCCTGAACCTTATTTAACCCTTTATTTAAATGTTTCGATCATGCCTCCCTTTCCCTTCTGTCCTGCTGACTATACAGATTGAATTCATGAAGTCTTTCCTGATCAGTTTTATGCTTAGGTTTTATGCAATAAAGAATTCTATTCTATTCTATTCCAAAAAAGATTAGGAGGAACAGAGGCCCTGCTTTCTGAGACAACCATGCAGGCATTATTATTATTATTATTATTATTATTATTATTTAATAATAATACTGTAATAATAATAATTTATTAGATTTGTATGCCGCCCCTCTCCAAAGACTCAGAAGACTCAGAAGACTTATTATTATTATTATTATTATTATTATTATTATTATTATTATTATTATTATTATTATTAAGATTTGTATGCCGCCCTTCTCCGAAAACTCGGGGCAGCTCACAGAATAAATATAGAAACAAAGTGTACAAAACAAATATAATACATTAATAAAAAACTACCACTAAAACTAACTAGCTAACTAACTAACTAACTAACTAAATAAAAATAAATAAATAAATAATAAATAATAAATAATAAATAATAAATAATAAATAATAAATAATAAATAATAAATAATAAATAATAAATAATAAATAATAAATAATAAATAATAAATAATAAATAATAAATAATAAATAATAAATAATAAATAATAAATAATAAATAATAAATAATAAATAATAAATAATAAATAATAAATAATAAATAATAAATAATAAATAATAAATAATAAATAATAAATAATAAATAATAAATAATAAATAATAAATAATAAATAATAAATAATAAATAATAAATAATAAATAATAAATAATAAATAATAAATAAATAATAAATAAAATAAAATAAAATAAAATAAAATAAACTTTGGACTCGCTGCAGGAATGCTCTCCCTATGACTTTGTTCAGCAGATCTATTCTCATTGTGCCCAGGGAGAGAAATATCTGACTCTACCTAGGATCGAATTCACAGAAATACCATCTTCAATAGAATTCAGGATTTCCTTCCTTGCCTGTCATTCATCCTCCAAATCTGGCAGAGAATAACCCTGGCCACTCAGTGCATATGCCAATGCCCTCCTGCACGGACGCACGTATACACACACACAGAGAGAGAGAAAGAGAGAGAGAGAGACTTTAATCTCTAAATCTTCAGAATATTCTTTTCAAATCCTCTTGGGCTGGGCCTGGTGTCTGTTTTGTTCCATGTCTTGAAGCTCCCTCACTATTGCCACTCCCCAGGCAGCTGCAATGCACACTTTGAATTCTTACTTACCTCCGTTTTTAAAAATATATATATTAAAAAATCCCTGCATTTACAAACACACACACGGACACATTTATAAATATAGGACCTGCAGCAATGCGTGGCCTGCTTTACCTGCCATCTGCCAATGGCTTGTATGTAAATACTGCTCAGTCAGAGCCAGGCTTACTAGCACATATGGGTGATTTAAAGAGGCAAAGATGTTGAAGCTTTCAGCCAATATTCCCGGTCAGTTTAATCTCCGCCGAACGGAAAGGAAAACAAAGTGGCAGCAATCTCTTTCTAATTCTTCCCACCACCCCCTTTCATCAGCAATCTGCAATCTATTTAGAGCAGTGTTTCCCAACCTTGGCAACTTGAAGATATCTGGACTTCTACTCCCAGAATTCCCCAGATAGTATTTGCTGGCTGGGGAATTCTGGGAGTTGAAGTCCAAATATCTTCAAGTTGCCAAGGTTGGCAAACACTGATTTAGAGCAGTGGTCCCCAACGTTTTTTCCACCAGGGACCAGTTTCAGCAAGACAATTTTTCTATGGCCCAGTGGGGGCTGAAAGGGGCGTGGTTGGGGGCGGGATTAAGCATGGGGGTGCTGGTCCTCCCCGCCCCTCTTTCCCGCCATCGTCCTGTGGCCGGCAGAACCTGCCTCCCAAACCCTCTTGCCCAGCGGGAGCTAAGCGCTGGAGAGAGGGGGTCAGGCTGGCCCTCCTGCCTCCCCCCAGCCAAAAACGCAAAAGCGCCCCGCGGCAGAAGCCAAAAGAGGCTTGAGCCTCTCGGTCCTTCCCGCCCCTCTGTCCCGTCCATCGTCCTATAGCCGGCAGAACCTGCCTCCCGAGGCCTCTTGCTGGAGGGAGGGGGTGGCGGCATGAGGGCCGGCAGCTGCTGACTCCACGGACCGGTGCAACATGCCCCGCGGCCCGGTACTGGTCCGCGGCCCGGTGGTTGGGGACCCCTGATTTAGAGGACTGGTGGTGTGGACTAATTCCCACGGCGCCAGGTTCCCAGTGGCCTTTGGCAAGGAGAAATTTTATTTATTTATTTTTATTCTGCCTTTATTACTTCATAAGTACCTCTACTTAAGAACGCCTCTACTGTCAATGACTACTTCAGCTTCAATCACAACACATGAGCACACAACAGATACAAATGTAATCCGCTCCAAACTCGACTGCAGGAAATATGACTTCAGTAACCAAGTAGTTGATGAATGGAACTCACTACCAGACTCTGTAGTATCATCTCCTAACCCCCCCAATTTACCTTTAGCCTCTCCACTGTTGACCTCTCCCGATTCCTAAGAGGTCTGGAAGGGGCGTGCATGTGCACCAGTGTGCTTTCTGTCCCTTTCCTTCCTCTCCTTAATGTTCTTTATTTTTACGAATTGCGTGTAATTGAATATTATTATTTCTAATAGTCATTTTCCAAGTTTTTGACTTTTACTGTTATCATGTATCTTAATAGAGTGGTACCTCTACTTAAGAACGCCTCTTCTTAAGAACTTTTCTAGATAAGAACCGGGTTTTCAAGATTTTGTTGCCTCTTCCTAAGAACCTTTTTCTACTTAAGAACCCAAGCCTGGAAAAATTTCCCAGGAAATTTGAGAGCGGCACGAAGGCCCAGCCAGTTTCCTGCCATTCCTCCTTTAATCTCGGCAATCTGGGGCTTTTCTGGGCTGCCAGAGGAGCCTTTCGGTGGCGCTTAAGGAGGCTTTGGCAGTCCAGAGCGAACAAAGCATTTCCCTTTCTCTGGGCGCTTGGAGAGGGAATAAACCTCTGCCAGCACCCAGAGAAAAGAAACACTCCCTTCGCTCTGGGCAGCCGAGGAGTCACCACAGAGAAGGAAAGGCGCCGGCTACAAAGCAAGCGAGCGAGAAGAGTAGGGAGCCCTTCAGCATGGGAAGGAAGAGGGAGCAAGTAGCAGCAGCAGCAGCCAGTGTACAGGAGACAGCCTTGCGCCAGGTGTATGGGAGGCCCATGCTCCTCCTCGCTGTCTCAGAGTCCCTCTTTTTTTTTTATGCCTTAAAGTCTTGGATTTTTTTTATTCCCCTCCCCTCACCTTCTTCCTTCGGCAGCGACTGTCCTCCTCCTCCTCTTCTTCCTCCTCCTCCTCCCACCCAAATCCCGAGCTTTTATTTCTTTCCTAATGGGTTTGCACGCATTATTTGCTTTTACATTGATTCCTATGGGAAAAATTGCTTCTACTTACAAACTTTTCTACTTAAGAAGAAGCAATTTTTGCCATAGGAATCAATGTAAAAGCAAATAATGTGTGCGATTGGGGAAACCACAGGGAGGGTGGTGGCCGTTTCCTCCCAGGAGATTCCTAGAGAGGCCCATGGAGGCTTCTCCATGCCTTTTCTGGCCCTGTTTCCTCCCAAGAGATTCCTAGACAGACCCCACAGAGGCTTCTCCCTGCCTTTTCTGGCCCTGTTTCCTCCCAGGAGATTCCTAGAGAGACCCCACGAAGGCTTCTCCCCGCCTTTTCCGGCCCTGTTTCCTCCCAGGAGATTCCTAGAGAGGCCCCCCGGAGGCGTCTCTCCGCTTTTTCCAGCCCTGTTTCCTCCCAGGAGATTCCTAGAGAGGCCCCCCGGAGGCTTCTCCCCGCCTTTTCCGGCCCTGTTTCCTCCCAGGAGATTCCTAGAGAGACCCCACAGAGGCTTCTCCCTACCTTTTCCGGCCCTGTTTCCTCCCAGGAGATTCCTAGAGAGACCCCACAGAGGCTTCTCCCTGCCTTTTCCTCCCAGGAGATTCCTAGAGAGACCCCACGAAGGTTTCTCCCTGCCTTTCCTGGTTACAGTTTCGGAGCCTCAGGTTTGTAAGTAGAAAATGGTTCTTGAGAAGAGGCCAAAAAAAATCTTGAACACCCAGTTATTGTTTAGAAAAGTTCGTAAGTCGAGGAGTTGTTAGGTAGAGGTACCACTGTACAGGCTCACCAACATGATCACCAACAAGATGATGATCTGAGTCCCGTTTAGGCAAGCTGTTAAAACATGGTGACATCTCTGAGGTCTGGACGTCCAGGAGACTCTGCTGGGCCAGCTTGCAGAGACCCAGAAAAAGTTGAGGGGGCACAGGACTCAATGCAATTATTGTAACATGCTGGAGGGGAACAAGTCTCCATACACCAGCTTCACACACACACACCCTCGGCTGCTCATTGTACACACTTCCAAGAGATAATTGGGAACAGATGCTAGTGGGAAAGGCGTATGGTAAGAAAAAGGGGATGGGGGCTCTGGAGCCCAACGGCATCTCGGCTTGGAGTTTTAAAAGGCGATGCCACTCGGGAACCAGGAAAGAGGTCAGTGGAGGGGCAGCCTCGATTTGGTGCCGTTAAACAGAAAAGTATTGAAGACAGAAAGGGCAGGATGGAGGGGGTGGGGGGGTCAGCCCTGGCTTAAAACTCTCCAGAGACCCCTTTCTGCAGCCGCCTTCATCTTTGCTGGAATGCAGGTAATCGGCTGGGGGGATCTGGTAGGTCCAATCCCAGACACAGCGGGAACCTAATTTAGAATCAGGGATGTATGCAGGATGTTAATTGCTACTTCCCACATTCTTACATGCCAATCCCCCAATGCTGCAGCTCGAAACCTAGGAAAGCAACTGAAGGAGGAAAAAGAAACGGGAACAGGCCTCCCCAAAGAAGGAAATTGTTGAAGGAAGTTTATTTATTTATTTATTTTATTTATTTATTTATTTTGTCCAATACATAATACGCATTGAAGAGAATAGATATGTAATAATATAAATAAAGAAAAGAATAGGAGAAAAGATATAAGGGACCGCCTTCTGCTGCACGAATCCCAGCGACCAGTTAGGTCCCACAGAGTGGATCTTCTCCGGGTCCTGTCAACTAAAGAATGTCACTTGGCGGGACCCAGGGGAAGAGCCTTCTCTGTGGTGGCCCCAGCCCTCTGGAACCAACTCCCCCAAAGATTAGAATTGCCCCCAGCCTCCTTACCTTTCGTAAGCTGCTTAAAACCCACCTCTGCCGTCAGGCATGGGGGAATTGAGACCCTCTTCCCCCTAGGCCTTTACAATTCTATGCATGGTATGTATGTATGTATGTATGTTTGGTTTTTTTATAGCAATGGGTTTTTAATTGTTTCTAACATCAGACTACTATTGTACATTGCTTTATTGTTGCTGTTAGCCGCCCCGAGTCTCCGGAGAGGGGCGGCATACAAATCCCATAAATAGATAGATAGATAGATAGATAGATAGATAGATAGATAGATAGATAGATAGATAGATAGATAGATGATAGATAGATAGATAGATAGATAGATAGATAGATAGATAGATAGATAGATAGATAGATAGATAGATAGATAGATAAATAAAGGTATAGGTGGACATATTTGAAAGGAAGAAAAGATAAATGAGATAAGGAGAGACAATTGGACAGGGGACGGAAGGCACACTGGTGCACTTATGCACGCCCCTTACTGACCTCTAAGGAACCTGGAGAGGTCAATCATGGATAGTCTAAGGGAAAAATGTTGGGGGTTAGGGGTTGTCACTACTGAGTCAGGTAATGAGTTCCACGCTTCGACAACTGCTCACAGTCACTCATGCTCTCATCACCTTGAGGCTCGACTACTGTAACGCTCTCTACATGGGGCTACCTTTGAAGAGTGTTCGGAAACTTCAGATCGTGCAGAATGCAGCTGCAAGAGCAACCATGGGCTTTCCCAAATATTCCCATGTTACACCAACACTCCGCAGTCTGCATTGGTTGCCGATCAGTTTCCGGTCACAATTCAAAGTGTTGGTTATGACCTATAAAGCCCTTCATGGCACCGGACCAGATTATCTCAGGGACCGCCTTCTGCCGCACGAATCCCAGCGACCAGTTAGGTCCCACAGAGTGGATCTTCTCTGGGTCCCGTTAACTAAACAATGCCGCTTGGCAGGACCCAGGGGAAGAGCCTTCTCTGTGGCAGCCCCGGCCCTCTGGAACCAACTCCCCCCAGAAATTAGAATTGCCCCCACCCTCCTTGCCTTTCGTAAGCTACTTAAAACCCACCTCTGCTGCCAGGCATGGGGGAATTGAGATACTCTTTCCCCCTAGGCCTTTACCATTTTAAGCATGGTATGTCTGTATGTATATTTGGTTTTTATATTAATGGGTTTTTAATCGTTTTTAGTATTGGATTATTATTGTACGCTGTCTTATTATTGCTGTTAGCCGCCCCAAGTCTCCGGAGAGGGGCGGCATACAAATCCAATAAATAAATAAATAAACTCGGTTGCTGAAGTCATATTTTTTATAGTCAAGTTTGGAGTGGTTAATATTAAGTTTGAATCTGTTGCGTGCTCTTGTGTTGTTGCGGTTGAAGCTGAAGGAGTCATTGACAGGTAGAATGTTGCATCATATGATCGTGTTTTAGGCGTCGTAGTTCTAAGCTTTCAAGACCCAGGATTGATAGTCTATTGTTGTAGGGTATTCTGTTTCGAGTGGAGGAGTGAAGGGCTCTTCTGGTGAAGTATCTTTGGACAATTTCAAGGGTGTTGATGTCCGAGATGTGGTATGGGTTCCAGACAGATGAACTGTATTCAAGGATGGGTCTGGCAAAAGTTTTGTAGGCTCTGGCGAGTAGTGTGAGATTGCCAGAGCAGATTAGGATTAATGCTGCGTAGGATCAGGTTAACAACTCTAGAAGCCTTTTTGGCGATATTGTTGCAGTGGGCTTTGGCACTTAGATCATTTGATATTAGTATTCCAAGGTCTTTTACTGAGTGGCGGTTGGCTGTGCGATTTTGTTTGGACGACAGGACTGGCCTTGCAA
Source organism: Erythrolamprus reginae (assembly GCF_031021105.1). NCBI lineage: Eukaryota > Metazoa > Chordata > Lepidosauria > Squamata > Dipsadidae > Erythrolamprus > Erythrolamprus reginae. The sequence goes on from NC_091960.1 coordinate 11,821,444, forward strand.
AGCATCTGCCCGGGCTGAAGCCTTTGGTGGTACCCGAGTCCCATCCAGTAATGGGCAGCCCAAAATTTTACTGCCACACTGGGGGGGTGTTGTGGTTGGCTCTGGCCCAGCTCCTGCCCCAGGGAATGGGGAGGTGGATGCAGGGGGAAATTCAACATGTCACGGGCCTGTGTTATTGCCGACAGAATCAGTTCAGAGTTTAGTTTCCTCGGACAAAGAAGAAGGTGGGAGTGACTCGGCAGAGGAGGGCTTGGCACACAGCCCAGGCAGTCAATCTCCCTTATCTTCTATAGCTTCAGGTGATGACATTTTGGACCCACGCAAGCCCAGAATTATGTGTAGAAGAGACCAAGTAAGGACATATTACAGGAGATAAGAGAGGCCACCTATGTTTGGGTGGGGCTCCAGTAATTAGGGCTGCTGCTATAAATAGCAGTGTGTGGGTTTGGCCATTGTGGAAGAGTATCTGATCGCAGTTCTTCAGGAATTGTGTGTTGCTATTTTCTGGACTTTGTTGATTTTTTATTCCTTTGAAACCAAAGCAGAGCAATGTGTGTGTCTCACTTTGTTGGAAGAAGAAGGGGTGTGAAGTTTCTTCACAGCTGCTAGCTAAGTACTTAATGACTGTTTATGGGAAATTGTGCAGACTACCCGGTTGTTTTGGGATGAGTGCTCTTTGCAATACAAAAAGAGTGCTTAGTTTATTTTGAATTTTGTGATAAAGAACATTGTTTTGAATTTTCATACGTGTGTCTGAAATTTGAACCCTTGAATTTTCGGGAGGCACCTACCAGAGAGCCCGGCAGAACAGGGTGTGGCTTATTTTGTGGGTGTGGCTTAATGGTCATGTGGCTGGGTAGGAGTGGCTTGCCAGCTATGTGACCAGGTGGGAGTGGCTTGAACGATCATCATCGTACAAATGAACTGTTAAGTCCTCGACTTACATCCTTACCAGTGTCGCTTGCTGGGGTGACAATTTGCTTCGCGTTTCCTGCGGTCTCTTTCCTGGGTTGCCCCCCGTCTCAGGCTAGGTAGCTAGGCGAATGGGTGCTGCCTGAAGCATAAATGCTGCCAGCGCCGCTTCCACCCACGCCTTCTGCTTGCCCCTCAGGTGGGAGGTGGCCACATGAGGCTGGAGGGGAGCTGGGCAGGAGAGAGGGAAGCTCAGCCGAAGCCAGGAAGGAGGAAAGAGGAAAAAAGCAAGGAGCGCAGACACAGCAGCAGCAGGAGGGGAAAAAAGGAGAGCCGAGCTGAGACCAGTAATCCAGGAAGTGACAGCTGCCAATCAGCTGGAGCTGCGCACGCATCTTCATTTCCGCCGGTGTAACTGCGTTCCATTCCATCCTGCCTGCTGCCCACCCCTGGTCCCATCCCAAGCAAAGTGCTCCCACAAATCAGGACAAACCCTCCATAGATGTACACCCATTCATTCTCCACACAAGCCAAGGTCTGAAAAATGTCCCACGTGGTTTGCCTCGGTACACGTGAGAATGCTTCGAGTGCAGGCAAAAAAAAGCAGAAGAGAGCTATTTTAAGGTCGAAGAAATGCGATCATTAGATGGGCTTGCTGTTCAAATTCCAGGCACAGGAAATGCCAAAAAAAGAAAGCAACCGTCATTTTTTTTATATAAAAAAGAAAAAAAGAAAGGAAAAAGCAGGGAGGGGCAGAGAAGGTATGACTTTCTCCTCTTTCCGAGCCACTGTTCGCTTCGCTGCATTTTCATTATAGAAAATATTTCATACGGCTTACCAGGAATCGGCAGTCAACCCCCAATGTCCAATCTCCAGATCAGGCCCAGGAATAATAATGGAATCCTTTCGTCCCCAGAGCACATCTGTAATTCCACAAGTGAAGGGGGTTCCCGGCCTCAGTTTTTCCTCGTCCCTGCCTATAATAGGGGTATAAACTTATAGTATCTCCAAGGTTGGCTCAGAATAAGGTGTATGTACTGCCACAAACACTTTAAAGCTCTAAGAAGGCCCTAATATATCCAGTTTAGATATCACATGTCTCTCCCACCCAGAATGCTCCTTTCTCAAATCCCAAGAGATTAGGAATGTATTGCAGTTGCTGAATTAATTCAATAATAAAAACAAAAACAAAAACAAAACAATAATATAGTAATAATAATAACAACAACAACTTAAAAAAGATCATTATTATCTGATACAGCACATGATTACCGCAACAAGAATTACAATAGCACAAAACTGGAAAACAGAAGAAACACCATCAGAAAGAGAAATGATTAAAAAAATATATGATTGTGCAGAAATGGATAGATTAACCCAAAAACTCAAAAACAAAGAAGACTCAAAATATTATGAAATTTGGAATAAATTTTACGACTGGGTACAAACAAGGAAGAAAGACAAAAAACCAAAATCAAAATAAGAATATAAATAATAACAATAATGGTAGTGAATAAACAACAGGTTCTGAAAATCATCAGTGACATGACAATAAGATCAATCCAATCTGATTTTAGATTAATTGTATGACAGAACAAATTTGTAACAACCGCTGATGCCATATGCTGCACATTGATATGTAAAAGAAATTTGGAACTGTTAACATAACAGTTCAAAGGGGGGGAGTGGGGTAATTAAGGGCAGTATTGTATAAAATATCTGTACAAAATATTTAGAATTTAAGTACAACGATTATATAATTATGATTACGTTCTGAAATGATATAAAATATTTGTACACAATACTTAGAACTTAAGCACAACGACTATATAATTATGATTATGTTCTGAAATGATATAAGATGATATAAGATGTAAAACAACATATACTTGCTCTTTTTTTTAATCTTTGTATTATAATAAATAATCTTGAGCCACTGATGAGATTTGAACCACTGGCCTACAGATCTACAGTCAGCTTTAGTGGCCTGCAGTACAGCACTCTACCCACTGCGCCACCTTGGCTTTTACAGACTTGGTCCATAAAAGCACAGGTGGGAATGTTTGTTTGTTTGTTTGTTTGTTTGTTTGTTTGTTTGTTTATTTATTTATTGTTTGTTTGTTTGTTTGTTTGTTTAACAAGAACATTGTAAAAAACAAATCTAATAATTTAAAAAACACTAAAAAACCCATTATTAAAAGCAAACACACACACAAACATTCCATGTATAAACTGTATAGGCCCGGGGGAGATGTGTTAGTTCCCCCATGCCTGACGGCAGAGATGGGTTTTAAGCAGCTTACGTAAGGCGAGGAGGGTGGGGGCAGTTCTAATCTCCGGGGGGAGTTGGTTCCAGAGGGTCGGGGTCGCCACAGAGAAGGCTCTTCTCCTGGGTCCTGCTAAACGACATTGTTTAGTTGACGGGACCCGGAGAAGACCAACTCTGTGGGACCTAACCGGTCGCTGGGATTCGTGCGGCAGAAGGCGGTCCCGGAGGTATATGTCCGGAGTTAAATCTTGAGCCTTGACCTTGAGTGATCTTGAAAAGTTAAGGGGAAAATCAAATCTAACTTTTGAAAGGGGAGCCACTAGGTGATCAGGGCGAGGGGATCCTTCCGTAAAGCCACGAAGACCTGGCTTTGCCGGCAGGTCTGGGGGCCATGAATTGTACATCTTTCATGTCCAAACTGTATGAATGGTGTGTATGTATGCGATTATGACTGGGGTTTTTTTTTTTATAACAAATGGGTTTCTATCATGGGGTTTTAGTTTTAGATATTATATTCAACTTATTCTATTGCTTTGTATCTTTTTATATCTGTATTATATTGTTTTGTAAGCCACCCTGATACCTTTTGGATTGGGCAGCATAGAAGTCGAATAAATATATGAGCTGAGGTGGCGCAGTGGGTAGAGTGGGGTACTGCAGGCCACTAAAGCTGACTGCTAGATCTGCAGGTCAGCGGTTCAAATCTCATCACCGGCTCAAGGTTGACTCAGCCTTCCATCCTTCCCAGGTGGGTCAAATGAGGACCTGGATTGTGGGGGCAATAGGCTGGCTGTGTTATAAAAAGTGCTATTGGTAACATGTTGTAAGCCACCCTGAGTCTAAGGCAGTGTTTCCCAACCTTGGCAACTTGAAGATACAGTGATACCTCGTCTTACGAACTTCATTGGTTCCGGGAGGAGTTCGTAAGGCAAAAAGTTCATAAGACGAAACAATGTTTCCTATAGGAAACAATGTAAAAACGATTAATGCGTGCAAGCAAAAAAAAATCGCAAAAACGGCGCTCCGCTGGGCGCCGCCGCCTGGCTGTCACCTTTTGAAACAACCCTGCGCTTCTCGGCGTTCATCCAAACCCAAACCCAGATGTTCAGCAAAAGTTCGGGTTCGGGAGGCCGCCAAAAAGCAGGGTCGCCTGTCTGTCACCTCCCAAAACAGCAGGGGGCTGTTTTGCCGAACTTCCGGGTTCGGCGTTCACGGCGGCGAGTCCGTAAGGCGAAAAAAGTTCATAAGAAGAAGCAAAAAAATTCCGAACCCCGGGTTCGTATCTCGAAAAGTTCATATGACGAGGGGTTCGTATCACGAGGTACTACTGTATTTGGAATTCTGGGAGTTGAAGTCCAGATATCTTCAAGTTGCCAAGGTTGGGAATCACTTGTCTAAGGAGAAGGGTGGCATAAAAAAAATGAATGAATGAATGAATTATATTATATTATATAAATATATATCCAGCAGCTGCCCATTAAACAGAGGAATACAAATACGTTCCCTGAGAAGGAAGCGGCACCTTCTTTGGCGTGGTCTTCTCCATCCCTAGGCGATTCTCAGAGTGGCGATGCGCATATTTGTATTAATTAGACAAGCAAAGTAGCAATGCGAACTGGCTCTGCAGGTAATTGAAATTCTGCTTTCTCACAGGATACCCGAAGTAAAGGAAGAGAGAAATCAGATGCAATGCAAATAGGGGCAAGCAAGACACATACACACAGCCCTCCCACGCTCGGGAAAGCGCCCTTGCTGAGTGGGGTCGTTGTTGTTGTTGTTGCTGCTGTTGCATCAAGGTTGCCGTGCAGCCCGATTCTCCCCGGGAATACGCTCTTTGCTTCCTCGATTCTTTTTCCCTGCCAAGCGGGTCAGGAGAGTCTCCCAGCTCCAGTGCCCCAAATAAATAATGCAACTTCCACACTTTTGCAGCGCAAGAGTCCGGCGCTGGAACAAAACTGTGTAGGAGTGGAAGCCCAGCGGGGACACACACACAAACACACGCACACACACACAGCGGGTTTCAACAAAAGAGCCGTTGAGGCAGAAAGCAAAATGGGAAAAGGTAGCGAGGTGGAAAGGTAGCTTCTCCGGTCAATGGGGCACTAGGATTTGGGCCAAGCTCACCCCCCCACCCACCCTTTAATACAGTGTTTCCCAACCTTGGCAACTTGAAGATATCTGGACTTCAACTCCCAGAATTCCCCAGCCAGCGAATGCTCTAATAGATCCCGCAGGCGGAGGGCAAGCAGTACTAGCCCCCCCTCTTCATTAATCAAAATAGCCCCCCAAGGGCTCTTTAGCCACTAAAGGTTGCAAATCCCCAATGCACCACCTTTTTCTGATTATTTCTCTTTTTCTCTCTCTCTCTCTCCCTACTAATGTATTCACTAGCGAGTCTTTTCTGGTGCCTGTTCGGGACCCAGAGTAGCCTCCGAAAGGTTGCAACCTCGTGCTGGTTAAAAGGAGATGGAACACTTGACCCGGGATTGTAAGTTTGGGCTGTTTCTTGCAAAGCGAAATGTTTGATAAGGAAGTGAAACAGGGCGAGGGGAGACAATACCACCAGCCCAAAACTCCTGCCAGTGGTCTATTCTATACACACATACACACACACACTCCTGTCGGGGTCTACAATCTCTATACACACAACCACACTCCTGCCAGGGTCTACTCTCTACACACACATGCAAACACACTCCTGTCTGGGTCTACTCTCTCTATACACACACACACACACTCCTGCAGGGTCTAGTCTCTACACACACACAAACACATACACACAATCACACTCCTGCGAGGTCTACTCTCTACACACACACACAAACACACACACACATATACACAAACCCATTCCTGTGGGGTTTACTCTCTCTATACACACAACCACACTCCTGCCAGGGTCTACTCTCTACACACACACAAACACACACATACAAACACACTCCTGTCAGGGTGTACTCTCTCTATACACACAACCACACTCCTGTCGAGGTCTACTCTCTACACACACACAACTACACACACACACACACACACACACTTCTGTCGGGGTCTACTCTCTACACACACACACACACACAAACACACTCCCACTGGTGGTCTACTTACACACACACAGAGGCAAACATACTCCTGCTGGAGGTCTACTACACACACACAAACACACTCCTGTCAGGGTCTACTCTCTCTACACACACAAACACATTCCTGCCGGTCCTCTACTACAGTGTTTCCCAACCTTGGCAACTTGAAGATATTTGGACTTCAACTCCCAGAATTCCCCAGCCAGCTGGCTGGGGAATTCTGGGAGTTAAAGTCCAGATATCTCCAAGTTGCCAAGGTTGGGAAACACTGCTCTACTCCACACACACAAACACACTCCTGTTTGGTTCTACTCTCTGCAAACAGAGAGGAACACATTCCTGCCGGCGGTCTATTACACACACATCCTCACATTCACAAACCCGGCTGCAACACAGCCATGCAAGCGAAGACCCTGGTGCAACGAGAGCTCCTTTCTCCTCTACACCCCCCCACCCACCCACCCCGCCGCCCCTCGCTACTCCCACTCCTCCACGGATCACACGGACTTCTAGCCCGGCCGAAGCGGACGATGGGCGGCCAAGGAGGGTCGCCCAGCCACCCAGCGGCTTTACGGGGCGCGCGCGCGCATCAACCTGCCATTCCGTCCCACTCACGAGCCCCCTCCCCGCCCCTCTCCCGCAGCCCCCGCCATGAGGCGCAGCCTCCCGGAGCAGCCAATCCGGAGCCGGGGTGGGCGTGGCCAGCCTCTGCCCAGCTGAATGAGCCCGGGCTCCCTGGAGGGGGACGGCGACAGTGTGCCGAGGAAGCCGGGCAGCCGCTTCGGAAGGTCCCGGCCGGGCAATCAAGTCAGGGGGCGGGTGGGTGGGGGAGAGGGAGAGAAGCGCCAAGCCCGGGATTGGCTCCCTCTTTTTTTTTCCTCCTCTTCCTCTCGGCTGCCTTCAGCCCTTTTGGCCGCCTTGCCTTTCTTTTCCTCTTTCTCCTTCCTCCCTTTGAGCCGCGCTTCACTTCTTTTTTTTGCAACTCGCCCCAAAGAAGAACCAAGGTCGGAGAACTGTTGGGAACTGCGCGGACTGTTGGGATCCACCGCCGGGCACGGGGATCCGGAGCCGGGAGGAGGAAGGGCGAGGCGGCCCGGGGGAAGGGGAAGCGGGGGCTCCCGCAGCGAGCCGCCACCCGCGTCCCGAGCCGCCCGAGCGCTCGCCCTCTCCGCCTCCACTCCCGGCGCCGTTGACCAGCCACTCGTCCCACCATGAAGCCGGCGCTTTGGCTCGCTTGGACCTTCGCCCTCAGCTGCTGGGCGCACGCAGGTACCGGGGTTGCTTGGGGGGCGATCGGAGAAGTTGCTCTGGATGGGGGGGGCAGAGCAGGTGGGGAACCCCCCCATACACACACACACAGTTGTGGGTCAGAAGACTTGGCCAAGACAGCCCCTACATACACACACCCTCCTCCTCCACCTTCGTCCCTTGTTGGTTACCTGAAAGTAGCCAACAGCGTTGCAAGTTCTTCTAGGAAAGGAATAGTTGTTTTTGTGGGGTGGGGGGAGTTCTTCGGAGAGGGGCGGCATACAAATCTAATAAATTATTATTATTATTATTATTATTATTATTATTATTATTATTATTATTATTATTATCATCATAATTATTTTATTATTATTATCATCATCATTATTTTATTATTATTATTATCATATTATTATTATTATTATTATTATTATTATTATTATTATTATTATTACTATTATTATACGATCGCAGGGGAGGGTCCGCTGCAAGGCGGGCAGGGGGAGAAAAATGCTGTCTAAGGCTCCAGGACGGTGCGGTTCAGTGGTTAGAGCCCAAAGGAGGCATCAGCCCCTTGTAGCATCCTTCCTTTGGGTAGGAAGGGAAGGAGGCAGGGATGGACTGACCGAGGAGGGAGGATTTGGGTGGGTGGGAGAGAAGGTTCCGTCCCAATTCCGCCCGCCAGCCTTGAAGCATGCATGTGCCGTGCGTATGACCTTGAGGAGAAAAACTCGCTGGAGGTACGGCGTGACTCCCTCCCACGCGGGAGAGAGGGAGGGAGGGAGAAGGAGGAGGAGACGATGGGCTTCCGCGCAAGCCCCCTGCAAGACAGAGAGAGGGGTGTTGGGGGGGTCTTCTTCTCCCTTCTCCCTCCACCCGCTCACCTTCCATCCCCACCCCATAGATGGGAGTTTCCATCTCCGCAGAAGAGAGGGTCTTTGGGGGTAAGAATGGGGGGCGGCGTGGAATGGACCTCCTTGAGAGCTCTGCAGGTGAGGGGAGAGGTCCAACTCCAGGTCGCTGTTAATATTTTTTTTAAAAGTCTTTGGGATGGGGAGGGGGCGTGCGTGGGTCAGGGTTGAGCTGGTGGCCTCCCTCCCTCCTTCCCTCGGACAGACTCCCCCTCGCGGTTAACCTTGAGACGCTACCTCCGAGAGGCAGGCGCAGCTCCGGCGCGCCCTTCCCCAGCCGCCTGTGCCAGCCGGCCCCCACCCACCCACCCACCCACCCATCATATCTGTAGTGGTGTTTTTTTTCTCTCCCCATCGCGTTGTCATTCAGGGGCCGTTTCAATCCGTTTGCTACGGGCTTTTTCCCTTAGAAATTGAAGGCATGGTGACATTGGGGGTCCGTGTCCCATAACTCTTTCTTTCTCTCCTTCCCGCCCCCCAGCGCACTACTCTGCTTAAAAGGCCTTCACTCACACACACACACACACACACACACACACACACACACACACACAATTTCATATCCAGGGCATAAAGGTGTGAAGCAGCCTTCTCCAACCTAGTGCCCCCCAGATGTGTTAGTTTATGGACACCCACCCACCTCCTCGTCCCTGCCTGGGAATGTCCTTAGCAGCTCTGTCGGCCTTCCCCTTCGGATCCCCCTTGACAAATTAGGTTTCTTCCTTTGCCATTGCGCCATCCCTGGGTGAAGCGCACTCTGCACATGCCCAGATGCTGTACTTTGTATACCCTTCAGCTGATACAAACTCTGGGGGAGGGAGGGGGGCAGCCAGCCTCCCTCCTTCGGTATGCCAATTCCCCACCATTGCTCTGCCTTGACTTGGGATGAGTCCCATAGATGGGCGGGATGGATGTGCAACATGGGAGCAGAATCCCGCCTGAGTTTTGTTCTCCTGGACATAGAGGAGAATGCAAAAGAGGTTCGGCCCCCTTTTTTGGCTGCTGACCCACAATGTGCTCATTTTGGGGGGAGGGAAGCTGCGTTTGCAAACCTCTGTCTCTCCCCCCCCCCCCCTTGATGGGAAGAGCTACAACCAGGCGAGAGAGGGAGGGAGGGAGAGAGAGAACAATAGTGACTCTTGCCTCTGCAGCCGAGGGGCCGGGCGGGCGGGTGGGTGGTGGAAGTCGGAGAGCTGCCTTCTTTCTCCTTTGCAAACAAGGCTGCCTTCTCCCCTTCCCCTGCAGCCGGCACGCCAAGGCTGCCCCCGGGCAGGGTCAGCCTGGCAGAGGAGCCCAGGGAGGAGCCCGGTCGATTGGGGGGGACGACGACGGAAGAGACGCCTCTTCTAAGAGAAAAAGACCTCCAAAAGGGGCTTGTCCAGTCCGCAGTGCAGCCACCACCAAAGGTGCACCTGCTAAACTTATCCCTGTCATGCGGGCTTGCAACTCTTAAAGGCGCAGCGGCCCTTTTAAGCGGGACGGAGAAAGCAGCGGCGGCGGCAGCACGGGGTCGGGGGAAGCTGTTTTCCCGTCCCCTAGGCTGGGTGTCTCTGCTGTCAGATGCCTTAGTGACAAGAGAGGGGAGTGTAGAAAGATGCCCCCCCGGGCGGTGGGGAAGAGTTAAGGGGGTCAGGAGGCGTGGGGAGAGGAGGACAGAGTTCACACTTACATGCCTGGCTTAATCCGGCTGCCCTGTGGCTACAAGTTCCTTTGCGGTAACACTAATGGTTGCTGAGTGGCTGCGATGCTCTTTATCCCGGGGTGCCTGCGCCTCGCTGGAACAGGGGGGGTGGGTGGAGAAAGCAGCAAGAGGGGGCGACTCTTTTAATGATAATATCTCTTGAGCAATAGCTAGAGGCAGCCTGCGGAATATAGCAGCCTAACAGGCTGCCGGTGTGGAAGGGGGAGACAAGGCGATACAAAGGCTAATTTCCAAAGGGTGCCGCCTCTTCTGAGCCCTACAGTTAACAAAAGTGGATTGTACCTGTATATTGGAATGGGTGCTCTTTGGACCCGCCAAGAACTCTGTGTCATCCGAAAGCTTGCCTAAAATACAGCATCCTCCCTTGGTTGCAGGCTGCTGATGGGTTTACCTTACACAGCAAAAACCAGTTACCTTAAGGGAATGGAGACCACAAGGAGATTGAGCAACTCGGGGTTATTGCATGCAAGGTTCAGAAGTAAGACAAGAAAATCTGACACTTTTAGTTACATGATATAGGTATATAGGAAAAATGCATATTTTGGGACGTCTTCTCAATGTCGTCTTCTCAATGTCGCCTCTTCCGAGTCCTGCAATTAACAAAAGTGGATTATTAAGTTGTTAGATGTGTGCTTGTTGGACCTGTAAAAGCAGTGTTTCCCAACCTTGGCCACTTGAAGGAATCTGGACTTCAACTCCCAGAATTCCCCACCCAGAATTTGCTGGCTGGGGAATTCTGGGAGTTGAAGTCCAGGTACCTTCAAGTGGCCAAGGTTGGGAAACACTGCTGTAAAGAACTCTGTGTCATCCGAAAGCTTGCCTAAGATATGGCACCCTCACTTGGTTACATGCAGCCGATGTATTTACCCCTCGCGTTTCCCAGAATTAACTTCAAGTTTGGGCAGGAGGCCGAAAAGGCCACTAAATGAAGGAAGTGGTCTATTCGGGTGGCTGGGATCACCTGCCAAGATGGATCTGTGTCGTCATGTCCACTTGATCGCTGTTGTTCTTCAGACTTCTTTGCCAGTGTGGCATACACACAAGCCAGCCACTGGTTCCCTGAGGAACGTACTGTGTGCACATCATACATGAAATCTAATGACTGGGTTAATCCATTTTTTCTGAATTTGCACAATAAGTTGAACGGTCGGGCTGCGTTTGTGTCTCGCACTAAGCTAATCGACACCAACAAGCAAACAAATTTTAAGTTGGGGCATTGTGCAAATACCAGCACCCCTGTTTTTAATGTATCTTGGGTTAATCTAACTATTAGATTTGTTATTATATATTGTTTTTATCATTGCTGTAAGCCGCCCCGAGTCTATGGAGAGGCATACAAATCTAATAAATAATAATAATAATAATAATAATAATAATAATAATAATAATAATAATAGTAATAAATCTATGATGGCAGCGTGGCAGTGATAAACCTGGTTCTCTGAATTTTTCTGCTTGGCAAAGGTTTGGAAAAAATATTTTAAAGCAAGGATTGTTGGTCAAAGGAAGCCTGTGACCTAGTAGGTTATTCTTGGTTGGCCTTGGTGGATCTCTTGAAGTAGCTACAATGATCTTCTTAGCGCTACGTAGGTAGGGGGATATGCCCACATTCTACCAAGCCTAGAAGACCTCAACAACCAATAATTGGATCATTTGCTTGGTCTTGTCTTAGCATGTGGTGTGAATCGAACCACAGTTCATGACTTAATGCTTTGTGGGTAGATTCAGCAGGGTTTGTCTGGAGAAAAAAAAAGCCTATAATTTAGCATAATGGTTTTAATTAAGCCACATTGTCAGATGTATTTTCCATATCGCATCCCGATATGTCTGTATGTGTACGCAGAAGTTTGAATAGGTTTCAATAAGGCTTTCTCGGTGGTGGGGCGTGTCCCAGCACCCCTCTGCTGCCCTCCAGAAATGCCCGGAATTTTGCAATTCCAAAACTTGGGAATTCTCATAATAACTCTAGTCTTGACCATATCAGGGCTTGGAGAAACCAGGTTAATTAGGACAGGTTGATCTGCGCAACTGCGGGCTTAAGGTAACCTTGTCCACTGAGATGGTCAGAATCGTAGGTCAGGGTATTTGTCGTGGTGCCAAGATAGAGAGTTATGACGTACGACAGCTGAATGCTTTTCGAGGGGAGACCTATAACAGAGAACATGTTTCTTCTGAGAGGAGCAAAAACCCACCCACTACGATGGATGCGGTTGTGGAGTTTCTTGTAAAATGTTCCGAAAACGCTCATGGCAAGTACACAAGCCGATTATTTGGTTTCTCCCACAATAAAATAAACGGTGGTGAGTGGGGTTTGGGCAACTACCACCGTACATAAGCCACTACCCACCCGAACGGATCAAGTTAAGCCCTAATCAAGCTGTTGTATAATTACATCTTGGTAGATCTTCACCTGACCGAATGAAATTGCAGCATGGACGCAACGGTTATTTCAAAAAGCCCGTCTCGTTGGGTAACCTAGAATAAGCCACCCTTTTATTTATTTATTTATTTATTTATTTATTTATTAGATTTGTATGCCGCCCCTCTCCATAGACTCGGGGCGGCTCACAACAGCAATAGAACAATTCATAGCAAATCTAATAATTTAAAAACATTTAAAAAACCCATTATTCATCAGACATACATACAAACATACCATACATAAATTGCATAGGCCCAGGGGAGATGTCTCAATTGCCCCATGCCTGAGGGCAGAGGTGGGTTATAAGGCAAGGAGGGTGGGGGCAGTTCTAATCTCCGGGGGGAGCTGGTTCCAGAGAGTCGGGGCTGCCACAGAGAAGGCTCTTCCCCTGGGACCTGCCAAACGACATTGTTTAGTTGACGGGACCCGGAGAAGGCCAACTTTGTGGGACGTAGTTTCAAGTTTCAAGTTTTATTGGATTTATATGCCGCCCCTCTCCGAAAACTCGGGGCGGCTAACAACAATCATGAACAATATACAATAAAATCCAATACTAAAAGCAAATTAAAACCCCTTAATTTATAAAAACCAAACATACATACAAACATACCATGTATATGTAATCAGTCACTGGGATTCGTGCAGCAGAGGGCGGTCCCGGAGATATTCTGATCCGATGCCGTTTTATTTTCCCCATACGCCTCCTTCCTACACCCCACCACACCCAAGTCCTCCTCCGTTCCTCTCTGCAAAAGATCTTGTGCAGGGATATTGCAGGAAAGGAGGCCAAGAAAGCCATGTGATCCAAGCTTCATCCTCTGTTACCATGTGTTACGGTACCCATGGAAGTGGGGTGGGGGGAGAAATGGTGCTTTGGTTGCATGGGTTGAGCCTTGCCACGTTGGCATTTTTCCTTCTCCCCACGGATACCTCTGGGTTTGTGCCTACGGTTCCCCCACCCTATCTGCTCATGCGGTATAAATACAAAATAAGATACACTGGGTGTATCGTTGTCGAACCATTCCCGTTCCCCCCCCTCCCTCCATCCTCTAGAGCAGTGTTTCCCAACCTTGGCTACTTGAAGAGATCTGGACTTCAACTCCCAGAATTCCCCAGCCAGCGAATGCAAACACAAACACAAACCCACTTCTGCCGGTCCTCTACTACACACATACACACTGCTGCTGGGTTCTACTCTCTGCACACACACAGAAACACATTCCTGCCGGTCCTCTACTACAGTGTTTCCCAACCTTGGCAACTTGAAGATATTTGGACTTCAATCATGGGCTTTCCCAAATATGCCCATGTTACACCAACACTCCGCAGTCTGCATTGGTTGCCGATCAGTTTCCGGTCACAATTCAAAGTGTTGGTTATGACCTATAAAGCCCTTCGTGGCATCGGACCAGAATATCTCAGGGACCGCCTTCTGCTGCATGAATCCCAGCGACCAGTTAAGTCCCACAAAGTGGGTCTTCTCCGGGTCCCGTCAACTAAACAATGCGACTTGGCAGGACCCAGGGGAAGAGCCTTCACTGTGGCGGCCCCGGCCTTCTGGAACCAACTCCCCCCCGGAGATTAGAATTGCCCCCACCCTCCTTGCCTTTCGTAAGCTACTTAAAGCCCACCAGGCATGGGGGAATTGAGATACTCTTTCCCCCTAGGCCTTTACAATTTTATGCATGGTATGTCTGTATGTATGTTTGGTTTTTATATTAATGGGTTTTTAATCGTTCTTACTATTGGATTATTATTGTATGCTGTGTTATTATTGCTGTTAGCCGCCCCGAGTCTCCGGAGAGCGGCGGCATACAAATCCAATAAATAAATAAATAAACTCCCAGAATTCCCCAGTCAGCAAATGCTGGCTGGGGAATTCTGGGAGTTGAAGTCCAGACTTCTTCAAGTAGCCAAGGTTGGGAAACACTGCCCTAGATTAATCTTCCCCTGTGCTTCAGTGTGCTCAATGCAGACCACGATAGAGAGAGATTTTATTTATTTATTTATTCATTCATTCATTCATTCATTCATTCATTCATTTATTTATTTATTTATTTATTAGATTTGTATGCCGCTCCTCTCCGCAGACTCGGGGCGGCTAAATAAAGCAAAGGGAAGCGAAGATAAATAAAGCGAAAGAAAACGACCTCTTTCTCTCCCCCCTCCCACCTGGTAAAATCCAACTGGCTCTACAAATGATAGAAAAGGATTATTCTCTCTCTCTCTCTCTCTGTCCCTGCATATATAAAAATGATTTTCAAATGCAGCCATCTCATTGAGAAGCTGTGTGACTGAAATTTGGCAGGCGCAAAAGCTGGCCTAAGGGATGTGCCTTCTGTTGTCTCGGTGGAAATCCACTCAAATTTGCAGTGATCTCAAGTTGGCAAAGTTGCAAGGAGAGCATTTATCTGAATACTAATGCCCTCTGCCTTGCCTGTATTAAGCTATGCAAATGACGCTTCCCCGTTGCCTATCGCTGACACAGGCTTGGCAGGGGGAAGGGAGGGGAAGGGAAGGGAGAGAGCCGGCCAGCAACACCAGGGGAGGGTGGAGAAAGGAAAGGGGAGCCCAAAAGGCTCCTTGTAGGAAGCTGACCCAAAAAATGATCATCGGTGTGCCGTAGAACTAAAAATAAGCCCTAAACATTGCCGTAACTCAAGGTGATCTTTTTAAACACCTCTTTGGACGTTGGGACGATGGGCGTGTTGTCATTTCTCCCCTCGTGCACATCCACAAACACCCACAGACACACAAGTACACTGCCACGCACATCATTTCAAATAACCAATTATCGAACGGCAGAGAGAGAGAAGCTATTCAAGCGGCTTGGCCCGTTTCAGCTCCGAGAATGAGAAATTCATGCTTTCCGGATGTGGCACTACAACGATTCCCAGCCTCCTAAGCTGGCACCATGTTAAGGGAGGATTCCTGGAAGGTCCCTTTGACTAACAGATACAGTGATACCTTGTCTTACAAACTTAATTGGTTCCGGGACGAGGTTCTTAAGGTGAAAAGTTTGTAAGACGAAACAATGTTTCCCATAGGAATCAATGGAAAAGCGATTAATGCGTGCAAGCCCAAAACTCACCCCTTTTGCCAGCCGAAGCGCCCGTTTTTGCGCTGCTGGGATTCTCCTGAGGCTCCCCTCCATGGGAAACCCCACCTCTGGACTTCTGTGTTTTTGCGATGCTGCAGGGGAATCCCAGCATTGCAAAAACGAGCGCTTCGCTGGCAACGGAAGTTTGGTGGTGGGGTTTCCCAGCGAAGGGAGTATCAGTGAAGTCGTAGCATTGCAAAAACACTGAAGTCCTCGAAACCCCACCTCCGGACCTCTGTGTTTTTGCAATGATGCGATTTCACTGAGGCTTCCCTCGCTGGGAAACCCCACCTCAGGACTTCTGTTGCCAGCAAAGCGCCCGTTTTTGCACTGCTGGGATTCCTCTGCTGGGATTCCCCTGCAGCATCGCAAAAACACAGAAGTCCGGAGGTGGGGTTTCCCATGGAGGGGAACCTCAGGGGAATCCTAGCAGCGCAAAAACAGGTGCTTCGCTGGCAACAGAAGTCCAGAGGCGGGGCATCCTAGCGGTGGCGGTGGGTTTGTAAGGTGAAAATAGTTTGTAAGAAGAGGCAAAAAAATCTTAAACCCCGGGTTTGTATCTCGATAAGTTTGTATGGCGAGGCGTTTGTAAGACGAGGTATCACTGTATTACTGATTTGTTTGTTTTGTCAAGGACATATTGGTGGTATACTTCATGGTTCATATTTCACGGGTTCGCTATTTCACGGGTTTTCAAAGGGGGCTTAAATCCATTAAACCCATTGAAAACTTTACATCTATTAAAAATTCATAAAAATTCTTCTACAGTTTCCGGTCACAATTCAAAGTGTTGGTCATGACCTTTAAAGCCCTACATGGCATTGGACCAGATTACCTCTGGAACCGCCTGCTACCACAAGAATCCCAGCGACCGATGAGGTCCCACAGAGTTGGCCTTCTCCGGGTCCCGTCGACCAAACAATGTCGTTTGGCGGGCCCCAGGGGAAGAGCCTTCTCTGTGGCGGCCCCGGCCCTCTGGAACCAACTCCCCCAGGAGATTAGAACTTCCCCCACCCTCCCTGTCTTTCATAAACTACTCAAGACTCATTTATACCGCCAGGCATGGGAGAGTTGAGATAGCCCTTCCCCCTAGGCCATTACAAGTTATGCATGGTATGTTTGTGTGTATGTTTGGTTTTATAATAGGAGTTTTAGTTGTTTTTTATTATTGGATTGTACATGTTGTTTTTATTATTGTTGTTAGCCGCCCCGAGTCTACGGAGAGGGGTGGCCTACAAATCCAATAAATTATTATTATTATTATTATTATTATTACTACTACTACTATTATTATTATTATTATTATTATTATTATTATTATTATTATTATTATTATTATTACTGTACTCTATTAAAGAAACTGGTAGGATATCATATGTAGTCCAAGCTGAGAAACATTATAGAATGGCTGTTTAATGCAAAGGGTGGGTTTTTAAAGTCCAAATACTTGTTAAATACATTAAAAAAAATATTTCCTCTGCTTCATGGAAATTCGTTTTTCACAAGTGGTCTTGGAACACATCCCCCACGAAAAACCAGGGATCACTGTAATAATATTTATATACATGATACTAGTAAAAAGGAAACATTAGGGCAGGGGACGGAAGGCACTCTGGGGCACAGATTAACCGAGTTGGAAGAGTCCTTGGCCGGTGCCTAAGCAGGAGACCATACATCTGCTTCTGCCTAGGATCGAACTCACAACCTGATTGTGATGCAAGAGCTCCACCTCTAGGCCACAGCAGTTGGTCTTAGCAGCTGACTTATTTTATTTATTTGTTGGTTGGTTTGTTTTGTCAAGTGAAGATATGATGATACAGTGGTACCTCTACTTAAGAACTTCATTCGTTCCGTGACCAGGTTCTTAAGTAGAAAAGTTTGTAAGTAGAAGCATTTTTTCCCATAGGAATCAATATAAAAGCAAATAATGCGTGCAAACCCATTAGGAAAGAAATAAAAGCTCGGAATTTGGGTGGGAGGAGGAAGAGGAAGAAGAGGAGGAGGACAGTCGCTGCGCAGAGCAAAGGGAGTGTTTCTTTTCTCTCTGGGCATTGGCAGAGGTTTATTCCCTCTCCAAGCGCCCAGAGAGGAAAATGCTTCGTTCGCTCTGGACTGCCAAAGCCTCCTTAAGCGCCACCGAAAGGCTCCTCTGGCAGCCCAGAAAAGCCCGAAATGGCCGGGATTAAAGGGGGAATGACAGGAAACTGGCCAGGCCTTCATGCCGCTCTCAAATTTCCTAGAAATTTTTTCTGGACTCAGGTTCTTAAGTAGAAAATGGTTCTTTAGAAGAGGCAAAAAAAATCTTGAACACCCGGTTCTTATGTAGAAAAGTTCTTAAGAAGAGGCGTTCTTAAGTAGAGGTACCACTTTAAGATACATGATAATAGTAAAAGTCAAAAATTTGAAAAATGACTATTAGAAATAATAATATTCAATTACATACAACTAGTAAAAATAAAGAACATTAAGGAGAGGTAGGAAGGGGATAGAAGGCACGCTAGTGCACTTATGCACGTCCCTTCCAGACCTCTTAGGAATTGGGAGAGGTCAACAGTGGAGAGTCTAAGGGTAAAGTTTTGGGGCTTAGGTGATGATACTACAGAGTCTGGTAGTGAGTTCCATGCATCAACTACTCGGTTACCGAAGTCGTATTTCCTGCAGTCGAGTTTGGAGCGGATTACATTTGTATCTGTTGTGTGCTCATGTGTTGTGATTGAAGCTGAAGTAGTCATTGACAGGTCGTTCCACTAAGGAGATGGCATGGGGCGACGTCTTCCCAAGTTCCCGTCAACAATGATAGGGGGACATTCTCTGGGAGTTGAGGCTCTCCAGATATCTGTAGGAAGATTTAGTGAGAGGGTTCCATAGATCAGGGGTCTCCAACCTTGGCCATTTTATGATTTGTGGACTTCAATTCCCAGAATTCCTCAGCCAGCCGGCTGGCTGAGGAATTCTGGGAATTGAAGTCCACAAGTCATAAAAGTGGCCAAGACTGGAGACTGCTGCCATAGATCGCCCTTTAGAGTAACCTGCCAGAAGTATTGGAATCCTCTTCCAAGAGATGCTTCTAATGAATCAAGTTAGAAACCAATGAACAAAACCTCAGAGAAAGCTTTCTGGATCAGAACAAATTAGATTCATCTTATTTCGGCCTCCTGGGTTTTTTTCCTCACTGAAACCAGAGTATTTATTAATTACATTATATTCCCTTGCCTTTCTCCAGGGGGTTCAAGATTGTGTTCACCAGGGATGGCCAGAAGGTAGATCAAGCTCTGTTGTTAGACCTCCATGTGACTTGCAAAATGGATCGTATGGGGGAGGGATTTTGACTCCCACTTTTTTCACAACTGTCACAACGAAGAGCATGCACCCCTCTCAGATTAGGCTGCGGACGTGAAAGTAAGTCAGAAAGAAAGGAAGTAGGGGTCCAAGATGGTGGTGAAATCTAAAAACATTTTCCTACTGGTTCGGTGGGCGTGGCTTGGTGGGCGTGGCTTGGTGTGGTCATGTGGGCATGGCTATGTAGTCAGGTGACGGGGGAGTCAAAAGACAAAAATTCACTTTAACAATGTCCTGCTGGAGCAGGGTTGGACTACATGATCTCCAGGTCTCTTCCAGCCCTGAATTATCTTCTGAAACTAGCAGGCTTTTAGGAAGGGGGAAAGTTCCGAAGCTCAGCTTTGTGTGTGTGTGTGTAACATATTTTTGTTGATAATGAAAAGGGAAAAAGACTAGTATACAGTGTTCTCTCTAAAAAATTTTTGAGGTGGGCGGAAAAGTATAGTGTCTGAGCGGCAGTCCCTTCGGGACTGGGCGACACAGAAATAATAATAAAATTTCCCTCTCGGCTTCTGGGCCGGTTTGGAAAACTCTGAGTTGATGATGATTTTTAAGTGAGCGATTGCTCACCTGCTCAGCTTAGAGGGAACTATGCTAGTATAGATCTATTTCAAGCTATTTTGCTCTCATCAGCTAGACAGACAGACAGACAGATATGGATGGATAGATTCGATAGATAGATAGATAGATAGATAGATAGATAGATAGATAGATAGATAGATAGATAGCATTTTTTTACTACTGATTCTACAAACCAGCACCATTTTTTACTATCGGTTCATGCGAACCGTCCCGAACCGGTAGCATTTCACCTTGGATTGGTTTATTTATCTCTAAATTTGGGGGCCTATCTTTTCTCTACCTAGGGGTATGTGAGTGTGTGTGTGAGAGAGAGAGAGAGAGTCTCAGGAGAAGGGCAGTATAGAAATCGAATAAATAAACAAACACATAGATAGATGATAGTTGGATGGATGGATAGATAGATAGATAGATAGATAGATAGATAGATAGATAGATAGATAGATAGATAGATAAGATGTGATTCCTCTTACCCACCTCTCTTTTGTGGTCACTCCAAACTGGTGAGGCCAGAAAGATGATGGCTGATTCAATGGTCCCAAGGCTAAATTAATATTTCCTCGTTGTGCCCCAATCCTAGGCCATTTCTGCAGTCCTGATTTAGAGCATCTTCATTTTATCACCTAAGCATTGTGGAGGTGAGAGAAGCTGTCCACATTACTGCTTAGTCTGGCAGGGCAATGACAGGGAAATTTGAAAAAAAAAAATGCTCTAAATCTCTAGTGTAGAAATTACTCAATCCTTCCCCAAATGGGCTGTCCTTTATTTTTTAGGTGACATGGGTTGTAGAGCTGGGTGTGTATCCTCAGATCTTGTTCCATCACTGCAGCTGGCAAGGAAAACGCAGCAGTACAGTAGAGAGGAGCCAGTGGCCAAGCTAATGAACTGTTAAGTCTTGGGGTGAAAATATAGAGCACCTGTCTCCTCTCTGGATAGGTGGAGCTGTTCTAAGTCCATTTACACTATCTAAAGCAGCTGCTGCTGCTGGACCAAATAAAGCCCTTATGTTCTGCCCCAGCTAGGGACCACAAAGAACGCACACAAAGTCTGTACAAACTTTAGTTTACTAGTTAAGGACTACTAATGAGCTTTCTTAGTAGTCGTCAAACACAAATACAGTTTAAAGCCGCCTTTTCTGAACACCGGCTGTTAATTCAACTTCATTAACAGCCAGCATGCATCCATGAAATAATAAGTCAATTCTGCGTAAACAGTCTTGTAGATAACAGCGATCTTACACTGGTTGGCAATATGCCCAGAAGCAATTTGCAGGAAAAATGCCAAGAGAAAAAACAAGAGCCGACCTGATGTTCCTGGAGTCAAGATACAAAGGAATAGGAACCAAGTTGTTTCCTGCAAATTGGCTCTTTCGTCATCATCCATCCTAGGCTAGGGAAGTGGCCAATTAGCCCCAAGCCTTATTCCTGAGACCTCCTCCGGAAGAACCATTCCTGCCTTTTGGCATCTCTGCACGCCCGTGCATTGAGAATAGGCTCCTCCTCTTCTTCCTAGTCACTGATGTGATGTGCTGGAGGTTCCAAAGGCCCTACCTCTGGCACCAAGTCCTCTCCAGCCTCCTCACTGTCTAACTGCGGTGTCAGCTGCACAGGCCGCTGGTACATCACCACATCGGCCTCTGTACTGTCGGAATCCGCTATCAGCTGTGTGGGCTGCTGGCGGGCCACAACACTTTATTTCAGATGTTGTGCGCAGTGTGTTTTTTCCCAAGCCTCATTCTCTGTCACAAAGTAATTGTCTGCCCCCTTAATTTCCTGCGGCGGTAAACATTTGGATTGATTTTTAAACACGTCTGGTGAGATGCTTTAAGATAGCCATTGATTATTACCAAGTAAAATTGTTGCAGGAAACAGAGATATTGAATTTTCCCAAGAGGAGGGTGGGGTGGGGGAGATACTGAAGGCTTCAAAAACTGCAATTATTATATGCTTAATGGCCGCTAGATCGATTGGCAGAAGCCCAAAAGATTGGATGATTGCTGAACATAATTTCACAGGGAGTGAAGGATTCAAAAGGTTGGGTCTGGCCTTAGAGCTCCCCTTTTTTTCCAAATCCACAGACTTCATTAGACATACCGATAGAAGCCGCTGAATGTTGGTTATAAATTAATGGCTTGCCACATTATCTATAGAAGGCCTGATGTTTATGGGAACTTGGGGAGGGGTGATTTTCACGAGGGAACTGATGCAGCCACAAAGCGTTCTTTTGAGAGGTGGGTGGGCATAGGGTGTCCTTGAACCTCTCAAAAGAAGGAGGATTGGCCACGCTGGCACAATCTGAGTGGCCAACGTGACATGTTTGTGGGTGAAGGACAAGGGATGTGAAACTCAGATCTAGGTTTCCCAGTGTAGGTGCCAGGATGGCTCTGGAAATAAATTGGAACTTTGAGGAGTACTATGGCTTGGACTCTAATTTAGATGTTACCTGGAACCTTGACACCGAACCTGTTTGATGGCCAAAAGCCCAGCCCAGCCCTGCCCAGTAACACAAACTGGATTCATGACAGTATTTATTTATTTTATTTATTTATTTATTGGATTTGTATGCCGCCCCTCTCTATAGACTCGAGGTGGCTAACAACAATGATAAAAACAGCATGTAACAATCCAATTAATAAAACAACTAAAAACCCTTATTATAAAACCAAACATACACACAAACATACCATGCATAACTTGTAATGGCCTAGGGGGAAGGAATATCTTAACTCCCCCATGCCTGGCAGCATAAGTGAGTCTTGATTAGTTTACGAAAGGCAGGGAGGGTGGGGGCAGTTCTAATCTCCGGGGGGAGTTGGTTCCAGAGGGCCGGGGCCGCCACAGAGAAGGCTCTTATGCTGGGGCCCGCCAAATGACATTGTTTAGTTGACGGGACCCGGAGAAGGCCAACTCTGTGGGACCTTATCAGCCGCTGGGAGGATTTGTGCGGTAGAAGCGGTTCCGGAGGTAATCTGACATAAGGAGAGACTCTTCCTCCAAAGACATGACTTATCCCGGGGCAAACCATCATTTACAACTGTCTCAGTTTTAAGATGCGTGGACCAATTCCCAGAGCTACCTAGGGAATTCTGGCAGTTGTCAGCATCTGAAAGTTGTCAAAGTTGAGAAACATTGGGTTCAAAAAAAAGAGGCAGGTTCAGGACAAAGAAAGGGATATTACTAGGACAGTGGCATTTCTAGATAGTCATCAACGTACGACCACAATAGAAGCCAGAATTTCCGTTACTAAGCCGGGCAAGTGATTCTAAGCAATTTCATCCCCTTTTTTGCCATAGATGTTAAGCAAATCACTGCGGCTGTTAAATGAATCACCTAGTCGTTAAGTGAGACCAGCTTCCTCTTTGCTCATTGGCAGTCAGCTGGGAAGGTCGTAAAATGGGGGTCACGTGGTCCTCAAAACACTGCAGCGATTGTACATACCGTATTTTTCGGAGTATAAGATGTACCTTTTTCCTCCCTAAACGAGGCTGAATATTTGGGTGTATCTTATACTCTAAATATTGATTTTTTTGAAGTGTTTTTTTCCCAGCCCCAACGAGGTGCTAACAATCTTCCCAGCTCTTACCTTGCAGACTTTTTCATTGTTACTCTCTCTGAAAAATGTTTTTCCAGCCCTAAGTCTTCGTAGGCTTTTTTTCATTGCTCTACTTGCTCCGAATAAGTTTCTTTTTAGCCCTAAGCAGGTGCTAACGATCTGCCCAGCATTTACCGGCTTGCAAGCTCTTGCATTGTTACTCTCTCCAAATAAGGTTTTTTAAAGCCCTAACCAGGGAATAAAATAATATGCTGAAACTGCCCAGATTAAGGACACTAGCCAAATGTTTCCCTATTTTCCTCCTCAAAAATTATAAGTGTGTCTTATAGTCCGAAAAATATAGTACATGTCAGTTCCAAGCACCTGGATTTTGATCATGCAACTGTAGAGACACTACAGAAGTTGTAACTGTGAGGACCCATCGTAAGTCACTTTTTCCGTGTCTTGTATGGTCATTAAACAAATGATTTGTAACTTGTCATTTTTAAAAAATGGGTCATGGGTTGGGGCACGATTGTTGCCCCATGTGTGGCACAGATGATTCCAGTGGGATACCACTCCACAAAGTATGGCTTTGACATTTTGGCAGGAGTTCAGATTGGGAATATAGCTCTCCTGCCAAATCAGAATTTTTGCAGAATCTTATAATATGAGTACCAGGTATGCTGGTAGCCTTCGATGACCAGAAATTGTATTCGGTAATGAATGGAACACCATACAATAGAAAGAGCAAGCAGGAGGTAGAGAGATAGATAGTTATATGTTGTGGTTAGCTCTGTCCCAGCTCCTGCCCCGAGGAATGTGGAGGTGGATGTGGGGGAGACATCCACATGCCGCAGGCCTGTTTTGCTCCCAGTAGAATCTGCCGACGAAGTCTCCTCTGACCAAGGAAGCGTGAGTGACAGGGAAGAGGGGAGTCTGGCAGACAGCCCAGGAGGAGATCAGTCATCTGTATCATCCCTGGATTCTGAACAAGAATTAATGACACATCCACGCATGCGTAGAGCGATGCATAGGAGATTATTACAAGAGAAAATGAGGCCACCTGTGGTTGGGTGTGGCTGCTGTAATTAGTGCTACAGATAAAAGTGTAGCTTAGTGTTTTAGCCACATGGCAGTTTATCTGATTCATTGTTTCATCAATATCGTGGTTTTTGTGCTGTTCTAGATTGTGTGTGGACTCTCTGGACTTTAGAATTGGACTCAATTTCCCAGTTATTGGGTGAGCAATTGGACTGCATTTAACCTGTGCCTTGTGTGTACCAGAAAATCCCTTTGACATTTAAAAAGGGAGCTGAACTTTTGGGTTTTCCTTTTATCGTGTGGTGTGTGTCTTCCTGGACTAATTACCCTGTAATTACGGGCGGTTGAGACACACCAGCAGAACAGTTATATATGCTTCCTCTATCTGTGGTTTGATTTCTATGCTACTGGGAGAGGTATACAGATGGGAGACTGAAATTACCTGCTATTGGTTTTGCCTCTGCCTATAAAGGGCCTAGGTGTTGTGAGGATCTAAAGAAATCACTTTTCAAAGGGGGAAAGGTCCCTCGGTCTCCATTCCTCTATCAAAATGTTGTGTGTCATACATTGGAATTTGAGATTTGTGGAGCAGGATATAAGAGCCATGGCCGCACAGTGGTCAGAGTGCAGTACTGCAGGTTAACTCTGCCCACAGCCAGGAGTTTGATCCTGAGAGGCTCAAAATTGATTCAGCCTTCCATCCTTCCGAGGTGGGTAAAATGAGGACCCAGATTGTTGGGAGCAATATGCTGACGGCTTAGAGAGGGTTATAAAGCTCCGCGAAGCGGCATATAAGTCTAAGTGCTATTGCTACATGTTATGAATTGGGACATCACCAATCCGTGACCTATATAAAAGGCAGAACTGGTAGTTTGGGCAAGAACCAAGAATACGACTCAGTCAAACAAAATGACAGATGGGAAACTAACCAGCAACCTTGGCATTTGTTAGTGCTTTCGTTTGGGCTGAATTTTCACCCTCTGCCCTAGACGTTGGAGGGGAGATTTGACAAAAGAGAAAATTTTGCCATAATACTATTTTTCGGAGCAACATTTTAAAGTTTTGCAGGAAATGCTATGAATTCTAAGTTAGCATTTCTGAACCTCAGAAGCTTTCAGAGGTGTGGACTGATATGATATGATAAGGTAGGTAGGTAGGTAGGTAGGTAGATGATAGATAGATAGATAGATAGATAGATAGATAGATAGATAGATAGATAGATAGATAGATAGATAGATAGATAGATAGATAGATAGATAGATAGATAGATAGAGGTAGGTAGGTAGATGATAGATAGATAGATAGATAGATAGATAGATAGATAGATAGATGGATGGATGGATGGATGGATGGATGGATGGATGGATGGATGGATGGATGGATGGATGATAGATAGATAGAATGATAGATAGATGATAGATAGATAGATAGATAGATAGATAGATAGATAGATAGATAGATAGATAGAATGATAGATAGATAGATAGAATGATAGATAGATAGAGGTAGGTAGGTAGATGATAGATAGATAGATAGATAGATAGATAGATAGATAGATAGATAGATAGATAGATAGATAGATAGATAGATAGATAGATAGATAGATAGATAGAATGATAGATAGATAGAATGATTGATAGATAGAATGATTGATAGATAGATAGATAGATAGATAGATAGATAGATAGATGATAGATAGATAGATAGATAGATAGATAGAAAGAATGATAGATAGATAGATAGATAGATAGAATGATAGATAGATAGATAGATGATAGATAGATAGATAGATAGATAGATAGATAGATAGATAGATAGATAGATAGATAGAATGATAGATAGATAGTTAGATAGATAGAATGATAGATAGATAGATGATAGATAGATAGATAGATAGATAGATAGATGATAGATAGATAGATAGATAGATAATAGATAGATAGATAGATAGATGATAGATAGATAGATAGATAGATGATAGATAGATAGATAGATAGATAGATAGATAGATAGATGATAGATAGATAGATAGATAGATAGATAGATAGATAGATAGATAGATAGATAGATAGATAGATAGATAAATGAACCTAAGCTTCCAGGAGATCCTAACAGGAATCTGAAATCCCTCCACTCATTTGTCTTTCCTGTTGCTGCTCTAAATTCTATATATTCTCTTCCACAACCCCAACGCCATGTTGGCCGAGACATCTGGAGTTGCAGTACCAACACACCCATTGAATATGCCGCAGATATCTGCTTTGCTCCATTTTGGAGGCACGCACTAGCATATCGTTGATGTTTCGGTAGAAACCGTCCTTGGTCTAACAGCTGGACAAGGGGGCTGGACCTAAGTGCTTAGAGGATTTTCATAGGCGGTGTAATTCAGGGCAGAGGGGAAAGAGGAGAAGGAAGGAGTAGCCAGCTTTACAGGGACAAATGCACAAAATTAACATCTGTTGGCTTCTGGGAATGACCTAATTTCAGGTCTGAGCCGATGCCAGGAAGCTATGGCAACATATACTACAGGGGTCTGCAAAGCCCATTCAGCACAAAAGGCTCATAAATAGCAAAGGTGTGTCCTTGAGGGCAGGTTTGGTACATTATCAGTGCCATGGCGAAAAGGCCCCGCTGGTCTTTCCCATCAAATAAGGTGGTGGGGGATCTTGGAGAAGATCAGGGGTGCCTTCTTCTTCTTCTTTTTTGTATAAACTTTATTGATTTTCATAAAAAATTGACATACATACAAACACACATTTAACATAAAGATGGGGTTGCAATTCCCCCTCTTGTAGAAGTCAAATTTCCACGCAGAAAAAAGAATACAATATTAAATCATTATAGTATTTTAAATGAAAAGAAGAAATTTTGTTTAACCTTATATTAAAAAATCTTCATATTTAAACAAGAAAGAACAAAGAAAAATTAAATCATAGTAATACTTCTACAATTCTCACATAACTTTTACTTTTAACTCTTCCTCTTATTTATCCATATACTGTATACACTTTATTCCAAATCACATAAATTTCTGATTCCTCTTGGTTGTTTAACCGTCTTGTGGGTTCTAACTTACCTCGCTGCCGGTTCGCTTCCTTCTGCACCACGTGACCACGAGGCGTTTACGCACGCACGCATGTGTATTATTTATCAATCATCTATCTATCTATCTATCTATCTATCTATCTATCTATCTATCTATCTATCTATCTGTTGTGATTCAGCCTGAGGCTCCTCAGGGACCGGCTGGATCTCTGCCAGATCCATGCCCAGAGGAGGAGGACAGTGAACAGGAGGGGGAGGACCAGGCAGACGGGGGAGAGGAACGTCAGGAAGAGGAGGAGGGAGAGCAGCCTGAGACCCCCGGGGGGGGGCTCTCCCCAGCTAGTAGCCTGGATTCATTGGATGAAGATGCACAGGCTATAATAGACATGAGGCAGCGACGAGCAGCTCAAAGACGGGGCCAATTAGAAAGGTATTTCCATCCCTGAATTGGCAACAGCTGGGTTTGGGTGTGGTTCTCCTCAGCAGGGTTGAAAAGGCAGGCCCGCCCTTACAGTCTTGTGGAGAGTTATCAACTAGGAGTCCTGTGACCTTGCTTCGATTCTCGGCGTCTCTGATCTTGGCTTGTGGCCTAGAAGTCTGGAAGACTTGGGGGAGGCGTGGGTTTTATTATCTCCAGCGTTGTTTTTGCCAGCAAGAATCCTGTTTTATTGCCTGGCCTTCGTGAAACCTCTGTGAAGCTTCATCGTGTTCCTGTCTGTAAGAACAGTTTTTGTTACCTGTGTTTGCTTTCCAGTATATAAACTGCCTTTGCTTTTTACCAGTGTGTCTGGATACTCTTTTTGGTTGGTGTTGGCTTCTGGGGGGACCCAGACAGAACACGATCTATCTATCTATCTATCTATCTATCTATCTATCTATCTATCTATCTATCTATCATTCATCCATCCATCCATCCATTCATTCATTCATTCATTCATCCATCCATACATACATCTATCCATTCATTCATTCATCCATACATACATACATCTATCCATTCATTCATTCATCCATCCATCCATTCATTCATCCATCCATCCATCCATCCATCCATTCATTCATTCATTCATTCATTCATTCATTCGACTTCTATGTTGCCCAATCCAGAAGGGCTCAGGGTGGCTTCCAGAATAATAATACAAACGCAAAAGATACTTCAAAATTATGGAAATAAGATTAAATAACTTTGATGAAAATGAATTGGAGAAGCTGATGGCACGATGGAATAAGGTGAAAAATTATATCTTAAGTAGAATTTATGACGACAATGTGAAAAATAAATTCCAATCACTTTTTGTATGCAAAGAAATGTAAACCGGAGCTAAGAAAGAAATGGAAACGTATTGTAAATAATATAACCCCCTAAATGGTGGTGGGTTTTTTATTGGTGTTGGGCACGTTTTCTTTTAAGTATTTTTTGTTTGTTGTTAATTTAGTAAATAAACCAATTTTAAAAAATATTTAAAAAACCACAAAAGATTCAAGCCATAAAAGAAGTCGAATGCAATCTCCAAAACTAAAACCCATAATAAAAACCCATTTATTATAAAAAAAAACCAGACATAATTGCATGCATGCATACCATTCACACAGTTTAGCCATGAAAGATGTACAAATTCGTGGCCCCCAGGCCTGTGGGCAGAGCCAGGTCTTCGTGGCCTTATGGAAAGCCAGTAGGGTGGGAGCAGTATGAACATCGGGGGGGTAGTTGGTTCCATAGAGCCGGGGCAGCCACAGAGGAGGCCCTCCCCCGTGGTCCTGCCAACCTGCATTGTTTAGTCGACGGGACCTGGAGGAGGCCAACGCTGTGTGATCTTATTGGTCTTTGGGAGGTATGAGTAGTGCAGAAAAACTTTTAAAAAGCACGAGAGAGAGAGAGGGCAAAAAATAAGATTGTGATCCACGAGCAGTGCCAGAAACACAGCTCCTGCATGTGCTGAACGAAAGAAACCTAGAAAAAAAAATTCCCCAAAATTTTTCCTTCCCCCAAAAAAATTTCAAAAAAAATGATAATGGGGTCCATGGATTGGCACTGACAGAACCGGTTCTGTGACATCATTATGACATCACCAGCGGTTAGCTATCGGTTCAAACTGGGAGGAACCCAATCCAAACCAATCCAAACTGGTGCATCCTATTTTATTTTGAAGATTCTAAGCCTGTCTACAAAAAAACCTGGATCGATGGGGCGGTTCTCCATTATAACTTCTCATATTGCCCGACAATGATGCTAAGATGGGGCCATTCTGTGTAATTTGCAGAGCAGATGTCTCACAACATAACTGTAGCGTTGCCAAACATTAGGTACTACAGTAGGCACCAGGAAGGAACATTATATTTTGGTTCCTTTATTATTTATTCCTCCAAATACTCTCCTGCTCCAGGTGGTGTGCAGACCAGCGTAAACACAATTCCTTAAGACACCTCTCCCAACCCATTAATAAACCTGCCAGTCACCATCATCAATAATTAGTCAAGTTCCTGATCCCCACCAACTAGACATCAAAAGGAATCAAAACCTGTTTGAAAATAAAAAGTTCTTCATGCTTTCTTGTGTGCCTGGAGTGATTATCCAATGCTGTTATTTAGAGCAGTGTTTCCCAACCTTGGCAACTTGAAGATATCTGAACTTCAACTCCCAGAATTCCCCAGCCAGCTGGCTGGGGAATTCTGGGAGTTGAAGTCCAAATATCTTCAAGTTGCCAAGGTTGGGAAACATTGATTTAGAGAGCCTCGGTGGCGCAGTGGTTAGAAGACAGTACTGGAAGCGACTTCTGCTGATCAACGGCTGCCAGCAATTTGGCAGATCGAATCTCAGTAGGCTCAAGGTTGACTCAGAACTTCCATCCTTCTGAGTGGGTAAAATGAGGACCCAGGTTGTTGGGGGCATTAAACTGACTCCATAAACCACTTACAGAAGGCTGTAAAGGGGTATACAAGTCTAAGTGCTATTGCTATTAATGACTACGGTAAAAAATACTGCTATGAAATCAAGCATAGCTCAATAGCCACATTGATTGATTGATTGATTCATTCATTCATTCATTCATTCATTCATTTATTTATTTATTAGATTTGTATGCCGTCCCTTTCCGTAGATTTAATACTGGAAGTTCTCGTCCCAACTGGTCTTACGTCAAAGATAATCTTCATGGATGTACAGTGATACGTCTACTTAAAAACACCTCTACTTAAGAACTTTTCTAGATAAGAACCGGGTGTTCAAGATTTTTTTTGCCTCTTCTCAAGAATTATCTTCTACTTTAGAACTCGAGCCCGGAAAAATTTCCCAGGAAATTTAAGAGTGGCACGAAGGCCCAGCCTGTTTCCTGCCATTCCCCCTTTAATCCCGGCCATCTCCATATTTTCTGGGCTGCCAGAGGAGCCTTTTGCTGGCGCTTAAGGAGGCTTTGGCAGTCCAGAGCAAACGAAGCATTTTCCTTTCTATGGGCGCTTGGAGAGGGAATAAACCTCTGCCAGAGCCCAGAGAAAAGAAACGCTCCCTTCACTCTGGGCAGCGACTGTCCTCCTCCTCTTCTTCTTCCTCCTCCTCCTCCCACCCAAATTCCAAGCTTTTATTTCTTTCCTAATGGGTTTGCGCGCATTATTTGCTTTTACATTGATTCCTATGGGGAAAAACCGCTTCTTCTTACAAACTTTTCTACTTAAGAACCTGGTCACGGAACAAATTAAGTTCTTAAGAAGAGGTACCCCTGTATTCTGAATCTTACACACAGCATTTTTACGAGGCCTTCTCACTATAAATTATTATCTGCAAAGTGGGGGTGGGAGTAGGAGTTGAAAAGGGTCTCACCCGTTCCCCCAGAATATTCTTCCGAAGCCCAGATTCCCTTTTCTGTAGCTTGGTGGAAGGTTTCCAACTTACGTTTGGAAACAAAGGATTCAGTGGGGTGGTTGCCCAGGCGAGGGGCATGTGTGGGTCAGAAGTAGTGGCAGAGACATTGAGTGGGAGAGGTATGTCAACCAGACAGGAGGGCTGGCGCAACTGATGGCAATTGAATGAGCCCTTGATACAAAGGGTCTATTGTCCAGCCCCCCCAAACTCAGGTCCACTCAAGCTGCCAGCTCTGGCAATTCTCCCTCCCGGCTTACAAAGTGACAATATGGCCACACAACTCTCTCTCTCTTTCTCATGGCCTCTTGGTCATCATTCTCTCCTTCCTGGCTGACTTCTGGAAGATTTTTCCTGGCAGAAGAGAATCGGTTTGGAGATTCAACCACACCTCCGTTCTACGAAGCCCAGAAGGTCACATTACAAGGCGTTTCTGGTCCAGCCGAGAAAAGACACCGTTCCACAGGGCAAGGGATGGCTTTTCTGAGAGTCTCCGAAATGGATGATGGATTCTAATGGATGCTGAGCTCTCTATTCTGCCTGTCGCTACTGAGACGGAAGTGGTGCTCCTCCTAACTGAGCAAAAAGTCCCCAAAAGATGCTCATGAAACAGCTGGAAACGCCGTGGCTGACATTTTTCTTGAATGAATGTCTCACCCAACTTTATTCTGATATATATACTGCTCAAAAAAATAAAGGGAACACTTAAACAACACAATATAACTCCATGTAAATCAAACTTCTATGAACTCAAACTGTCCATTTAGGGAGCAACACTGATTGACAATTAATTTCACCTGCTGTTGTGCACATTCAACTTTGTACAAAACAAATTGTTCAATGAGAATATTTCATTCATTCAGATCTAGGATGTGTTCTTTGAGTGTTCCCTTTATTTTTTTTTTAGTAGAATGGAATAGAATAGAATAGAATTTTATTGGCCAACTGTGATTGGACACACAAGGAATTTGTCTTGGTGCATATCTCTCATAAAGAAAAGATAAACTGGTTAAGAATCATAAGGTACAACACTTAAGGATGGGGTACAAATAAGCAATCAAATCATATTAGGAACCAGTCAATTGTGAGGATGCAGGAAACAAAGTTATAGGATAGTCATTTGTGGGAGAAGATGAGTGATTAATAGTAGACTTAAGAAATAGTTTGATGGTGTTAAGTGAATTATTTGTTTAGCAGAGTGATGGCATTCAGAGAAAAACTGTGCTTGTGTCTAGTTGTTCTGGTGTGCATTGCTCTGTAGTGTTGTTTTTGAGGGTAGGAGTTGAAACAACTTATATCCAGGATGCGAGGGGGACTATAAATATTTTCACAGACCTCTTTTTGACTCGTGCAGTATACAGGTCCTCAATGGAAGGCAGGTTAGTAGCAATTGTTTTTTTCTGCAGTTCTGATTCTCCTCTGAAGTCTGTGTCGGTCTCGTTGGGTTGCAGAACCGCACCAGATAGTTACAGATGTGCAGATGACAGACTCAATGATTCCTTTGTAGAACTGTATCAGCAGCTCCTTGGGGCAGTTTACGAGACCAATAGAAATTGAGACCAACTTTATTTAAATAAACAAATAAAATAAATAAAGTTGGTCTCAATTTCTATTGGTCTCGTAAACCATTCGAGAAGATTGAGATGTGACGAGAAGCATCGGTGTATTTATTTGTCCACGACTCTATCATTGCATCTACACCCACTTTTCCCCTCTTTTTTAGCTCGTATTGTTCTTTTTTTTTTTTAAATAGCCACTTTTTACAAAATGCGGCTCAGCCTCCAACCCTCCCCACCCTCCCTCCCAATCTTCATCATAGGAAATTTTTTCCTTAATTAGGTTGCCTGGCAGGGAATCAGTTTTGTGACTGCAGAGGCATAGCAGAGATGGAGAGAGAGAGATGGAGAGAGATGGGCAGGAGGGATAAAGAAATGTGTACACCGACAACATAAAAGATCCCAGTGGACTTTTTTTCTTTTTTTTTGCACATTCACACTTTTACAGTCGGGGAGAAGAAGTAGACTCCTTGTTTCCCCACCCACCCACCCCCAGAGTTGAGGAACAAGGGATTATCCAAAAATGGCTGAGATGGAGAATTGACTGCCGTTGGCAGGCCACGATATCTTCTAATTAATTCCCAAAGGTGGATTCCTTCCTGAACCCTTTGGGCTAACTTTTGCCTGGATGGAGGAGCGACCGGCCTCCCCCTCGGATACCCGCTCTAGTTCTGTGGGGTGGACAAGAGTTATATGTGCTTCCATCATCCCCCACTTTTTTTTTATTCCCCTGCAGATTTGGCACAATGGACTGCAAATTTCACGCCTATTACCAGGCAGAAATTCAGCAGTTCAGTTTAGCCTCTGTGCTGCTTCAAAAAGGATTTGCTGTGAAGCATGGAAATACGAGGCAAGGGCCTCCTAGAGCCTGGGGGATGTGATGAAGGGAGGTAGGGGGGAAGAGAACCAGTGGGGGGCTGTATAAGTGTTTTGGAACGGGGAATACCTGGTTCTCAGTAGACCTCATAGAAACATAGAAGACTGACGGCAGAAATAGACCTCATGGGCCATCTAGTCTGCCCTTATACTATTTCCTGTATTTTTATCTTAGGATGGATCTATGTTTATCCCAGGCATGTTTAAATTCAGTTACTGTGGATTTACCAACCACGTCTGCTGAAAGTTTGTTCCAAGGATCTACTACTCTTTCAGTAAAATAATATTTTCTCCCATTGCTTTTGATCTTTCCCCCAACTAACTTCAGATTGTAGCCCCTTGTTCTTGTGTTCACTTTCCTATTAAAAACACTTCCCTCCTGAACCTTATTTAACCCTGTAACATATTTAAATGTTTCGATCATGTCCCCCCCCCTTTTCCTTCTGTCCTCCAGACGATACAGATTGAGTTCATGAAGTCTTTCCTGATACGTTTTATGCTTAAGACCTTCCACCATTCTTGTAGCCCGTCTTTGGACCCGTTCAATTTTGTCAATATCTTTTTGTAGGTGAGGTCTCCAGAACTGCACACAGTATTCCAAATGTGGTCTCACCACGCTCTATACAGAGGGATCACAATCTCCCTCTTCCTGCTTGTTATACCTCTAGCTATGCAGCCAAGCATCCTACTTGCTTTCCCTGCCACCTGACTGCACTGTTCACCCATTTTGAGACTGTCAGAAATGATTAAATCCTTCTCTTCTGAAGTTTTTGCTAACACAGAACTGCCAATACAATACTCAGATTGAGGATTCCTTTTCCCCAAGTGCATTATTTTACATTTGGAAACATTAAACTGCAGTTTCCTCCGTTGCAATAACCATTGGGCCGTTACTTCTTTCTTTGCAAAAACACCAAATGCCTTCCAGATGTTTTCTGCATTTATATCCATATCAACTTCAGGCAGCCCTGGCCAGTGGCAAGAGATTCTGCCTGTTGTGGTTTAAAATAACAGCTTTTGCACTATATAGCATATAAAGAGGAGAGGACGCAATCTCAATCTAGGTGGTTTTGCACAATACGGTTTACCCACTTCCGTAATCTAGTGGTTCTATTCACCCCAAAGGCTACGCCGTATCGGGTGCGATCTTGGTTAGGTTTTTCGTTTATGGCTTGCCACATTGCCTGAGGCCAGACCGTTAATTTACAAGCCAATTACGCTGCACAAATCAGGGCCCCCAAAAAAAGTTAATTCAAAAACTGTTTGTTATAGGAATAAAACCTTGGAGAATATGGCTGCCTCTTGTGCCTATCTTGATATCTGCATTCCTAGTGTCTCCTGTTGATCTGGGTTCATTGATCAAAGCCATTGATTTAGCCACCCGGAGTCCCTAGGCAGTATTATTATTATTATTATTATTATTATTATTATTATTATTATTATTAATTATTTATTTTTATTGGATGGATGGATGGATGGATGGATGGATGGATGGATGGATGGATGGATGGATGGATGGATGGATAGATAGATAGATAGATAGATAGATAATTATTATTATTATTATTTATTAGATTTGTATGCAGATAGATAGATAGATAGATAGATACCGTAGATAGATAGATAGATAGATAGATAGATAGATAGATAGATAGATAGATAGATAGATAGATAGGAAGATAGATAGATAGATAGATAGATAGATAGATAGATAGATAGATAGATTAGATAGATGATAGATAGATAATTATAATTATTATTATTTATTAGATTTGTATGCAGATAGATAGATAGATGATAGATAGATAGATGATAGATAGATAGGAAGATAGATAGATAGATAGATAGATAGATAGATAGATAGATAGATAATTATTATAATTATTATTATTTATTAGATTTGTATGCAGATAGTTAGATAGATGATAGATAGATAGATAGATAGATAGATAGATAGATAGATAGATGATAGATAGATAGATAGATAGATAGATGATAGATAGATAGATGATAGATAGATAGATAGATAGATAGATAGATAGATAGATAGATAGATAGATAGATAGATAGATAGATAGAGATTAGATAGATAGATAGATAGATAGATAGATAGATAGATAATTATAATTATTATTATTTATTAGATTTGTATGCAGATAGTTAGATAGATGATAGATAGATAGATAGATAGATAGATAGATAGATAGATAGATAGATAGATAGATAGATAGATAGATAGTAGATGGTAGATAGATTGAAAGAGAGAGAGAGATTTTTTTTATTTTTTTATTTTATGATTAGAGTTGAAAAGGACCTTGCAGGTCGTCAAGTCCAACTCCCTGCTCAAACAGGAGACCCTACACCACCCCAACCAGATGGCAGTCCAATTTCCTTTTGAATGTGTCAAGTGATGAGGCGTTCACAACCTCCGCTGGCAGGCCGTTCCACTGGTTGATCGCTCTCACCGTCAGAAAGTTCCTCCTTATTTCCAGGTGGAATCTCTCCTTGGTCAGTTTCAATTACAGGAAGGAAGAAAGGCTCTGGCCCTATTACGCCCTATTACGCATGCAATGACTAAATTAAACGGCATCACATAAGAGCAAGCACCTCTCCGATGGAGATTTTACACTCTGACGAAGTCAATTGGGATTAATGAAAGCTTAGTAACTTTTTAGCGGTTTTCAAATAAATTTTAAACGTTCCAGAGATTGTGATGGCTACTGCCTGGAACTCACACTTGTAGGACAATTCTCAAATGGGAAAAAGGAAAAGAAAAATGGGTGAACAGTGCAGTCAGGCGGTAGGGAAAGCAAGTAGGATGCTTGGCTGCATAGCTAGAGGTATAACAAGCAGGAAGAGGGAGATAGTGATCCCACTGTATAGAGTGCTGGTGAGACCCCATTTGGAATACTGTGTTCAGTTCTGGAGACCTCACCTACAAAAAGAGATTGATCAAATTGAATGGGTCCAAAGACGGGCTACAAAAATCGTGGAAGGTCTTAAGCATAAAACCTATCAGGAAAGACTTCATGAACTCAATCTGTATAGTCTGGAAGACAGAAGGGAAAGGTGGGGGGACATGATCAAAACATTTAAATATGTTAAAGGGTTAAATAAGGTCCAGGAGGGAAGTGTTTTTAATAGGAAAGTGAACACAAGAACAAGGGGGCACAATCTGAGGTTAGTTGGGGGAAAGATCAGAAGTAATGTGAGAAAATATTATTTTTCTGAAAGAGTAGATGCTTGGAACAAGTTTCCAGCAGACGTGGTTGGTAAATCCACAGTCACTGAATTTAAACATGCCTGGGATAAACAAAGATCCATCCTAAGATAAAATACAGGAAATAGTGGAAGGGCAGACTAGATGGACCAGGAGGTCTTTTACTGCCGTCAATCTTCTATGTTTCTAAATAAATAAATCTATTTCAGATACTTGGGGACTGCCCCCCTCTTGAGTTAATCTGAGATGCCTGGTTTTTCTCTAATCTTAACTTGTCTTGTGCAGGCAGCTGGTTCTCATAGCAAAAGAATTTGCTCAAGATAGATGATAACCGTTTCTGCCTCTTCTCGCCGTCTATTCCTGTTCTACTGATAACTCATTACATTCAAACACTTCATGTGTGTCCTTCCCTCCCAAGCTGTCGACAGAACCCAGATCTGCTAACTTCTCACCGGCCTCAGACACATAGGCCCGAATATGGCTTTGTACTGCGGACTGGAGGTCCTTCGTGGGATGTTCATTCATCCATCCATCCATCCATCCATCCATCTATTCCTTCCTTCCTTCCTTCCTTCAATCTTTCTTTCTTTCTTTCTTTCTTTCTTTCTTTCTTTCTTTCTTTCTTTCTTTCTTTCTTTCTTTCTTGGATTTGTATGCCGCCCCACTCCGTAGACTCAGGACTACTAACAACAGTAACAAAAAAACAGCATGTAAATCCAATACTAAAACAACTAAAAAACCCTTATTGTAAAACCAAACATACATACATACATACAAACATACCATGCATGAATTGTAAAGGCCTAGGGGGAAAGAATATCTCAGTTCCCCCATGCCTGACAGCAGAGGTGGGTTTTAAGGAGCTTACAAAAGGCAAGGAGGGTGGGGGCAATTCTAATCTCCGGGGGGAGTTGGTTCCAGAGGGCCGGGGCCGCCACAGAGAAGGCTTTTCCTCTGGGCCCCGCCAAATGACATTGTTTTGTTGATGGGACCCGGAGAAGGCCCACTCTGTGGGACCTAACCGGTCGCTGGGATTCGTGTTGCCGATCAGTCCGGTGCCATGAAGGGCTTTATAGGTGATGACCAACACTTTGAATTGTGACCGGAAACTGATCGGCAACCAATTCATTCCATGATTTAAAAGCAAACGCTCATCACATACGTTCCTAACGGTTCCTACGAGAAGGTGGAAACCTAACAATAATTGAAACATCAAAAAACAATCTCTCTTTCCTCAATTTACAAAACAGAGCAGACGCATGTTTGGAGAATGTGACATATACGCACGCACGCACACCCCAAGTTCACATAATTACTCCGCTATTCATTCCGTGAGTGACAGGCTGTCATCATTATTTTTTGAGATGGAGTGTCTTTCAAAGGCTTGGAGTCACTTGAAAGACTCCACTTTTGCTTGTCTGTTTCGGCTCCGAAGAGAGAAACAAACCTACAGTGGTTAGAAAGAAACAGCTCAACCATCTCTCTTCCCCCTCCTCCTTTCCCCATGGCTGCCTGGTCTTTCAGCCGCTGCGCAGGAGTAAGCTTCTACACAGTAATGGGCAGCCACTTGTGGGCGTGGCTTATTTTGTGGGTGTAGCTTGATAGTCATGTGACTGGGTAGGAGTGGCTTGCCGGCCATGTGACCAGGTGGGTGTGGCTTCAACTATCATCATCGTTCAAGTGAACTGTTATTGCCGCACGATGCCTTTTCATCTCAGCTGTGGGCAGAGTGAGGGCTTCCTAAGGGGGAAAAAGACCGCAGCCCAGACTGCTTTGGCGTGGGGCAGCTCTCCTGGCCTTGGGAGGTGGCCACGTGAGGCTGGAGGGGAGCCGGGCAGGAGAGAGGGAAGCTCGTCCGAGGCCAGGAAGGAGGAAAGAGGAAAAAAGCGAGGAGCGCACAGCAGCAGCAGCAGCAGCAGGGAAAGAAAGGAGAGACGACCTGAGACCGGTAATCCAGGAAGTTACTGCCACCGGTCAGCTGGAGCTTTGTTCCACCAACTGCGTTCCACCTGTTCTGCCTGCTGCCCACCCCTGCTTCTACGGGTTCGCCCGGATTCGGAAGGACCCATAGCCAGTGTTGGGCTGCCCCCGGGATGCCTGGAATCGCCGATCCGATAGTGGAAATGGCAATGTGTGCACATCTGCGCATCCCCGTCATGCTCCTGTGCGCCACGTGCATCCCCGTGCAAGAATTTGCTTCCGCACATGTGGGATTTTTGCCGAATATTGCTGAAATCTCACGTGAGAATGCTCGTACGTGTGAGATTTCTGCGATTTTCGGCCTTCCTTTGCTTCTGCACATGTGCGGAAGCAAAGAAATTGCCAAAATCTCACGCATGCAAGATTCCTCGTGAGAGATTTCAGCAATTTTCTGTGATTTCTTTGCTTCGGCGCATGCGTGGAAGCAAATTTTCACATGGGGCTGTGTGCGCCGGCCTCCGGGACTGATCCGGTAGAGAAAGATAAGTGTGCCTCTTCAGTGCCTAATGTTATGGTCGGTTCGGAGAACCTCCAACTCCCACCCTTGGCATTCGCTGGCTGGGGAATTCTGGGAGTTGAAGTCCAAATATCTTCAAGGCGCCAAGGTTGGGAAACACTGGCCTAGCGCACTGATACGAACCCACCACTGCACTGGAACTAGGTACCATCCAAAGTGTTCTGAAAGCCACATTGCAGCCCTCGTGGCTACGATCAACAGTTTGGAGAAACAAAGAGGTTCTTAACATCGTTTGCAATTGTTTGTTTGTTTGTTTGTTTGTTCATTTATTTATTTATTTGGATTTATTTGCCACCCAACTCCAATAGGATTCTGGGTGGCTAACATAGATACATAGAAACATAGAAGATTGACAGCAGAAAAAGACTTCATGGTTCATCTAGTATGCCCTTATACTATTTATTTATTTATTTATTTATTTTATTTATTTTGTCCAATACACAACTGTTCTGTCTGGGTTCCCCCAGACCTCAACACCAACTGGAAAAAACAGCCAGACACTCTGGTAAAAGCCAAAAGTATTTTATAACTGGAAAAAATAAGCACAGAGGAAAACCTGTTCTTCCCAACAGACAGGATATAATACGGTACAGCAGGGTCCTGATGTCCAGACAATACAGCAAGCTTCTTGCTGGCACCCCCCCCCCCCCCCAAGGTTTCAATAGTCAAAGGCACAAACCAGGATTCCAAGACGCCAAAGTTCACAGTCAGGTCCCACGACTCTCAAAGATAAAACTCCACAAGCCAGGAAGGGTGGGTCTGCCTTTTAGCCTTTCCCAAGAGCACCACACCCAAACCCAGCTGTTGCCACTTTAATGCTGAAAGTATTTAGCCAATTGATTCCGTCTCTGAGTAGCTCTTCGTTGTCGCAGATCAATTATGGCTTGTGCACTTTCCTCTAAGGAATCCAGGCTGCTTGCTGGGGAGAGCTCCCCCTGGTGGGACTCTGGCTGTCCTCCCTCTTCTTCAGCCTGGGATTCCTCCTCCTCGTCTGTCTGCACCTCCTGTTCCTCAGCCTCTCCCTCTGAGCTGGAAACCGACAGAAGGTCAGCCATTCCCGGAGGGGCCTCAGACGGAACCACAACAACAACAATACACAATGAAGGTTATAGAGGTTACGCTCAAGTAAAATATATTAGAGAAAGAATAGAAGTGAAAATTTAGGAATAGAATATATCAATTGGAGAATAGAAGGATATTATGAGAGTAGTGTAAAAAGATTAAAATAGAAGAATAGGAGATATGATATAGGAGATATAGGAGAGACAATAGGACAGGGGACGGGAGACATGTTTAAATTCAGTTACTGTGGATTTACCAACCAGGTCTGCTGGAAGTTTGTTCCAAGCATCTACTACTCTTTTTAGTAAAATAATATTTTATAATTAAATAAATAAAATAATAAATAATAATAAATAATAAAATGATTTTTTCTCATGTTGCTTCTGATCT
Organism: Erythrolamprus reginae; assembly: GCF_031021105.1. Taxonomy (NCBI): domain Eukaryota; kingdom Metazoa; phylum Chordata; class Lepidosauria; order Squamata; family Dipsadidae; genus Erythrolamprus; species Erythrolamprus reginae. Next base: position 11,862,083 of record NC_091960.1, read on the forward strand.
TTCCCCCAACTAACTTCAGATTGTGGTCCCTTGTTCTTGTGTTCACTTTCCTCCTGAACCTTATTTCACCCTTTAACATATTTAAAACTTTCGATCCTAAAGCATCAAGGAACACAGAACCAGACTGATAGGCTTGACAATCCACACCAGTCGCAAGCAGAGTTCAAGTCAAATATTTCTCGGAAGGTTGATCGGCTGAACTTGGTCCTCCTTCACTGGGAGTATTTAAAGCCCGAGAGAAGGGGGTTATTCCGCCTTCCTGACTGCCATCCCGACCTTTGTCTTGAGCTGATTCTGTGTGTCAGTCTCCTTGACCCCCTTGAAGGGATTATCCCACTCTTCAGATCCTAGTGGAGTGAGTAAACTTCTCAACAATAGAACAAAAGCCCAGCCCTTATTGAATTGCAGCTAAGCAGGCTTTACGTTGGACCGATCTCAACAGCAAAACAGGCTCCGTTCAACTCCTTGAATCTTAACTGCTTCCTGGTGGTCAAAAGGGGCAAAGAGTAGAATTGTCAAGGGCAAACAGTTTTTCATGGGTAACTGGATTTATTTCAGCTAGGAGATTACCCTAACTTAAAAATCTTCTGGGCGTGTTGCACTACAATTCCCATTTTCTCCAACACAAGTCAACCTAGTGGGATTGGCACGGCTACAGATCCCTGGAAGACATCTGCGTGGCCATACTATTTACCCTCAAAGTACCAAGGGAGTTCCTCAGATCATCCTGAGGATGGCCTCAGAGTCCCTCTTTTTTTTTTAAAGCCTTAAAGTTTTGGATTTTTAAAATTCCCCTCACCTTCTTCCTTCGGCAGTGACTGTCCTCCTCCTCTTCTTCTTCCTCCTCCTCCTCCCACCCAAATTCCGAGTTTTTATTTCCTTCCTAATGGGTTTGCACGCATTACTTGCTTTTACATTGATTCCTATGGCAAACATTGCTTCTACTTACAAACTTTTCTACTTAAGAACCAGGTCACGGAACGAATTAAGTTCTTAAAAAGAGATACCACTGTATTTCACTCTTTCATTAAATAATAATAATAATAATAATAATAATAATAATAATAATAATAATAATTAGTGAAATACGAAGATCTAAAAATCGAGCTGCAACGACTCTGGCATAAGCCCGTGAAAGTGGTCCCAGTGGTACTTGGCACGCTGGGCGCAGTACCAAAGGATCTCAGCGGACATTTGAAAACCATCAGAATTGACAAAATCTCCATCTGTCAATTGCAAAAGGCCGCTTTACTGGGATCGGCAAACATAATTCGCCGCTACATCACACAGTCCTAGGTGCTTGGGAAGCACCCGACTGGTGATGAAATACGAAATCCAGCATAGTGATTTCGTTTGCTGTGTTGTACTGACATAATAATGATGATGATGATGATGATGATGATGATGATGATGATGATGATGATAATTGTTAGTACAACATACATAGTTGTTAGGGTTTGCCATTGTAAACTACCTATTGTAGTCTCTTGTACATATTGATAATTGTAACGGGTATAACCTGAAACCTTAAATGGGACTGTGTTTAAATGTCAACCCCTAAGGGGGAGATTGTTAGTACAAGGTACATGGTTGTTAGGGTTTGCCATTGTAAACTACCTATTGTAGTCTCTTGTACTATCACTTTAAATATTTTGGGCTGGTTCGCCATAAGAGGGCGCCAGTACTCCTTCCCTCAATGATGCTTTAACGCTCATTCGCTTTTGCTTTGCCTTGAGGGGGGAGTGTATTTGCTTAGTGCTTATTATATTGGATGGCTTAGTGCTTGTTATGGATTGTTTCTATTTTGTATATATGTAAATAGTACTTATTAAGCATAACTAAGTCTGTGTCTTTTTCTTTGACTTTACCACACATCCACACTCTGTTAAAATTCTGTGCTCAGTGTATGTCAAAGGTCTCATAGCCTAGCTATACCAAGACATACCAACAACAACAACAGCAACAATAATAATAATAATGATAATTTATTAGATTTGTATCCCGCCCCTCCTGAATTTTCCTTTTGAATGGAATTCAAAAGTACGATGCCCTCCATAAACGAATGACGTAAGATCAATGTTAAAGGATCTACCCACCTATTCCCACACGTGTCACCATGATCATGTTGGCTGTCCCTTTAAGCGGGAAGAAAAGTCTGAGGTCTAGGATTTTAATCGTCCGACGGCACATTGCTATGCACGCACCCGTCCGTTTGCAGCCCTGGATGCCTGCCAACTCTTGAGCTACCTTTAAATGCATTTGCCAAGAGCGACGCAGGAAGGCAGGAGAGAAAGTCGTTTCGTGGGAGTACTGTGGAGCCCCGCAGAATTTTTCCTGGCCGAAGAGCAAACTCACAGTGCCCCAAGATACACCTGAGCATCTGTGTGCAGAGATAAGGCTGCACCAGGAACCCGAGGGCAGCGGTGTCATCTTTAAAAGTAATAATAATAATAATAATGCACGCTCTGTCTCCCTTTTTGCCTCCTCCACATTTTTTTTTACTTTTTCAGCTCACACACAAAAAAAGAGGAAGAATGCAGCTATTACTCTATTGGATTTGTATGCCGCCCCTCTCTGCAGACTTGGGGTGGCTAACAACAATGATAAAAACAACATGAACAATCCAATTTAATAAAACAACTAAAAACCCTTATTATAAAAACCAAACATACACACAAACATACCATGCATAACTTGTAATGGCCTAAGGGAAGGAATATCTTAACTCCCCCATGCCTGGCGACAAAGGTGGGTCTTGCGTAATTTGCAAAAGACAAGGAGGGTAGGGGCCGTTCTAATCTCTGGGGGGAGTTGATTCCAGAGGGCCGGGGCCGCCACAGAGAAGGCTCTTCCCCTGGGGCCTGCCAAACGACATTGTTTGGTCTACGGGACCCGGAGAAGGCCAACTCTGTGGGACCTTATCGGCCGCTGGGAGGATTTGTGCGGTAGAAGGCGGTTCCGGAGGTATTCTGGCCCAATGCCATGTAGGGCTTTAAAGGTCATTACCAACTCTTGCCAAGGTTGGGAAACACTGCTCTAGAGCAGCGGTCCTCAAACTACGGCCCGTGGGCCGCATACGGCTCGCTGAGGCCATTTATCCGGCCCGCCGGTGATTGACAGGAGCACAGGAAAAAGAGAGCAAGAAAGAAAGAAAAGGGAAAGAGAGGGAGGGAAAGAGAAGTGGAGAGGAAGGAAGGAAGGAAGGAAGGAAGGAAGGAAGGAAGGAAGGAAGGAAGGAAGGAAGGAAGGAAGGAAGGAAGGAAGGAGAAATGGAGGGACAGAGGAAGGAAGGACTGTTTTTGGGGGAGTAATTTTTTTTATTTTTCTCTTAACATACATTCAAACAATACAGTGTACCATCTAATTTTCCATGAATAAAATGCGGTATTTTGTTAGTAACTAATATCAATCATCAAAAAAGTTGCAAAAGGTTTTTTTCTAATTTTGTCATCCAGTTGCATTCATTTTTTAAAATTAAATTCCATCCTTAATGTTCCTTCAAAAAGTGCAACACCAATTATATTTCTAACTTATTCACCATTAAGCCAAAGTGCTTCCTTCTTTCTTTATATATTTTTCTATAAGCCAAGAAAACCTTGTATAGCCAATCAGATGTTAACAAAAGAAAATTAAAAACAAAACATAAACATATATGAATTTCAGACTTCTTTCCCCCCCCCTCCTCTAAATAGTACATTCCCATTTTGTTTCTTACTTTAAAATAAGGTATGTGCAGTGTGCATAGGGATTTGTTCATAGGGGGTTTTTTTATAGTCCGGCCCTCCAACAGCCCGAGGGACAGTGAACTGGCCCCCTGTGTAAAAAGTTTGGGGACCCCTGCTCTAGAGAGTAAGTCCGTTTGTATTAATTCAGTAGGAATTGTTTCTGAGTAGACAAGCTTTGAATTGTGGTGGGAAAAGGCTTGGCAATCAGAAGAGAAATTTAATACCAGGAATATGCAAGAGAAACACAATTCTGATTATTACTGGGGGTTGGTGGTGGCAAAACACAGACCCTGATAACTGGAAGATTTGGGTTTTTTAATTTGCATTTTTACAAAGAGTAAAAAAAAAGGGGGTGGGGTTTCCATTTGATTACCTTACGCTTGGCCTTTCTTACTGGTTGTCTGGGCTGGGTTTGTGAACGTTGCTCCAAGTTGCAAGATGAGGGATGGGGAGCTGTTGCTGTACATGAGGCTACTCCTGAAGAGCGTTCGGAGACTACAGCTGGGCCAGAATGCAGCCACACAAGCTGTTGTGGATGCACCTAGGTACACCCACATCACACCAACTCTCCGCAAGCCGCACTGGCTCCCAATCAGTCTCCGGACCCAATTCAAAGGTGTTGGTTATCACCTTTAAAGCCCTGCATGGCTTAGAACCAATCAATCTTCGGGACTGCCTTTTACCATCCAGCTCCCAACGACTGATAATGGGCCACAGAGTTGGCCTCCTCTGAGTCCTATCAGCTAAACAGTGTCAGTTGTCAGGGACAAGGGGAAGGGCCTTCTCTGTGGTGGCTCCGGCTCTCTAGAACCAGCTACTTCCTGAGATCTGTACTGCCCCGACCCTACTAGCCTTCCGGAAAGCTCTAAAGAGCTGGCTTTGCTAGCAGGCCTGGGAACATTGATCAAATGATGTAGTATCTAGATCCATCCACAAAAGATACACACGGTTTTATTATGGGTTTAAAATTGGATTTTTTAATTGTTCTGTTTAGATGTCGTCTCTTTGTTGTGAGCCACTGAGTCCAGTATAGAATAGAATAGAATAGAATAGAATAGAATAGAATAGAATAGAATAGAATAGAATAGAATAGAATTCTTTATTGGCCAAGTGTGGTTGGACACACAAGGAATTTGTCTTGGTTCAGATGCTCTCAGTGTACATAAAAGAAAATATAGATTTGTCAATAATCATGTGGTACAACACTTAATGATTGTCGTGGGGTCAAATAAGCAATGAAGAAACAATCAATATTAATAAAAGTCTTAAGGATACAAGCAACAAGTTACAGTCATATAGTCCTAAGTCGGAGGAAATGGGTGATAGGAATGATGGAAAAAACTAGTAGAAATAGAAGCGCAGGCTTAGTAAAAAGTTTGATAGTGTTCAGGGAATTATTTGTTCAGTAGAGTGATGTCTTTCAGTAAAAAAAACTGTTCTTGTGTCTAGTTTATTTTATTTTATTTATTTATTTATTCATTCATTCATTCATTCATTTATTTATTTATTTATTTATTTATTTATTTATTTATTTTGTCCAATTCACAATACATATTGAAGAGGATAGACATGAAGTATTATATATAAAGAAAAGATATAAAAGTAGAGGAGAAGATATATGAAAGGAAGAAAAGATATATTATATATGAGATAAGGAGAGACAATTGGACATGGAACGAAAGGCAGGCTAGTGCACTTATGTACGCCCCTTACTGACCTCTTAGGAACCTAAAGAAATGTTGGGGGTTAGGGGTTGACACTACTGAGTCCGGTAATGAGTTCCATGCTTCGACAACTCGATTGCTAAAGTCATGTTTTTTACAGTCAAGCTTGGAGCGATTAATATTAAGTTTGAATTTGTTGCGTGCTCTTGTGTTGTTGTGGTTGAAGCTGAAGTAGTCATTGACAGGCAGGGCGTTGCAGCATATGATTTTGTGGGCAATACTTAGATCGTGTTTTAGGCGTCGTAGTTGGGCAGCCTATAAATGAAACAAACAAATAAGTAAATAAATAAATAAATAAATAAATAAATAAATAATACTTCCCTGCTCTACCTCCCAATACCAAAAAAGGCCCCATTGGTGGAATTCCTTGGAATGTATTGGAAAACCCAAGTGCTGAGAAGTCGATTGTGCAACGGATAATCGCCACTCACTCAGCACATCCCCTAAGCAAGTGTGAGATCTCCAGGAGCCACTTGAGAAAAATTCCAAATGTCGCCTAACAGATCCTTTGGCAGTGGCCTAGATCAGACACCACTCCCATCCCCTGGAATGCCTCTAGTTAAATTTCAAAGGAAGATAATTCTTGGTCTTGCTGGAGGGAAAGGGGTGGAGTTCACCGGAAATGCTTGGCATGCGAAGCAACTATCCCATTAGCATATTGATAGGAGCATAGAAAATTTGCTCCTATTGACGCCTGCCAACAACACTGCGGGTTTTTCAGATGGGGTGGATTGGCCCGATTCATGTTACAGGTGGCATAATTTTACCTTTTAAAAAATGTAAAAAAAATCCCAAGTATATAGATATATAGATATATATATGGTGTCCAAAACCCTTCTTTTTTAACAGATAAATGAGATAAAGTTATAGGTTAAAAAACCAAAATGATTTACTCAAAATCTCTTGGCTTCGCTATATGCAACACTCCATTTACTTATACATAATTTAGAATATTATTTATTTATTTTATTTATTTATTCGATTTTTATGCCGCCCTTCTCCTTAGACTCAGGGCGGCTTACAACATGTTAGCAATAGCACTTTTTAACAGAGCCAGCCTATTGCCCCCACAATCCGGGCCCTCATTTTACCCACCTCGGAAGGATGGAAGGCTGAGTCAACCTTGAGCCGGTGATGAGATTTGAACCGCTGACCTTCAGATCTACAATCAGCTTCAGTGGCCTGCAGTACAGCACTCTACCTGCTGCGCCACCCCAGCTCATGATTAGCTATATTGTAATGAGCTATGGAAAATATTTTCAGTTCATTTATTTTATTTATTTATTTATTTATTATTTAGATTTGTATGCCGCCCCTCTCCGCAGACTCGGGGAGGCTCACCACAAAGTGAAACAATTTACAACAAATCTAAATTACAGTTTAAAAATATTTTAAAAACCCCATTTTCTAAACAAACATACATACAGACATACCATTCATAAATTGTATATGCCCGGGGGAGATGTCTCAGTTCCCCCATGCCTGACGACAAAGGTGGGTCTTAAGGAGCTTACGAAAGGCAAGGAGAGTAGGGGCAGTTCTAATCTCCGGGGGGAGTTGGTTCCAGAGGGTCGGGGCCACCACAGAGAAGGCTCTTCCCCTGGGGCCCGCCAACCGACATTGTTTAGTTGACGGGACCCGTCATATTTTCAATACAGATCTACCGTACACTCGCCCGACCTTGTTTGATTGTTTGTTTGTTTTTTGTATGTCCTGTGTGTTTGTTTGTTTTTCCCATCTCCGATTGTTTCGTTCTATTTTGTTTTGTCTTTTGTCTTTGGTTAATGCATACTGCCTAAAATTTGACACACAAACTTTTGTTTCTATATTGCTGTCTGTACTTCAATGTATTTACTGTATATACCATGTTTCCCCGATAGTAAGACCCCCCCGATTGTAAGACATATGGGGGGTTCCAGGGGGGTCGGCTAATATAAGCCATACCCCGAAAGTAAGACATATGTCTTACTTTCGGGGAAACACGGTACTAAAAGCGAGGGAGGCGTTGGAGCAGTTCGCGGCGCCCTGGCGGCGGTTCCCTCCGCTTTGACGGCGCTGGTCCGCTCGCTCGTCCCCGCAACCGACACGCTTCCCCGACACGCGTCTGGAGGGGAGGAGCCGCTCTGCGCAGTTGGGCAGGAAAGGAGGCGAGCGAAGGAGGACGAAGGAAGGATAAATGCCTCCCGGGCGCTCCGCATCCACTTGCGCTTCTCCTTCTTCCCTCTCGCCTCGCCGAGTCAGGCGCAGAAGGCTTAGCAGGGACCAGCGCTCGCAGGAAAAACAATCCAGGCTCGCCAACCCGGAAATGCGAGGCGAAGGACGGCGCTGGTCCGAAGTTGTAGAAGCGAGCCGAGCGGGCGGGCGGAGCTGCGCCCTCCTTCGCTCGCCTCCTTTCCGGCAGGCAGGGCTGCCCAACTGCGCAGAGCGGCTCCTCCCCTCCAGACGCGTGTCGGGGAAGCGGGTCGGTTGCGGGGACGAGCGAGCGGACCAGCGCCGTCAAAGCGGAGGGAACCGCCGCCAGGGCTGCTGCCGCGCTGCCGAGCAGATCAGCTGCTGGGCGGCCGAAGAAACCTTCCCTGGGTCTTCCCGACTTCACCCTGTCAATTTGGTGAGTGGAGGCGGGAAACAGCGGGGGGGGGGGTATGTAAGACATACCCCGAAAGTAAGACCTAGTGGGGCTTTTGGGGGTAAAAAGAAAGTAAGACACTGTCTTACTATCGGGGAAACACGGTATCCTTGTAAATAAAACTTTATTTAAAAAAATGTACTAATTCAGAATCATTAATCACAAAAAAACCCACCTTACAGGTGGGAGAGGAAAAAAAACTTGCTTTTAGATAGAATAGTGGTGTCGATCCTCCATGTACAGAAGTAGTATTTTCAATTCAGTTCAATTCAATTTATTAGATTTGTATGCCGCCCCTCTCCGAAGACTTGGGGCGGCTCACAACAATAATAAAAACAATATTCCAGAGAAAACAAATCTAATATTAAAAAGCACATAAAACCCTATCATATTTTTAAAAAGCAAACAACACATACATATCCAAACATAAATATAAAAAAGCCTGGGGGAAAGGTGTCTCAACTCCCCCATGCCTGGCGGTATAGATGGGTCTTGAGTAATTTACGAAAGACAAGGAGTATGGGGGCAGTTCTAATCTCCGGGGGGAGTTGATTCCAGAGGGCCGGGGCTGCCACAGAGAAGGCTCTTTTCCTGGGGCCCGCCAAACGACATTGTTTGGTCGACGGGACCCAGAGAAGGCCAACTCTGTGGGACCTTATCGGTCGCTGGGATTCGTGCGGTAGCAGGCGGTTCCGGAGGTATTCTGGTCCAATGCCATGCAGGGCTTTAAAGGTCTTAACCAACACTTTGAATTGTGACCGGAAACTGATCAGCAGCCAATGCAGGCCACGGAGTGTTGCAGAAACGTGGGCGAATCTAGGGAGCCCCACAATGGCTCTCGCGGCCGCGTTCTGCACAATCTGAAGTTTCCGAACACTTTTCAAAGGTAGCCCCATGTAGAGAGCATTGCAGTAATTGAACCTTGAGGTGATGAGGGCATGAGCGACTGTGAGCAGTGACTCCCTGTCCAAATAGGGCTGCAACTGGTGCACCAGGCGGACCTGGGCAAACGCCCTCCTCGCCACAGACAAAAGGTTTCCACTAGTAGCAGGCCCTGAAGATAATATTGGATGAAGCCTGTGTTTTCTCCACTTCTGTAAACTTTCCAAGATAAATGGGCCGCTGGCAGGATTGAAATGCTGGTCTTGGCAGGCAATCAGTCTGAATTCAGAAAATCGGCTCAAGCATAGCTTCTCTGAAGCTCCAGCCAAAAAGTCCTGATTTCTTTATTAGGATCACTAGAACAGTCTGACTTTAAATCTTTGTTTTGTTTTCGCAGGGCTGGCCGCCTACTTCTTTCAACAGCCTATGGATCAAGTGATTGTGTCCGGTCAATCAGTGACATTAGCCTGCGTGATCATGGGCTACCGTGGCATGGTTCAGTGGACCAAGGATGGACTGGCTTTAGGGGGAGAGAGAGACTTACCTGGTAGGTCTATCACAACCAGCGAAGGGCTGCCAAAATTTTTACTACCACATTGTGGGTGCGGCTTGCCAGCCATGTGATCAGGTGGGAGTGGCTTGATGATCATGTGACTGGGGTGGCTTAACTTGAGTGACGTCAAGTTGGCCACCTTTAAGCCAGGTCATGTGACTGGCTTAAATGTCTCCGACTTGACGTCACTCATGTCAAGGGTTTGGGTTAGGGTTAGGGTACCTGGCCTCTCCTTGCCTCAAAGAGATACAATTTCCCTATCTATTTACTATTACTGAACATCCAAAATATACTATTTAATTCTATGTATATACGCCATATGTGTACATACATATTACACACAGGCGCACAAAAATATACACTGCTCAAAAAAATAAAAGGAACACTTAAAAAACAGAATATAACTTCAAGTCAATCAAACTTCTGTGAAATCAAACTGTCCACTTAGGAAGCAACACTGATTGACAATCAATTTCACAGGCTGTTGTGCAAATGGAATAGTTGTGCAAATGGAATATTCAATGAGAATATTTCATTCATTCAGATTTAGGGTGTGTTATTTGAGTGTTCCCTTTATTTTTTTGAGCAGCATACATTATCTACTATTTAAATTGTATATGTATGTACACACACGCGCACAGAGTTCTTCTAAAATTATACACATTCAATCTCATTTACTGTGATAGGAAAAACATACCCAGAGCCGAGAAGGGAAAAAAAGAAAAAAAAATCATTTTTTTTCTACCGGTTCTGCGTACCTGACCGTACCCGTAGGAACCCATCACTGATCACCACCCTATTTTTTATTTTTTTATTTATTTTATTTATTTTATTTATTAGATTTGTATGCCGCCCCTCTCCATAGACTTGGGGCGGCTCACAAGAGAATAAAACAGTTCATAACAAATCTAATAATTTACAATTTAAAATATTTTTAAAAACCCATTATTAAGCAGACATACATACAAACATACCATACATAAATTGCATAGGCCCGGGGGAGATATCTCAGTTCCCCCATGCCTGATGGCAAAGGTGGGTTTTGAGGAGTTTACGAAAGGCAAGGAGGGTGGGGGCAGTTCTAATCTCTGGGGGGAGTTGGTTCCAGAGAGTCGGGGCCGCCACAGAGAAGGCTCTTCCCCTGGGGCCCGCCAACCGACATTGTTTAGTCGACGGGACCCGGAAAAGGCCCACTCTGTGGGACCTAATCGGTCACTGGGATTCGTGCAGCAGAAGGCGGTCTCGGAGATATTCTAGTCCTATTAAGAGAGACACGGTAGATGACTGGAGAAAGGACACCTATAGAACCTTATTGGCAGAAATAGTGGCTTACCACAAATTGCAAGAGGTGTTGATCATAATTCAACCTCATCCTGAGTGACACAGAATTCCATTTTTTCAACCCTGGTTTCATCCTTGTTAGGGTGTGCAGGAAACACTTTGGGAGGTCATGCAAAGAGAGAATGGTGGAATATAGAATTCCTTATTGGCCAAGTGTGATTGGATAAACAAGGAATTTGTCTTGGTGCATATGCTCTCAGTGTACATAAAAGAAAATATAGATTTGTCAAGAATCATGTGGTACAACACTTAATGTCAGGGGTGGTATTATTCACTTAACTTCTCTACCGGTTCACAAATGCGAGCTCACACGTACCACTTCCGCACATGGGCACAGCCTTCTGTGCATGTGATTTACTCATTCATGCGCCTTCTGCAATTGCACCCTGCCTCGAAAATGTGGCTAAATAAGACGGCATTGTGTCCCGCCCACCTGCAGTCTCTGCTACCGGTTCACCCAAACCAGTCCAAACCGCCAAAGTACTACCTGCATAGCCCACAGGTGTATAGTGGACATAGCAAGATACTCAGAAGAGGCCATCCCTAAGTTCTCAGGCTGCAAAAAATAATGGTGGGAGGCGTCTGGCATTTCTGACAGTCTCAAAATGGGTGAACAGTGCAGTCAGGCGGTAGGGAAAGCAAGTAGGATGCTTGGCTGCATAGCTAGAGGTATAACAAGCAGGAAGAGGGAAATTATGATCCCGCTATATAGAGTGCTGGTGAGACCACATTTGGAATAATACTGTGTTCAGTTCTGGAGACCTCACCTACAAAAAGATATTGACAAAATTGAACGGGTCCAAAGACGGGCTACAAGAATGGTGGAAGGTCTTAAGAATAAAACGTATCAGGAAAGACTTAATGAACTCAATCTATATAGTCTGGAGGATAGAAGGGAAAGGGGGGACATGATCAAAACATCTAAATATGTTAAAGGGTTAATTAAGGTCCAGGAGGGAAGTGTTTTTAATAGGAAAGTGAACACAAGAACAAGGGGGCACAATCTGAGGTTAGTTGGGGGAAAGATCAAAAGCAACATGAGAAAATATTATTTTACTGAAAGAGTAGTAGATCCTTGGAACAAACTTCCAGCAGACATGGTTGATAAATCCACAGTAACTGAACTTAAACATGCCTGGGATAAACATATATTCATCCTAAGATAAAATACAGGAAATAGTATAAGGGCAAACTAGATGGATCACTATTTTTCTATGTCTATTTTCAGAGTTGCAAGATTCTGCTAATCTGATTGCAGAATGAAGTAGAGTTAGTTTATATGGCCATGTTTTCTATCTGATCTACCTGGTAAAGGCTGACATCTTATCCTATGGCTTCCTCCACAGGTTGGTCCCGCTATTCTATTGTAGGAGATGCCTCTGCGGGTCAACACAACTTACGCATCGACTACGCCGAACTAGACGACGATGCCGTTTACGAGTGCCAAGCCACACAAGCAGCTCTGCGCTCCCAGCGAGCCAAACTTACTGTACTTAGTGAGTCCCCCTTCCTGTGTTTTGTTGGTGAGATGGTCCCAGTGTTTCAAAAATACCTCAACTAAAAGAGCTGGGGTGGCACAGCAGGTAGAGTACAGTACTGCAGGCCACTGAAGCTGACTGTAGATCTGTAGGTCAGCGGTTCAAATCTCATCACCGGCTCAAGGTTGACTCAGCCTTCCATCCTTCCGAGGTGGGTAAAATGAGGGCCCGGATTGTGGGGGCAATAGGCTGGCTCTGTTAAAAAGTGCTATTGCTAACATGTTGCAAGCCACTCCGAGTCTGAGGAGAAGGGCGGCATAACAATTGAATGAATGAATGAATGAATGAATGAATGAATGAATGAATGAATGAATGAATGAATAAATAAATAAATAAATGCTATTACTATTGCTATTCTTCCTAATAATATAGTATACCAGTAAGGGGATCTTAGCATGTTAAATATGCCAGGCTCCTTAGGGAAAGCACTCACATTTTTTTAAATTTTTCTTATGGCCTCTATGTCAGTGATGGTGAACCTTTTTCATCTTGTGTGCCAAAAATGGAACAGTGCATACACACTAGCGCCCCCACTGAGTCTAAGGAGAAGGGCGGCAATAAAATAAATGAAATGAAATGAAATAAAATAAAATAATAAAATAAAATAATAAAATAAAATAAAATAAAATAAAATAAAATAAAATAAAATAAAATAAAATAAAATATAAAATAAAATAAAATAAAATAAAATAAAATAAAATAAAATAAAATAAAATAAAATAAAATAAAATAAAATAAAATAAAATAAAATAAAATAAAATAAAATAAAATAAAATAAAATAAAATAAAATAAAAATAAAAAAAATAACAGCAAGAGAAACTCAAACATCTAATATTGTCCGCCAGAGTCTCTTGTTGATTGTCCTAGGTCAGGGGTGTCAAACTCAATGCCCAGGGGCAGATCTAGTACATGAGATGCTTAGATCTGGCCCATGGGGCTGCCCTGGAAACAATGAAGGACCGGCGTGCAATGCCTCTGCCAGCGAAAATGTAGCTTGCAAGGGCCGTAATTAGATTTATATGCCGCACTGAGTCTTCAGATAGGGGCGGCATACAAATCTAGTAAATTATTATTATTATTATTATTATTATTATTATTATTATTATTATTATTATTATTTCCTCTCCTTTACAAATCTGCAAAGATTGCAAGTCATAAATGCGATGATTGGTCATAAAGTTACTTTTTTATCGCCATCATAATTGCAAGTGGTGGCTAAACAAGGCAATGACTAAATGAGGGCTGACCTACATTGCTGTTTATTTCGTATAATATTGCATATGAAATATCTTGTTGCATGTCCACAGGTGTTCTTACAACATAAGCTAGGTAATATCATTATTGCAGGGTGGGGTGGGAAACAGAGTTTGCTGGCTCATTGATGCATAAAAACATGGAGCCAGCAAACTAACCTGTATTGGAGGATCACATTTAACCTGGTAACAGGCTTAGAGCTCTGCACAGTTCTAGGCTGTATAAACAGAGGGATAGAATCAAGATCAAGTGAAGTGTTAATACCACTTTATAAGGCCTGGGTAAGGCCACTCTTGGAATACTGCATTTAATTTTGATCACCGGGATCTAAAAGGATGTTGAGACTCTAGAACAGTGGTTCTCAACCTTTCTAATGCTGTGACCCCTTAACAGAGGTCCTCATATTGTGGTGACCCCCAGCCATAAGTCTAGCAGCAATTCTCCCAACAGAGCTTTAAACTGATTGGCAGGAAGGTCAGAGGGACACCCCCACTGTAAACCCCCACCTGATTGGTCAGATTGTAAAAATGTGTTCTAAGGTGCCCAAATATGTCTTAAACCCCCAAAACTTTACCCTTGGCCCAGTGAAGGGCTACCAAATTTTTTACTACCACACTGTGGGCGTGACTTATGCAGGACACCCTGCATTTTCTTTCAACATCTTTTGGTGCAAATTGAGTGCTCTGGGGTGGAGCTCCATTTTCACTACCCAATCCAGGCAGTAGCCCATCCCTGCCTTAGACTATCCACTGTTGACCTCTCCCAATTCCCAAGAGGTCAGTAAGGAGCATGCATAAGTGCACCAGCATGCCTTCCGTCCCCTGTCCTTATGTTTCTTTATATATTTTTTACTAGTACAGTATCATGTCTATGAATATTATTTTATCTAATGTTTTTTTCTTATTTTTTTTCTTTTTATTAGTATCATGTATATAAATATTATTATATCTTTATATACCTCCAATATGTACTTGACAAAACAAACAAACAAACAAACAAAAAATTAAAATAAAATAAAATAAAATAACATAACATAACATAAAATAAAATAAAATAAAAGCTTTATTTCCTAACACCATAGGAAATTTGTCTAAATATGTTAAAGGGTTAATTAAGGTCCAGGAGGGAAGTGTTTTTAATAGGAAAGTGAACACAAGAACAAGGGGACACAATCTGAGGTTAGTTGGGGGGAAAGATCAAAAGCAACATGAGAAAATATTATTTTACTGAAAGAGTAGTAGATCCTTGGAACAAACTTCCAGCAGACGTGGTTGGTAAATCCACAGTAACTGAATTTAGACATGCCTGGGATAAACATATATCTATCCTAAGATAAAATACAAAAAATAGTATAAGGGCAGACTCGATGGACCATGAGGTCTTTTTCTGCCGTCAGTCTCCTATGTTTCTATTTAAAACACATCCAACACGCATCCAATATGCGGCTGCGTGTTTGGATGTGTTTTTGCAGCAGCAGGATACATTGAAAATAAGACGTAGCACATCTTTGGGAGCAAAAATTAATATAAGACACTGTATTATTTTGGGGGAAACATGGTAGTTGTCCATAGCCTCCTACCAAGGCAAGGTGACCAACCATACTTCTCTGCCTCTGTTCTTGCAGTCCCCCCCAATGACCCTGAGATTCACGGTGGCCCCATTGTCCATGTCATATCCAACATCCCCTACAACCTTTCGTGCCGCACAACTGGAGCCAAGCCAGCAGCTGAAATCACCTGGTATCGTGATGGGAAGCGGCAAGAATCAGCCAGTTACTCCAAGGTGAGCCAGTGAGGTTGAGTTTTGTGGGAGTAACCTGGGGATTGGGGTAAGCCTGACGGTTTTCAATCCCTTGTTGTCCGAATTGCCCATTGGGCCAAATGTCAGAGGGAGATCCAGTTTGGAAATGAGAGGTTACATAGAACTGTGGATTATTAAACAGCGGGAGACCCGAAGGCAACTGGACTTGTCTTGGTTTGAAGAAGCTTCTTGGATGTCAGTGGCCATTGACCGTTGACATTCTGCTCTGGCCGATAGTATGATTGTGATTGGGACGAGTTTCGATGAATGGGTTTAAATTTGGGGGGTTTTAAGTCTTGAGTTTTATCGTTGCAGTTTATAGTGTATAATTTATATTTGTATTTTGTATTGATTTTATCCTGTAAGACGCCCTGAATTCCCCTGGAGAAGGGCGGCCTATAAAATTGAATTAATGAATGAATTAATTAATTAATTAATTAATTAATTAATTAATTAATGAGAAGTGAAACATTTTCATAGGACCAAAACAAGAAATATGGTAAATATGTTAAAGGGTTAAATAAGGTTCAGGAGGGAAGTGTTTTTAATAGGATGGTGAACCCAAGAACAAGGGGGCACAATCTTGAGGTTAGTTGTGGGAAAGATCAGAAGCATCGTGAGAAAAATATTATTTCGCTGAAAGAGTAGTAGATGCTTGGAACAAACTTCCAGCAGACGTGGTTGGTAAATCCACAGTAACTGAATTTAAACATGCTTGGGATAAACATAGATCCATCCTAAGATAAAATACTGGAAATAGTATAAGAATAGAATAGAATAGAATTCTTTATTGGCCAAGTGTGATTGGACACACAAGGAATTTGTCTAGGTGCATTTGTCTATGCTGGCTGGAGAATTCTGGGAGTTGAAGTCCACAAGTCATAAGGTCTGTCTGTCTTCCCAGAGTTGCTAGGCGTTTGGCTATAAATGCTTCTTCTTGGTTGTCCTGCAGTCCCTGATGGATGATGGCAAGCGGGAAGTGTCCGTCAGCACCTTCCTCTTAATACCAAGCAGCCGAGACAAGGGCAGCACCTTCTCCTGTCGCGTCAGCAACCCGGCAGCCCCTGTGGGCAAGCAGACCACAGTCACCCTCAATGTCCAGTGTGAGTATCCAAGGCACAGACCTGTGCATGAAGACTGGGTGAAGGAGGGATGGGTTAAGAGATACCTGCACTTGGGTTTGTGGCCAAGGAATGGCCAGGGAGACCACCGAGTTTGGAAGGATTCTTTAATAGCAATAGCACTTAGACTTACAGGGGGTGGACACAAAAATGGAAACACCTTGAAAATCCAGATTTGGAATCCAGATTTGTGAAGCTCCCTTCAAACAGTTTTTGTGGAAACTGGGTTCTGTACGTGTCTATTCAGCTCTGCAGTGATTTTAGGAGCTGTGGTCTTGCGATCCGCTCTAACAATTTGTTTTAGAGTCCAACGGTCTCTCTCAGACAACTTCGACTTTCGACCAGACCTGTGCTTGGCTGTGAACGTTTTCCCTTCTCTTTCAAAAGCAGCCATTACTTTTGAAACATTACCTCTTGAAACGCCAAAGATCCGGGCACTTTCTGTTATACTGTACTAGCGCCTGCCATTCGAGCACCAACAATTTGGACTCTTTGAAAGTCTGAGAGGTCTGCCATTTCTAGAAGGGTATAACCAATTTCCTTAAATTTCTGTTAAAAAAAAAAGGTAGTTTAACAAAACGTATCAAATAACAGAATTTGAAAAAACATTAAAATATGTCAAGTTTTGATTGATTTGAACATGTTCAAACATTATGATGCCAAAAGTCAAGTGTTTCCATTTTGTTCTCCACCCCCTGTATATACTGCTTTACAGTACTTTATAGCCTTCTCTATGTGGTTTACAGTATCAGCACCTTGCTCCCAACAATCTGGGTCCTCCTTCCTTCCTTCCTTCCTTCCTTCCATCCTTCCCTCCTTCCTTCCTTCATTCCTTCCTCTTCCTTCCTTCCCTTCTTCCTTCCTTCCTTCCCTCCCTCCCTCCTTCCCTCCCTCCCTCCCTCCCTCCCTCCTTCCCTCCCTCCCTCCCTCCTTCCTTCCTTCCCTCCCTTCCTCCTTCCTTCCTTCTTTCCTTCCCTCCCTCCCTCCTTCCTTCCCTCCCTCCTTCCTTCCTTCCTTCCCTCCCTCCCTCCCTTCCTTCCTTCCTCCTTCCTTCCTTCTTTCCTTCCCTCCCTCCCTCCTTCCTTCCTTTCCTCCCTCCCACCCTCCTTCCCTCCCTCCCTCCTTCCTTCCTTCCTTCCTCTTCCTTCCCTCCCTCCCTCCTTCCTTCCTTCCATCCCCCCTTCCCTCCCTCCCTCCCTTCCTTCCTCCCTAGTTTCTAAGAGCTGACCTCAGCATTCTAAGGCTCTTATTAAAAACCCTGAGCACTGAGAAGCACAATTAAGTTAGACAAATATTTAATGCAGCAGGTCCTGAAAACCAGACTTCGGATCCTTGAGAGGAGGCCAAGAAACCTGAAGCAGCAAGCAAGTGGGATTATAGCTCCCTGGTTTTGGGGTAGCCTCCAAGAAGATCTAAGTCTACTTAGATGGAACAGCTAACTCTCAAGACAGAGAGCAAGGGATCCAATTAGATCTGCAGACAGGCAGCAAGGGAGCCAAGTCACTGCTGGCAGAACTAGGCGGCACATCCCATAATAATTCTCCTACTTTGCAGAATTGACTTGCTTGATGAAGATTAGGGTGTGCGAGAATTATGATGCTAATGATTTTTTGGAGGGTCCCTGTACTATTGTACCATACACAAAACTATGCACATAATATTGTTCTATGGAAAAATTTCATTGGGATTTTTCCCCCCGTCTCTCTTCTCCACTTTCCAGATCCACCAGTTGTGATCCTGTCGGTACAGCCACAAACTGTGCCTGAAGGTGGCAAAGTGAGCTTCGTCTGCACCGCTACGTCCAATCCTGAAGTGACAGGTTACCGGTAAGAATTAGAATAGGAAGAAGCTGCGGATTCTAGAATTCAAATAGAGCAATTGTGTGGTTGAAGTGCCCTCTAATGGCAACGTGGAGGATTGCATGCTCAGTTATACTGATGAATGCTACGGGTTTGGTCTGGGACAGGCGTGCCGGTAGCAGTGGCTGTCGGTGGTTCGGAAAATCGGTGGCAGCAGCACGAGGCTCCTGACACCTGCCCGTATGTCGCCATTTTCTTTTTTTCCACCCTCTGCACCAGCGCAAAGCCTTCTGCGCACACGTAGAGTGTGAATGAGCGTGCACAATGGTGCACACTTCCAAACCAGCAGGGAAGGTAAGTAGATTTTGCTGGTGGTGACTTCCTACTGTCTTCCCCAGTAGGGGATTTTTAACTTCCTACTGGCTTGCCCAGTAGGGGAATGTATTTGTCAGAAGCTGGCTGTGAAAGGCATGTGATCATGTGACTATGGGATGGTGTAACCAGGCATGGGTTCCCCATCACCGCCGCTACCAAATCGTACATGAGGATGCTTGTGCATGAGAGATTTGGCTGATTTTGGGTGATTTCTTTGCTTCCGCGCATTGAGCCACTGTTGAAGCATGGCGAATGAACCAGGTCACTGTTGTGGTTAGCTCTGGCCCAGCTCCTGCCTCAAGGATGTGGGGGAGACATCCACATGCTGCAGGCCTGTTTTGCCCCCGGTGGAATCTGCTGATGAAGGCTCCTCTGCCCAAGAAGACATGAGTGGCAGGGAGGAGGAGAGTGGGGCAGACAGCTCAGAAGGAGATCAATTATCTCTCTCCTCCTTGGATTCAGAACAAGAGTTAATGATACAGCCACGCATGCGGAGAGCGATGCATAGGCAACAACAACTGAGAGATTATTATCAAAGAAAATGAGGCCACCTGTGGTTGGGTGGGGCTGTGGTGATTAGTGAGGCTGCTATAAAGAGCAGCCTGTGGGTTTGGCCATTGTGGAGGATTATCTGATCGTTGTGTTTCATGATTGCTTTACTGACTTTGGCTTTTTGTGTGCTGATTTTTCCCTGCTTTGAAACTAAACCAGAGCAAAGTGTGTTTCACTTTGTGAAAAAAGGACTTTGAATTGCCTCACAGCTGCAAGCTAAGTATCACAGGACTGATAAGTTATAAATTACCAGTTTGTTTGGAGACCAGTGCTCTTTGCTATGCCAATAGAGGGCTTAGTTTAAGTGAATTTTCATTATAAAGAACATTGTTTTGAATTTTCAAACATGTGTGTGTCTGAAATTTGTACCTGTGAATTTTTGGGAGGATTCTACCAGAGAGCCCAACAGAACAGTCACCATGTTAAACCAGACTGTGATTTATTTATTTGGACACTTCTATCAGCCCATTGTGGTCGTCCAGACAGGAAACCAAAGATAGAAATACCAGCACTACCATTATTGTAAAGTTATAGTAAGAGAATTTGCAAGATCCAAAAGCACTTCTCCCCTCCCTTACCTTGACTTTCCAGAGAACGAAGGGAAACTCCCTTCTGAGATGCTTTCTTGACCTCCGTTCTTTTGTGGGCTGAGACATCTCTTGCCAGACCCTTGTCTAGTCTGCGGCTCTTCCTCCTACTTCCAAGTTATCCTCATAGCTTCATTGCACTGCCCATTGAACCCAGTTTTAAGAGTTTAACATGTTGAGTCAAGGTCTATCATGCCCCTTGTCAGAGTCCGAATCTGTTCTGTCGGGCTCTCTAGCAGAATCCTCCCAAAAATGCACAGGTACAAATTTCAGACACACACACGTTTGAAAAGTCAAAACAATGTTCTTTATAATGAAAATTCACTTAAACCAAGCCCTCTTTTGGTATAGCAAAGAGCACTCGTCTCCAAACAAACTAGTAATTTGTACAAGTCCCTTATCAGTTCTGTGATACTTAGCTTGCAGCTGTGAGGCAATTCACAGTCCTTCTTTTACAAAGTGACACACACTTTGCTCTGGTTTAGTTTCAAAGCGGGGAAAAATCAGCACAAAAAAAGCCAAAGTCAGTAAAGCAATCACAAAACAACGATCAGATAATCCTCCACAATGGCCAAACCCACAGGCTGCTATTTATAACAGCCTCACTAATGATCACAGCCCCACCCAACCACAGGTGGCCTCATTTTCTTTGATAATAATCTCTCAGTTGTTGTTGCCTATGCATCGCTCTCCGCATGCGTGGCTGTATCATTAATTCTTGTTCTGAATCCAAGGAGGAGCTAGATAATTGATCTCCTTCTGAGCTGTCTGCCACACCCTCCTCCTCCCTGTCACTCATGTCTTCTTGGTCAGAGGAACCTTCATCAGCAAATTCCACCAGGGGCAAAACAGGCCTGCAGCATGTGGATGTCTCCCCCACATCCACAGTCCTTGGGGCAGGAGCAGGGCCAGAGCTAACCACAACAGAATCTGAGACGGAAGACGAACAGCTGACAGAGAGTGGGAGAATGGCTCTGTTGGCTGTGGAGGAAACTGGGAAAGAGCAAAGTCAGGCTGGGCAGAGCAGGGAAGAGGTAAAACACTACCAAGGCCTACCCCCTCCTCATCCTAGGGTGCACAGGGAAGAACGCAGAAGAGAGCAACGTGGGTTGGCAGCTTGTGAGGAAGGAAAGGGCCCTCATTTCCTTCACAAGGCACACCTGGGGATGGAGTTTAAAGGAGAAGCAGTTGGGGAGGTCGTTTGTTGGGAACAAACACTGAATTCATACAGTGTTGAGAGTTATGGCTTGCATTCCTGGCATTCCTCTTGATTTTGAATTAATCGTCATGTTTCTGTGTGCTTATCTTGTCTTGCTGGAATTATTCTTCTGTCTTGAACTCATTATCTTGCTCTGTTGGAGTGATTGATTGCAGTCATTCTGTTTACAGCGTTCAGACTGGAGCAGGGGTAGGCAAAGGTGGCTCTTCTGTGACATGTGGACTTCGACTCCCAGAATTCCTGAGCTACCATGATTGGCTCA
Source organism: Erythrolamprus reginae (assembly GCF_031021105.1). Taxonomy (NCBI): domain Eukaryota; kingdom Metazoa; phylum Chordata; class Lepidosauria; order Squamata; family Dipsadidae; genus Erythrolamprus; species Erythrolamprus reginae. The sequence continues at coordinate 11,883,442 of NC_091960.1, forward strand.
GGAATTCTGCGAGTTGAAGTCCACAAGTCATAGAAGAGCCAACTTTGCCTGCATCTGGACTGGAGTATCTGCAGGTTTATGGGAGAGCTTTCCTCCAGGCAGGAGAGTAAAAGGGACGTTGGGGCAAAGTTGGTGCCAATAAAGGGACTCAGGTTCTCTGGCAATGTTGCCTTTGTGCCACACCACAGGTCATCACAAGGTTTCCTAAGACCGTATCTCCCTTGACAGGTGGGCTAAAGGAGGCGTCACCATCCCAGAAGCCAACGGTGACAGCTATGAAGCCACCGTTGATCAGTCTTTCTTCACAGAGCCTGTGTCATGCGAAGTATCCAACGGTGTGGGCAGCACCAATGTCAGCACTCTGGTGGACGTCCATTGTGAGTCAAAACTTTCAAGAAGGAATTAGGGAAGGGGTTGGAGGGGGCTTCATCAAGCATTCTTTTCTAGCACTTCTCTGGGGACAGAACCTGTCATTTCTATAGGTGAACTAGGGATACAGAAACAATGATTGAGACAATTTGGGGCAACAATTCAAAATTGGTTTTAAAAAAATATTAAATTATGATTTAGAATTTAAACCTGAAATAGATTTATTAGGAATCATTAGAGGGCAACATAAAAAGGCAAATGAATATTTAATAATACACATAGTCACAGCGGCAAAATTGAGTTTTGCACAAAACTGGAAAAAAAGAAAACATACCAACAGAACAGAATGCTCAAAAATGAATAAAGTTACACTAGAATTGCAGAATAAACAGGAGAATGAATGCTGTACCATATGGGGGAAATTCTACAAATGGATAGAGGAGAAAACTAAAAGAAAACAACTAGAAACAGCTTGGAAATTGATAGTATTTTTCACTAGGCACATATTATCACATTTATTTATTATTTATTATTTAGATTTGTATGCCGCCCCTCTCCGCGAACTCGGGGCGGCTCACAATAAAAATATAAACAATCGTACAAATCCAAATAGATTCAATAAATTTAAGTATTTAAAATAGTTTTAAAAAGAACCCCACTATATTAACAAGCACGCACACAAACATACCATACATAAATTGTACGTGGCCGGGGGAGGTGTTTCAGTTCCCCCATGCCTGACGACAAAGGTGGGTTTTAAGAACTTTACGGAAGGCAGGGAGAGTAGGGGCAGTTCTAATCTCCGGGGGGAGTTGGTTCCAGAGAGCCGGGGCCGCCACAGAGAAGGCTCTTCCCCTGGGGCCCGCCAACCGACATTGTTGATGGACGTGCCCGGAAGTGAGAAAATTTGGGGCTATGATTCAAAATTGGTTTAAAATTACACTAGAATTGCAGAATAAACGGGAGAATGAATACTATACCATATGGGGGAAATTCCACAAATGAAGTAAGTGAAGTAAAAAGGGGAAATGTAGAAATGAAAATGTAAAAACAACCTTGTTTTAAATATGTAAATGCTTTTGTAATTTTGTGTGTTGTCTATTTTCTGTCTTTGTTTTTGTCTTTGTTTTATGTTTCAAAAAATTCAATAATTCTTTTTTTTAAAGAAATTGATAGTGTTTTTGCAGACTTACTTTTCATAAAGAAATAGGAAATTTTGACCAAAGTAAAAGAGATGCATCACTTCCAGTCTCACAGCCTTTTCCTGTAATTGTCTGCGGAGGTTCTCAGTCATCCAGGTCATAGGTTGTCCCAAAGGTGCTTTTTTTTTCCAAAAGGCAACTGGAAATTTCTTTGTTTTACCTTGAAGATATTTCGCTTCTCATCTTGGAAGCTTCATCAGTTCTGACTCAATGGCCAGTCACCATTTGGATGGAACCGAAGAAGCTTCTTGAATGTGAAGTGAAACCTCTTCAAGGAAGAATAAAAAAAATCCAGTTGCCTCTTGAAAAAGCCCCTTTGCGACAAAATTATGACCTGGATGACTGAGAACCTCCATAGACCCTCAGACAAAGAGATAAGTAGTGATGGGCGAACCCAACGGTGTTCGGGTTCGGCAAGTTCGGATGAACTTTACGCAAAATTCGGCTGAACCCGAACCGAACCCAAACTCGAACCCGAACGGGGAATCCCTCCCATGAAGAGATTCCGGGGGCAGAGCTTTGATATCACCAGAAGGTTGCTAAGGACGCCAAGGTGATCACTTCCTGGATCCCATGGAATCCAGGAAGTGATCACCTTAGCGTCCTTAGCAACCTGCTGGTGACGTCAAAGCTCCAAACGCCGAACATGACCTCGAACTTTGCCCGAAGTATGAAAAAATTTCGGGTTCGTGTTCGGCATAGCGAACACCGCAAAATTCGGTATGGACCCGAATTGTGCGGGTTCAGTTCGCTCATCACTAGAGATAAGAGGTAAGACTATGAAGTGGAGTCCTAAGGCCATAATTGATGCTCAACCAACCCTTTCCTCTTTTTTTGCTCCTATAGTTGGGCCTCACCTTGTCTCCCAACCCAAGCCCTTGACAGTGGACATCGGCTCAGATGCTTCCTTTACCTGTACCTGGACAGGGAACCCACCTCTTACCTTGGCCTGGACAAAGAAAGGATCCACTGTGGTGAGTCCAGTTTTGACAGTCAATTCCCATTTTCTCCAACATATTGATAGAGCCTAAGTCAGCCTCTCAAAATTTAAGATGGTTTTTCATTTATTGCGGTATTTCATTTTATTACGGTTACAAAATCAAGAGAAGTGTGGTAGCATCCATCCCAACTTACAAATTTAATCAAAAGATGCTGCACAATTGATGAAGGGAGGATGCAGCTCATGAAATATTGCTGTCAACGAACCAAATAGCATCTGAGAAATAAATCACATTCCACTCCTGTGCTCTCACACAAGGTTCGATTTATTAGCAAAGCCATGTTGGATTCGTAACTGTCATTCCAACACTAAATTATCTTCAGTTCCCCATACAGGTTAAGGTTCATCTCACATCCCCACACCCACAAGTGCAATCGCGTGGACCAATCCGGTGCAGGGATTCACTGGCTTCCTCATTTGTTCAGTTGACCTTGGACTCTGTTTAAAGGAATGTGTGGTGGTTATCAACTTTTATCTCTCTCTCGCCCCTCCTGTTTCCCTATCGCTGTGCTAACTGCAGCAGGCCAAAGCCTTTAACTTAGAACCTAAGAAGAGCCATGCTGAATCAGGCCAAAGCCCATCGAGTCCAGCATTCTGTGTCACACAGTGGCCCACCAATTGTAGGATCTTGAGCAGAAAGAGAAGGCAAAACCCTCCCTTTCCCTTGACCCCCAATAAATGGTACCCAAGGGAATCTTGCCTGCCTCAACCAACATAGAGGCGGCACTTGGACATCCATTTCAATAACCACCGATACACTTGGCATCCATGAATCTGTCTAATCCTGCCTTGAAGCTATCAAGGCTGATAGCTGTCATGACTTCTTCTGGAAGTGAATTCCATAAACCAACAACCCTCTGGGTGAATACATATTTCCCTTGATTTGTCCTCACTTTCTTACCTAGGAGCTTTAGGGAGTGCATCACAGGATATTTTGGCAAATATTCTTGTTTTGTACAGAAGCTGGAATTAATTACCTTTTCCTCCTTACTCACTGGGGAGACTGAAAAAGGATTTCCTAGCTACAGAATTCTTAAAGGAATTTGGACATCTTGAGTTGAATCAAACTGTAGGTTTTGGTAATAAACATTATTAGTAGCTTGTCTTAATATTGTGTGATAGAGAAAATAATTTTTCTCTATCCACCTTTTCTATCCCATGCATGATTTTATACACTTCGATCAAGTCACCCCTTAAACGCCGTCTCTCAAGGCTGAAGAGACCAAGGCACCTGGTTTCATAAGGGAGGGGCTCCATTTCCTTGATCATACTTGTTGCCCTTTTTTGCACCTTTTCCAGTTCCATTATATCCTTCTTGAGGTGTGGTGACCAGAACTGTACACAGTACTCCAAGTGTGGTCTCACCATCGATTTGTACAGAGGCAATACAACACTTACCGACTTATTTTCGATTCCCTTCCTAATCATGCCAAGCATGGAATTTGCTTTTTTTAATGCTGCTGCACACTGGGTTGACATCTTCATTGAGCTGTCCACCAAAACCCTAAAGTCCCTTTCTTGGGTTGTTTCAGAAAGTTTGGTCCCCATAAGTTGGTAGGTATATCATTGGGGTTCTTTGCCCCGATGTGCATAACTTTGCACTTGTTTAGGTTAAAATGCATTTGCCTTTCTTCACATAATGGCTTTGGGCCTGACAGGGCAACCCCCCTTCTGCAAAGACCCATCTCCTGGAATGATAGAATAAAACATAGGGGGTAGTACTGCTTTCAAACCATTCTATCTCCCTCCTGGGACCTTTTGGCTTGTTCAGGTAATTTTCATGGAACTTCTTGACTAACCTATCAGCCTTTGACATCCCGACTCTTTACCCAGGTAGCCTCCAACAGAGGGCATCCCCTCCTTTTAGTAAAAATTGGGAAAAGATTTTTTTTTAATTTATTTATTTATTCATTCATTCATTCATTCGTTTATTTATTTATTGGATTTGTATGCCGCCCCTCTCCGGAGACTCGGGGCGGCTAACAGCAACAATAAAACAGTGTACAACAGTAATCCAATACTAAAACGATTAAAAACCCATTAATATAAAAACCAAACATACATACATACATACCATGCATAGAATTGTAAAGGCCTAAGGGGAAAGAGGATCTCAATTCCCCCATGCTTGGCGGCAGAAGTGGGTTTTAAGTAGCTTACGAAAGGCAAGGAGGGTGGGGGCAATTCTAATCTCTGGGGGGAGTTGGTTCCAGAGGGCCGGGGCCGCCACAGAGAAGGCTCTTCTCCTGGGTCACGCCAAGTGACATTGTTTAGTTGACGGGACCCGGAGAAGATCCACTCTGTGGGACCTAACTGGTCGTTGGGATTCGTGCAGCAGAAGGCGGTCCCTGAGATAATCTGGTCCAGTGCCATGAAGGGCTTTATAGGTCATAACCAACACTTTGAATTGTGACCGGAAACTGATCGGCAACCAATGCAGACTGCGGAGTGTTGGTGTAACATGGGCATATTTATGAAGATGCTATCAGGCTCCTTCCAACTCATTCCTTTCAAATGCGAGTGGGCAACACATGGGCTCCCTGGTATTTTTAGACTCTTGGGGGAAGCACATTGTCCTTGGCCATTAAGGAAGACATGGTCAACTGAGCCAACTTGTATCCACAGGTGCTGAGTAACGGCAACACGCTGCATCTCAAGGCAGTGACCCAAGAGGATGCCGGGGTGTACGTGTGCAAAGCCATTGTGCCGCGCATCGGAGTGGCCGAGAAAGAAGTGACGCTGGCTGTGAATGGTAAGAGTTCAATAAAAAAAGCTGCCCATTTAAAGAAAAAGCCCAGGTTCAGCCCAATGGCTAACACCAGACAAGCAGAGAATGTGTATGACTGTATAGTTGATGATTGCTATGATAATGTATTTTTAAATTACTTTTTTAACTTTTTAATATTGTATTTGTATTTGTACTGTATTATTGCTATGTTGTGAGCTGCCCCAAGTCTTTGGAGAGGGGCAGCATACAAATCTAATAAATTATTATTATTATTATTATTATTATTATTATTATTATTATTATTATTATTAAACACCATGCAAATAATCAAGCAGAAAGCAATACGTAAACAAGGAACTACCAAACATTGGCAGGGCTAGCTACTGTGTATAAACCCCACAAACCACACACTCACAAGCCACTGGTGATGTTGTCTATGGTACTTTCTTAATGAAATGTCTGCAACTTAGCAGCCGAGCTCAGAGAGCATTGAGGACTCCAAAACCTCTTAATTTGCTCAGGTTGGACCTTTGTTTCCAGGTCCACCAATTATCAGTGCCGAATCAAGCCAGCAGACAGCGGTGGGGGCCAAGGCCCGACTCGAATGCTTGGTGGAAAGCGTGCCTCGGCCGGACAGGATCGTAAGTATTCCAACCTTTACTTCACCTTTAACCACAACAACACAAGAGCACGCAATCGATACAAACTAAATGTAAATCGCTCCAAACTAGACTGCAGAAAATACGATTTCAGCAATAGAGTGGTCAATGCCTGGAAAAAGTTATGCATGTCTATTTGCGCCCAGTTATCTTTGTGAACTGTCACAAGTTTTTATTTACAAAATGCATTGTATTTTTAAAAATGGGGCAAAGATCTCATGAAAGGCCAATGGAAGGTCGCTAAAAGGTTTATTTTATTTATTTATTTATTTATTCATTCATTTATTTTATTTGTCATGCAAATATAGTATAGGATTGTAGTATGTTTAACATAATAGAAGTATAAAGTAGAGATAGCAAAGATAAATGGTACCATTGGTTAAAAAAAAGAAATTACTTAAAAATTATACATCAAGAAAAATGTCCAACTAAAACAACGTGTAAAACCAGTAAACAACGACATGAATCATAATACCAAATTGAAACGATAAAATGTAAACATCGATCGACACAAATTTTGAACTAACTAACAAACTAAATAAATAAATAAATAAACAAATAAATAAACAAATAAACAAATAAATAAATATGACTCCATGTGCCACCTGTGGCACATGTTCCATAGGTTCAACATCTCAGGTATAGGGCGGGGGTTGGACTAGACAATCTACAAGATCCCTTCCAACTCTGCATTAAAGCACTAGCTCTATTTTGCTTTCGAAACCCTTTGGATGGCTCACCTTGGTGGGGCCATCAGCACAGTACATTTCTATTTTTATTTTTTTTTAATAATATTTTTTATTAATTTTATTAAATTTAATATACCACACAACATAAAACAGTGCATAGTGAAAAGTGCCCACCAGCCCGATCACACACACATATACCCCACCACCAATCGGGGATGTTTCTTATATAATGTTTCTTATATAAAAAGAGCCGGGGTGGCGCAGCAGGTAGCGTGTTGTACTGCAGGCCACTGAAGCTGACTGTAGATCTGAAGGTCAGCGGTTCAAATCTCATCACCGGCTCAAGGTTGACTCAACCTTCCATCCTTCCAAGGTAGGTAAAATGAGGACTCGGATTGTGGGGGCAATAGCCTAGCTCTGTTAAAAAAGTGCTATTGCTAACATGTTGTAAGCCGCCCTGAGTCTAAGGAGAAGGGCGGCATAAAAATCGAATAAATAAATAAATAAATAATAATTCACTTTGACCCAAGAGCAATATATCTATTTACATATTATAGATTCCAATGTATTTCTTATAGCACAGTACATTTCTAGAGCCGCGGAGGGGCCAGCACCAAAAAGGTCCTGTCGTTAAGGCTAACCGTGATTCGGATCTTCTTGTCGTACCAGTCTAAACCCGGTAGATTGGGACAACACAGGGAAATCTTCAACTAAGCTAGATGAAAGGATGTTTAGCCCGTGGGGACTGATATAAGGAGGCTCTATTACATATAAGCAGTCAGCTCATTTGCATGGCCGCTCCAGGTTCTGCCTTATTGACCAGGAAAACTATGGCAACTGTTGTTTTTTTTCCCCTGCCCATTCATATCCTTGTCATCATGTGCTTCAGAGCGCCTCCAGGCCACTGGCAAACAACGAAGCGCTATCCACTTTTTTTTTATTATTGAAGTGTAATTGATGGGTGTACAAACAGTTAAAAAACAGCAAGAAGGCTGGAGTGGAATTATTAATGAAACAATAAGTCTAAAATCCAATTTCTCATCTTCTCCTCAAAGCTCAGCAGGCTTAGGTTGCAAAAATACTCAGGCTTACCTCCTTGTCTCCGTGGAGACTTCTTCCAGGGGTAGATGTGCAAAAATGTGCGGTCCTATTATTACTCTTCTTCCCCCCAAAAAAACCCCACCACCAAAGCTATGCAAGACTATTAAATTACTCTAGGGAAAGGCCTTGGGAAATACCAAGAGAATCAACCCAGGAAAAGCTGCAGACTATAATTAGACTGAGCAAGGCTCCATTTGAGGATGCAAACCAGCCATTGTCCTGCATCTGATGGGGGACCTCTTTTGTAAGACAAATTTATTTATTTATTCATTCATTCGTTCGTTCGTTCATTCGTTTGTTTGTTTGTTTTAATTTATTTATTTATTTATTTATATTTATTTTAATTTATTTTATTTGTTTGTTTGTTTGATTGATTGATTTTTATGCCGCCCTTCTCCTTAGACTCAGGGCGGCTTACAACATGTTAGCAAATTTTCTTTGGAAGAAGGAGGATGGAGTGCGTTTTTTACATACTAAGCAGGTGGCTCAAGAGTGTGTGGGAATGTCCTGCTTTTTCACAGCGGTCTTATTTTCTTCCTACGCTTCTGTTCAATCGCAGGAGAAGGCATCCGGAGGGATTTTTTTTCTTTGGAGCCTTTTTCTGATCATGAACCGTGAACAACTCAGGAGGTTCAGAGCAGCGTTTCTCAACTCTGGCAACTTTTAAGAGGTACGGCTTTCAACTCCCAGAATTCTTCAGTCACCTGTACTGGCTGGGGAATTCTGGGAGTTGAAGTCCATACCTCTTAAATTTGCCAAACTGAGAAACAGTTGTTCTAGATCAGGGGTGTCAAACACAAGGCCCCGGGGGACAGAGCCAGCCTACGGGGTGCTTAGATCTGTTCTGGAAATATTTACTTATTTACTTATTTACTTATTTACTCATTTACTCATTTACTCATTCATTCATTCATTCATTCATTCATTCGATTTTTATTCCGCCCTTCTCCTTAGACTCAGGGCGGCTTACAACATGTTAGCAATAGCACTTTTTAACAGAGCCAGCCTATTGACCCCACAATCCGGGTCCTCATTTTACCCACCTCGGAAGGATGGAAGGCTGAGTCAACCTTGAGCCGGTGATGAGATTTGAACCGCTGACCTACAGATCTATAGTCAGCTTCAGTGGCCTGCAGTACAGGCACGCTACCTGCTGAGCCACCCCGAATCCTCACCTGGGCCCCAGTGTCTGTGATACATGGCCAGAACTTGCCAGCCATTCAGAATAGAATTTATTTATGAAACATAGAAGATTGACGGCAGAAAAAGACCTCATGGCCCATCTAGTCTGCCCTTATACTATTTTCTGTATTTTATCTTAGGATGGATATATGTTTATCCCAGGCATGTTTAAATTCGGTTACTGTGGATTTACCGACCACGTCTGCTGGAAGTTTGTTCCAAGTATCTACTACTCTTTCATTAAAATAATTATTTCCTATTTTAAAAGTAATTAAGGATCATACTAAAGTACTAGAGAAGGAAGGACAATAAAAAAACTATTAAGTGTTCAATAAATAGTGCATAAACGTACTATCCCCACTGTGTCTCCCCCACGGCGGGGGCAGCAGCCCATTACTGTGTCAAGCCACTCATACAACAAATTCCATGTTTTGTAATACAGTGGTACCTCGTGATATGAACTCCTCATCATATGAACTTTCCGAGATACGAACCCGGGGTTCGGAAATTTTTTGCCTCTTCTTCCAAACTTTTTCCGTCTTACGAACCCGCCGCCCGAACGCCAAACCCGGAAGTTCGGCAAAAGTTTGGATTCGGGTGGCCGCCGAGAAGCCTCACCGCCCAGCTGTCACCTTTGGAAACAGCTGGGGGGCTTCTCGGCGTCCTCCCGAACGCCGAACCCAGAAGTTCGGCAAAAGTTTAGGTTCGGCGTTCGGGTTCAGGAGAACGCTGAGAAGCCCTGCTGCCCGGCTGTCAGCTTTGCAAAAGAGCCGCGGAACTGTCGGCCGGTCGGGAGGCTCAAACAGAGGTGGGGAATCCCAATAGGGAATTCCATGGGCGGAGCTTTGATGTCACGGAGATGTCCTTCCTGGCCGGCCGAAACGTCGACTCAAAAGACGACAGCTGGGGAGCGGGGCTTCTCGGCGGCCTCCCGAATGCCGAACCCAGAAGTTCGGCAAAAGTTCAGGTTTGGGAGGACACCGAGAAGCCCCCTGGCTGTTTCAAAAGGTGACAGCCGGGCGGCGGCAGCAGCCAATGGAGCAACATTTTTGCGGGGGGGGGGTGTTTCTTGCACGAATTAATTGATTTTACATTGTTTCCTATGGGAAACATTGTTTCGTCTTATAAACTTTTCGCCTTACGAACCTCCTCCGGGAACCAATTAAGTTCGTAAGACGAGGTATCACTGTATTCCGAATCTCCTTTTTCTTTCGGGATTCCACTTCTGTTTTAAAAATCATTTAAAAATTATAACATGAGGAACTGTATTAAGGGGTCGCGGCATTAGAAAGGCTGAGAACCACTGAAAGAATGCAAATGGCCAGCTGTCCAGAAGGAATCTAAATCCTTCCATTCCCCACCACCATCCGGTCGGAACCGAAGAAGCTTCTTGGATGAAAAGCAAAACATCTTCAGAGGGGGGAAAAACCAGACAAGTCCAGTTGGCTCCACACCTGGATAACTGAGAATCTCTCCTGACCTTTAGGGAGTGGATGGTCTCACGCAAGATCTCCACCGTCAGCATTTTCTTCAGCTGCCGAGCCAAAGCAGGATGAATTTTTTGCAAAATTGCAAGCTGTCTGAGCCTGCCTGCTTTATTTGCAGATCACATACAGGTCACCAAATCCAGATTCCTGCAGCCCGATGCTCCCAACGGCAGGAAACACAGGCGGGGTTTTTTTCCCCTGTCTTTGATTTCTCCCTGAACAAGTAGATGAGACAGCATATTGCTGGCTGGTGCGGCTTCCTTATGTGTTCGGTTTTCTAAGTAGCCGTTGCAAAGCAGGAGCCATACGCGATAGCATGGCTCTCCGCAGTTCAATCTTTGTCTCTCGGTGCCTTTTCTTTCTTCCTCTTTTTTTTTTTTTGTCCCTGTAAAAAAAAGGAAATTGTATCACCAGCCAGCCACTAATACAAAGGCTAGGCTGAAAAGAATTTTTGAAAAAGAAGTGTAATTGTTGTAATCATAGGTTCTTAGGCACTGAACATTGGGATAGAATATTGCTGAAGGGTGATGTTTTAGCCTAGTGGGTGCTGTATAAACCTTATTCTTCCTCTATGGAAAGGCAGCAAAGTCCAGGCTGAGTAAGCAAGCTGCAGAATCCATGACCATGTGGACAATAATTAAGTTGATATACAGCATGAAGATAACGTATAGCTAACTTCCATATAAGGAAATACAGTTTTCCCTCGATTTTCGCGGGTTCGAACTTCGCGGAATGTCTATACCACGGTTTTTCAAAAATATTAATTAAAAAATACTTCGCGGTTTTCCCCCCCTATATCACGGTTTTTCCCGCCCGATGACATCATATGTCATTGTCAAACTTTCGTCTGCCTTTAAAAAACATTTTTTTTAAAAATAAACTTTAATAAATAAACATGGTGAGTAAATAATCTAAATGGTTTCTAAGGGAATGGGAAATGGTAATTTAAGGGTTTAAAGTGTTATGGGAAGGCTTGGGATACTGTTCATAGCCAAAAATAGTGTATTTACTTCTGCATCTCTATTTCGCGGAAATTCGACTTTCGTGAGCAGTCTCGGAATGCATCCCCCGTGAAAATCGAGGGAACACTGTATATGCCTTACTCTCATTCCTTTGCTAATCACCAGTAAACACACAATCCAGGAAAAGGCAATGAATGGAGCTTCCATTAATTATCTATAGGGAAGTCACGAGGAGGTTGCCTTATATGAGTAAATGGTAGTTGGGGAATGGCTTCATGTATGTGGCCTTCGCGGATTGGTTATTCTGTACCACATGTCAGGAAAAGTGAAGTACAATAAAAGGAGCGATCTTGATTCAATCGAGGTCGTCTCATTGAGAAAAATGTATCCGTTGCTTCATTTTGATGTGGCAATTATGGCATCCTGTGCCTTCCTAGAGGTCGGCCCACTGGGGGAGGGCTGTTTCCCTTCATGTAATCCCAAAAGAAAAAGGAGATTCAGAATATTACAGAACATGAAATTTGTTGTATGAGTGGCTTGACACAGTAATAAATAGGCTGCTGCTTCCACCGGGTGGGGGGGCAGTGGGGGTAATAAGTTTGCGCACTGTTATTGAACACTTAATAGTTTTTTTATTGCCCTTCCTTCTCTAGTACTTTAGTATGATTCTTAATTTCTTTTAAAACAGGAAATATTTAAATAATATGGTTTTTACCCATAAATGCTTTAATCATTTTAATCATTATCTAGAACCGAACGTTTATAGCAATTCAAGAAAATTGAGCTACTTGCCTAATCTGTTATCATACTGAACCTTGTGAGTTCAGGAGAAAACCTTAAAATGTGACTGTGCTCCTCCACAAATAATGCTGTCTATCCTTTTTTGTGGCTATTCAAGCCCATTTGTCCTCTGTGGCTATTCAAGTACTGTAATGTGACTTAATCGACTGAAAAAGAGTCCCAGCACCTATCTGAAAACCTATCTTGGTGGGTAAGCCAGTCACATGATTGTCAAGCCACTCCCACTTGGTCGCATGGCTGGCAAGCCATTCCTACCCAGTCACATGACCATCAAGCCACACCCACAAAAGTTTACTGCTACAGTGGCAGTAAAAAGTTTAGCTGGCTTGACAGAAGTAAATAAATAATATGCATCAGTGCTAATATCAATACTAGGATTGCAAGGACAAACAAACATAATACTGTATTATATCAATACTTAGAAATATATACTACCTACATGTACCATAATTAAGTTCCTCAGAGATATATAAACTATAATGAATAGAAATAGATAGAATAGTAAATAAGTGTAAAATAAGAGTGGATATATGTACCATAAAATAATCTTAAAGGTATTGATGTATGTATATATGTTTTGTTTGGGGGGGGGGATTGTATAATGTCTATTACTGTACAATTACTGCACAATTGAGCCCGAAATGTATGTCCCTAAGTGAGAGATTCATTAACTCAAAATGAAACAAAACAAGTAGACAGAAGAATGTTTTTCCCCGAATGCCATCACTCTGCTAAACTAATAATTCCCTCAACACTGTCAAACTATTCACTAAGGCTGAATTGCTATTATTATTAATCTTCTCATCATTCCCATCACCCATCTCCTCCCATTTATGACTTTTTGACTGTAACTCGAGTCCTCAGAGAAGGCGGCATATAAATCCAATAAATAAATAAATAAACTTGTTGCTTGTATCCTTATGATTTACATTGACTGGTTCCTAATATGATTTGATTACTTATTTGTATCTGGACTATCATTAAATCTTGTACCTTATGATTCTTGATAAATGTGTTTTTCTTTTATGTACACCAAGAGCATGTACCCCAAAATGAATTCCTTGTCTAAATTCCATTTTAGCCTTAGCGTGTTGCATTTTCAGCTGGTTCCAGGCAGCGGGGATCGGCGGCAGCAGCAAACCGCCTGGAACTGGCCAAAAATGTGATGCATAGAGGCCGCAAACAGCAGCGGGCGGCAATACGCCACAGTGATCTCCGCAGCCTGGAACGGGGTGTTCGAAGGCTGTAAATGTGATGCACAGTGCCCAAAATAGGCCAAATGGTCACCAAAGGGGGCCAGTGGGTGGGCATGGCTTTGGCAACATTCGGCATACATTTGGAGGGAGAAGAGCATCTTATGCTCCCAAAAAGTACAGTATCTCCCTTAACAAAAGACATTTGGAGCTCCATTGTGGTCGTAAGTCGAGGACTGTCGGTAGTTTCTCCCCGGAGCCCCTTGGTCTCACCTCTCTCTTCTGCGCCAGGCCTGGGCGTGGGGCGAACGGATGCTGGATGCCGGCTCCTTGGATCGTTTCACAGTGGACACCGTAGTGACCGAGCAAGGAGTCCTCTCGGCTCTGCTGATCGACCCAACCCACGACGATGACTTCGCGCTTCCGTACAACTGCACGGCATGGAATCGCTTTGGTGCACGTTCCGTGGCAGTCAGCCTACGCCGCCAAGGTACGCCTCCTCCTTTCGCTGGAGCAAGCGTGGTTGTGACTGCCTGGACTCAGTAGCCTTTTGTAGCTAATTGGCTAGGTCCAGTTAACACAGAATCTCATCTACATAGCACAGAACAGGGAGGGAGGGAGGATGTAAGATAAGTAAGTAAGTAAGTAGGTAGGTAGGTAGGTAGGTAGGTAGGGAGGGAGGGAGGGAGGGAGGGAGGAAGAAAGAAAGAAAGAAAGAAAGAAAGAAAGAAAGAAAGAAAGAAAGAAAGAAAGAAAGAAAGAAAGAAAGATGCCTGGGATAAACATAGATCCATCCTAAGATAAAATACAAAAAATAGTATAAGGGCAGACTAAATGGATCATGAGGTCTTTTTCTGCCATCAGTCTTCTATGTTTCTATGAAAGGTAATGGAAGGAGGGAGGGCAGAAGTAAAGAAGGAAACAGGAGGAAGAAGAAAGGGAAAGAAAGGGAAAAAAGAAGGAAATATAAGGGAGTAAGAAAGGAAGGAAAAGGAAGGAAAGAAAGAATGAAAGATAATAAAAGGGGGAGGAAAGAAAATTAGGGTGGGAGGGAAGGGAGGGAGGGAGGGAGGGAGGGAGGGAGGGAGGGAGGGAGGGAGGGAGGGAGGAAGGAAGGGATCACTTGCAGTTCAGTGTATTAAAGAAACTATAGAGGTAAAACCAGTGCATTAAAATATCAATTTCTTAACGTGTAGTCAAATTTCAGTAAGAGTCTGCTTGCCAGCACCTTTTTCAGACTCTAGATTTTTATTAAAAGGAAGGATCAGCGAACAGTGGTCCTCTTCATCCAATGCAGCTGATCACCCCTTCCCAATTCGAATCTCCTCCTCCTGAAAGATTTTTTTTTTTTACCCAACCCACTCTAATAAAGTTAGAGAAACAGCTGCCAGATGCAACATCCATCCTGATGGGCATCTTGTGCAAACCGAAACTATTGGACTAGTTTGGGCAAAAAAAAAAAGAGTTAATTCCAGCAACCAGATTAAAAGCTTGATGTCACTGTAAACCAAAACTGAGACGGATCTTTGCCGATTTAGCGGAAGCCTTTGGAAGGCAGGAGAAAAACCAGGGAGCTTGCTGAGAAGAGAGTAGCTTGCTCCATTGTGGATGCTGCTGAGTCCCTAATGAAAGCAATGCCTTCAAAAGAGGCTAAGAGCAACCCAGCCGTGTGGGGTCACTCACGAACGCGAATCCTAGAAAGAAAGCTTGGACACATTGTCTCTCTCTGGGTGAAGTGACATGGTGTAGAGCCATGCACCCCTTTTTATTTAGGAACATAAGGAAATGGGGTATAATTACATATACATGTCAAATGATACAACTTCAACCATACAACTTAGAAACATAGAAGTCTGACGGCAGAAAAAGACCTCCTGGTCCATCTAGTCTGCCCTTATACTATTTTCTGTATTTTATCTTAGGATGGATATGTGTTTATCCCAGGCATGTTTAAATTCAGTTACTGTGGATTTATCTACCACGTCTGCTGGAAGTTTGTTCCAAGGATCTACTACTCTTTCAGTGAAATAATATTTTCTCATGTTGCTTTTGATCTTTCCCCCAACTAACTTCAGATTGTGTCCCCTTGTTCTTGTGTTCACTTTCCTATTAAAAACACTTCCCTCCTGAACCTTATTTAACCCTTTAACATATTTAAATGTTTCGATCATGTCCCCCCTTTTCCTTCTGTCCTCCAGACTATACAGATTGAGTTCATGAAGTCTTTCCTGATACGTTTTATGCTTAAGACCTTCCACCATTCTTGTAGCCCGTCTTTGGACCCGTTCAATTTGATCAATCTCTTTTTGTAGGTGAGGTCTCCAGAACTGAACACAGTATTCCAAATGTGGTCTCACCAGCATTCTATATAGTGGGATCATAATCTCCCTCTTCCTGCTGGTTATACCTCTAGCTATGCAGCCAAGCATCCTACTTGCTTTCCCTACCGCCTGACTGCACTGTTCACCCATTTTGAGACTGAACAGTGCAGTCAAACGTATCTTTTGAGTTGTTTCTTTCCCATCGATATCAAGACCTAGAAACTTCCTGAGAGCAGATGTTTATTCACACTTAATTTCTCTGAAGTCTTATTCCTTATCTTGCTAATCTTCCTTAATTGCCCTGCTGTTTGTGTGCTCCAGGCAATGAAAATCCCCCCCCTTTGATCCTATAATGTCCTGTCCGGAGTGGTGAAAACTTTGTTTATTGTGAGATGTTTTATTTGAGCCCTGAAGTGATTGCCAGGAATGCAGATTAGTGTCCTCCTGTCCTGGTTTTATAGAATCAGGATCAGGCAGAGTGTGTGTGTGTGTGTGTGTGTGTGTGTGTGTGTGTGTGTGTGTGTGTGTATAAGCTTGGAGTCTCCAAGCAGGAGGAGACGGCTGTGGTAGTCCAGAGATGAAACTAATCCAAGGTGTGTCTTTTTTCCTTACCAAGAGGTCCTGTCCGTCCTGATGCTGGGTGCTTTGGCTGCCTCGGGAGTTGTGGCCCTCTTGCTCTTAGTGGTCTTTGTCTCTCTCTGCTACCGACGTAAGCGCTGTGGAAAAGGTGAGGATCTCTGCCACTTTCCCCTGGCTCCTTCCCCTTCTTTTGTCCCTGGAGTTTCCAGGCCTTGCTTGAGTTAAAGGCCCAAAGGCCAAGCCAATGTCTCTCAACCTGTAAGATGTATGGACCTCAACTCCCCAAATTCCACAGCCCGCGTTGCAGGAACACGGAAAGAAACGCAGAACTAAGCAAAGTTCAGACCTCCTACAGCAGCGATGCCGAACCTATGGCACGGGTGCCACAGGTGGCACGTGGAGCCCTATCTGCTGGCACATGAGCCGTTGCCCTCGTTCAGCTAAAGTGCTCACCAGATGTTTTTCCACTCACATGGAGGCTCTGGGAGGGCATTTTCAGCTTCCAGAGGGCCTCTGGGGATCAGGGGAGGGTGTTTTTATCCTCCCCAGGCTCCAGGGAAGTGTCTGGAGCAGACCTGGGCAAGGGGTGGCCCACGAGCCGCATCCGGCCCTCCCACTGTCTGTGACCGGCGCGCCGGCTATCTGTGACTAGTCCGCGGAGGTCAGGGTCCGCTCCAGTGCGAGGATGAAAGAGCTCTCCGCGTCTACCGGGACTCCTCTGGTTCCTGCTTTCCTGATCAATCATGAGGAAAGCAGGAACCGGAGGAGTCCCGGCAGACACGGTGAACTCTTTCATCCTCGCACTGGAACGGACCCCGACCTCCTACCGAGAGCGGCTGAGCGCAGAAACCACACAAACACTCCACCGCAATGACTGTGGTGCACCGTGTTGCCGTAAAGCAAACAATTAGGGGTCTGTAGAGTGGGTCTGGGTGTTTAGGTCAGGCCAGGGTCTGGGTCTTTACGTTACTGGGTAGAACTGAGTTAATTATATTAGTCCGGCCCTCTAAAACCATCCCAATTTCTCATGCGGCCCCATGGCAAAATTAATTGCCCATCCCTGGTCTGGATCCTGGGATGGGTGAAAAACAGGCCTTCCGGGCCTACCAGAAGTTGGAAGCAGGCCATTTCTGGCCTCTAGAGGGCCTCCGGGTGGGAGCGGGGGAGGCCATATTCACCCTCCCCGGGCATTGAATTATGGGTATAGGCACTCCTGCATGCACAATAGCGCACATACATGTACTTTCGGCACCTGAGGGGAAAAGGTTCGCCATCACTGTCCTACAGCATGGGTGTCAAACTTGATTTCACTAAGGGCCGCGTCACGGTTGTGTTTGACCTCGGGGGGGCATCTCAACATTCGTTTTCAGTTGCAATGGCCTCCTGCAGCCCTCCGCCAGCAAAAACGGAGCATGGGAGGGCTGCATGCCACTCTACCTCCACCTCCGAGCTCCGTTTTCGCTGGCCGAGGGCCGCAGGAGGCTTCTGCAGCCAAAAATAGAGCATGGCAGGGTTGCGTGCAGCCCTCTCGAATACCGTTTTCACTGGCAGAGAAATTGAAGGCTGGTCTTTCCGCTGTTTCCAGGGCAGCCCCGCAGGCCAGATCTAAGCATCCAACAGGAGATTCGGCCCATGGGCCTTGAGTTTGGCACCCCTGCTCTGCAGGAACGCGGTGGCATTCAACAGTGATGAATGTCAGGGCCACCTTGAGCAGTCGAGTGAGTGCACCAGTTGCGGCCCTATTTGGACCGGGAGTCACTGCTCACAGTCACTCATGCCCTCATCACCTCAAGGCTCGACTACTGCAAAGCTCTCTGCATTGGTTGCCGATCAATTTCCGGTCACAATTCAAAGTGTTGGTTATGACCTATAAAGCCCTTCATGGCACCGGACCAGGTTATCTCAGGGACCGCCTTCTGCTGCACAAATCCCAGCGACCGGTTAGGTCTCACAGAGTGGGTCTTCTCCGGGTCCCATCAAGTAAACAATCTCACTTGGTGGGACCCAGGGGAAGAGCCTTCTCTGTGGCGGCCCCGGCCCTCTGGAACCAACTCCCTGCAGAGATTAGAATTGCCCCCGCCCTCCTTGCCTTTCGGAAGCTTCTTAAAACCCACCTCTGCCACCAGGCATGGGGGTATTGAGATACTCTTTCCCCCTAGGCCTTTACAATTTTATGCATGGTATGGCTGTATGTAGGTTTGGTTTTATAATAAGGGTTTTTAACTGTTTTAATATTGGATTGTTATATGCTGTTTCTATTACTGTTGTTAGGCGCCCCGAGTCTACAGAGAGGGGCGGCATACAAATCCAATAGATAGATAGATAGATAGATAGATAGATAGATAGATAGATAGATAGATAGATAGATAGATAGATAGATAGATAGATAGTGAGGCATGAGGTGGAACCCCAAATAGGGTCCTTTCCGGCTTCCCCGAAGAAAGGGGAAATAATCTCAGTTGCTCCGTCCTTGATACAACTTTATCTTGTGTTCAAGGAACACACTTCCCAAAGTAGCTTGTGTCCTCTGCATAATGACAACATCTTTGTCATTGGCCTGCTGATGCCATTGAGCCAGTGATCTCATTCCCCATTATTGGGGCAATGATCTCATTACGCAGCTGACATAATGGGCAAGGTTTGCATAGTAGCATCATCACACAAACACTGTAAATCATAAAGGTGACGCATGCTCCAATTTAATGGGCACTTTGGAATAATGAACCTGTCGTTCCCTCCTTTTAGACACAGGTACCACGGCCCCTAACAATAGCACTTAGACTTATATACCACCCCAGAGTGTTTTACAACACTCTGAGACAGGGGTGAAATGCTACCAGTTCAGCCCAGTCCCGGCGTACTGGTAGCGGCAGCCGCCAATGGTTCAGAGAACCGGTAGTGGCAAAATGCTACCAGTTCAGCCTGGCCGCCAATGGTTCGGAGAACTGGTAGTGGCAAATGCTACCAGTTCGGCCTTATCCGGGCGTACTGGTAGTGGCGGCCACCAATGATTCGGAGAACCGGTAGTGGCGAAATGCTACCAGTTCGGCCTGATCTGGGTGTACTGGTAGTGGCGGCCACCAATGGTTCGGAGAACCGGTAGTGACGAAATGCTACCAGTTCGGCCTGGCCACCAATGGTTCGGAGAACTGGTAGTGGCAGCAGCTCGAAGCTCCGCCCACCCACCCAAATGTCGCCATTTTCTTTTTTTAACCCTCTGATCATGCGCAAAGCATTCTGTGCATGCGCAGAGGGTGAATTGGGATTCCTGCAAGGCCTCACCAACCGTTGTCCTTAAGAGTAACTTCCTTGGAGGTGCTGGGGGAGCACGATCTGACCTCCGACTCTCCCGCTCTGTCTCTTCCACAGCCAAGCGGGGAACGCAGCTGTCGAAGGCCGATATCCTCGTGCAGATCACCACCAGCGAGAGCAGCCCCAGCAGGCCCAGCGAGGTGGAAGATGACGCCAAGGAACCCATGGTAAGCAGGCATGGGCCCACAAGCACTCCCCTCTTTCTGTCAAGCCCCTGTTTGTTCATTTGTTTATTCGATTTGTATGCCACCCAATCCCGAAGGAGTCAGGGCGGCTTACAACAAGATTTAAAACAATATAAAATGATAAAAAGCAACAGTTAATTAATATAATGTAAAACCTTTAGATAATGTCACTACGGTCATACCATCAGACATCCCAATCAAGTCAATTCTAGGCCGTAAATTAAGGTGTCAGTTCTCACACACACATCCCAGACCTGCCGGCAGAGCCAGGTTTTCAAGGCCTTTCGGAAGGCCAACAAGGTGGGGGCCGCCACAGAGAAGGCCCTCTCCCATAGGCCCGCCGACCAACATTGCTTAGTCGACAGGACCCTATGAAGGCCAACCCTGTGGGATCTTACCGGTCACTAGGAGGTATGTGGCAGGAGACGGTCCCGTAAATCGTCTGGTCCTACGCCATGTAGGGCTTTATAGGTGATAATCAACATCTTAAATTGTGACTGGAGACTAATCGGTAGTCAGTGCAGTACACGGAGTATTGGTGTGATGTGTGTTTCCGCAGCATCCAGTCTAGCCAAGCCTGCCTGTTTTGGAAAAGAGAGAGTACTTTTTTATCATTGTAGCCACATACGCAGAATTCAAAATTGCACACGGTGGGTGGGAGGGAGAGAGAGAGGGAGGCAGAGAAGGAGCTGCAGCTAAATGTTGCAGAATAGCGTGCATCTGTCCGAACCCTTGAGGCAGAAAGTTCTATGACTTTCCAAGGACATCGCTTCCCAGTCACCGATCCTGGGGGTTGGGGTTGTTTTCCAAGTCGGTAATAACTCTTTTCCCATCTGCTCTGCAAATTTCCAGCCAACCTGTTTACATTTTTCTAGGATACTCCAGTTCATTCCACCACCCCACCCTGGACCTGGCTTCGTGTTTCTTGACCCTTGGTTCCTTTAAGAAATATGGACTTCAACTCCCAGAATTCCCCAGCTAGCATGGGAAGTCCATATCTCTTAAAGTGCCCAAGGCTGAGAAGCACTGATCCAGCCAACCAGGAAGTCATGCCGTACCCTTTGTTTTTCAAATCCTCAATCCCTACTCTCTCCTTTCTCCGTGGACTCCTTCCATGCTCCATGTGTATTAATAATAATAATAATTTATTAGATTTGTATACCACCCTCTCCGAAGACTTGGAGGAAACCCCCCTGCACCGATTAAAAATTATAAGGTTTGGGGATTTCCCTGCAAATCTTCAGGTTCCCCAAGCTCAGGGCTAGGCAAAGTTGGCTCCTCTATGACATGTGGACTTCAACTCCCAGAATTCCTAAGCTAACATGATTGGCTCAGGAATTCTGGGAGTTGAAGTCCACATGTCATAGAAGAGCCAACTTTGCCTAGCCCTGCCCAAGCTTCCTTTGCCATAGAGGGCAGTTTTAGCGCCCCCTAGCCAGGGGTGAATTGCTTCCGGTTCGCTTGTGCCTGTTGGTTGTCGGAGAGCCGGTCGCGAAGGGAGCGCGAGGCCCCGCCCACCTATCCGGACACTGCCATTTGGGTTCTTTCACCCTGTGCAGAAGGTGGGCGGGGCCTCACGCTCCCTTCGCGACCAGCTCTCCGACGATTGACAGGCACGAGCGAACCGGGAGCATTTCCACCCCTAACCCTAGCATGCTTTTTAGCCATTCTCTCAGCCCTAATGCTGCCACATGAATGTTTGAAACAAAAGGAGTGAGTTGCATTGAACAGTCTAATGCTGAATTTTGATTGGCTGTTGTTCACGCAGTCCACTCAGTCTTGGTTAGTGAATAAATCTCGTTTCAGTTCTTTGCACTCCACCTGATTAGATGGCTGTCGTTGACACAACGCACCGCCTTAGATTTTTCATCTAAAAATTAATTTAGATGAAAACTCATCAAGCCTAACATGTCATAGACATGCAGACACTCCATTTGAGGGTATGGGGCAAAGATGTATCTCACTTGTCATGTCTCACTTGGCCTCTGTGGTGGAATGGAGTCTGGATTATAATAATAATAATAATAATAATAATAATAATAATAATAATAATAATAATAATAACAACAACAACAACAACAACAACAACAATAGCAATAACAATAACAATAACAATAATAATATATAATATATAATATAATAATATATTATTATTATTATTATTATTATTATTATTATTATTATTATTATTATTATTATTATTCTGCTGCACGAATCCCAGTGACCAGTTAGGTCACACAGAGTGGGTCAACTAAACAATGTCGCTTGGTGGGACCCAGGAGAAGAGCATTCTCTGTGGTGGCCCTGGCCCTCTGGAACCAACTCCCCCCAGAGATTAGAATTGCCCCCACCCTCCTTGCCTTATGTAAGCTTCTTAAAACCCACCTCTGCCGCCAGGCATGGGGGAACTGAGATACTCTTTCCCCCTAGGCCTTTACAATTTTATGCATGGTATGTCTGTATGTATGTTTGGTTTTATAATAAGGGTTTTTAACTGTTTTAATATTGGATTGTTATATGCTGTTTTTATTACTGTTGTTAGCCGGCCCGAGTCTACGGAGAGGGGTGGCATACAAATCCAATAAATAAATAAATAAATGAATAAATGAATGAATGAATGAATGAATGAAAATAATAATAATAATAATAATAATAATAATAATAATAATAATAATAATTTAT
The DNA here is from genome assembly GCF_031021105.1 of Erythrolamprus reginae. Classification (NCBI taxonomy): domain Eukaryota; kingdom Metazoa; phylum Chordata; class Lepidosauria; order Squamata; family Dipsadidae; genus Erythrolamprus; species Erythrolamprus reginae. The sequence continues at coordinate 11,905,894 of NC_091960.1, forward strand.
TAGACTTGTATGCCGCCCCTGTCCGAAGGATTCCCAGGAGCATTCCAGAGGACCAGGGTGGGCAGCAAAGCATGAGAAATTTGTTTGGGAGGAAGACAATTAAGAAGGTCCCTTACTAGAGTATTGTATGTATGTTAGACCTGGCATTATACGGCCCGTGGGCCATATTTATTAATTGGATTTATATTTATTAATTGGATTAATACGCCACCCCTTACAACATATCTGACCCTTTGACTGTCCCTGTTCAGCTCTTGGCTACTGCCCTGTTGCTTTTGGGCCCTGGGGGAACCTGACACCTCCAGAACATAGAATGGGCCACCCGGAAGACCCACAGAGCCTCCAAGTTCTTTCTTTTGTGACATTTGAATTTTCCTGTCTGTAATCAGCTCGTATTAGAAACCACCATTTGGGGAGGCAGCTCCCAAATAGCCCAGCAACCACCAAGTGAGATGTTATTGTTTTAAATTTGCCTTTATTCTCCTCCTCTTCCTCCTTCTCCTCCTCCTTCTCTTTCTTCCCCTCCTCCTCCTCCTCTTCCACCTTCTTTTTCTCCTTCTTCTTCCATACACTGGCATTATTGCTCCATTCCATTTCAAGACTGAAGCCAGGTGGTCATTTTCAATGCTGGGCCCCCAAGCTGTTCAAAGCCCTCCTGGATAGCCACGCTCACCTTTCCCCCCCTTCCTCTGCCTCCAGGCTACCAGCAGCGAATCTCCAGCCACATCACACACAGAACACAGTGAAATCCTGGAGGATGACGAAGGGAGTCAGGAACTGAAGGTGAGGGGCTGTGCGGGATTTCCCCCCGCGGATCTGACCGAGCCAGTGCGGTTGCAGAGGAATTTACATTCAGGTCCTGTGCCCCCCGGTCCCCCCCCCCTTGGTTCTGGGTCTACCTTGGCTATTGTAGACCCCACTTGCTCTCTTTCAAACTATCTTCCTTCCCATGATGGAGTGGTAGAGATGAACGGGAGAAGGCCTTCACCAGTAGGTACCACCTCTTAGTTGGGATGGAGATGTCTCCAATGAATAAACAAATGCAAGGAAAGGAAGTTATGGGGGAGAAACATAGAAACATAGAAGATTGGTGGCAGAAAAAGACCTCATGGTCCATCTAGTCTGCCCTTGTACTATTTCCTGTATTTTAACTTAGGATGGATCTATGTTTATCCCAGGCATGCTTAAATGCAGTTCCTGTGGATTGACCAACCACGTCTGCTGGAAGTTTGTTCCAAGCATCTACCACTCTTTCAGTAAAATAATATTTTCTCACGTTGCTTCTGATCTTCCCCCCAACTAACTTCAGATTGTGTCCCCTTGTTCTTGTGTTCACTTTCCTATTGCAAACACTTCCCTCCTGAACCTTATTTAACCCTTGAACATATTTAAAGGTTTTGATCATGTCCCCCCCTTTCCCTTCTGTCCTCCAGACTATACAGATTGAGTTCATTAAGTCTTTCCTGATAAGTTTTATGCTTAGGACCTTCCACCATTTTTGTAGCCCATCTTTGGACCCGTTCAATTTGAATTTATGTAGGTGAGGTCTCCAGAACTGAACACAGTATTATTCCAAATGTGGTCTCACCAGCGCTCTATACAGTGGGATCACAATCTCCCTCTTCCTGCTTGTTATACCTCTAGCTCTTAACGATAGTTGAGATTTAGTTTCCCCTTTTGACCGATATAATTCTTAAACACGGAAAACGATTCTGCACTACCGTATCCTAGAAAATGGCACAACCTAGAACTGAGCGGTGAGTCCACCTCTTAACCTCATGGCCCTCTTTTTTTTCTCTGCAGGACCCCACCAATGGCTACTACAAGGTGCGTGCCCACGAGGAGCCCTGCTTGGGGAGTAGCTTTTCAGAATACACGCCAGGCCCCCGGCCGTTGTTCGGGCCGACGTCCTTGTACCCCTCTACTGGGCCGGTGCAACCCAAACTCTTTGACTACACCCACCGTTACACCTTGGGCACCCCCAGTTCCCGCTCGGCCTACGACACCACCCACGAGCGGCTTTTCCCTCCCGAGAACATATACAGTGGGGCGACCTACCTCACGGCTCCCTACAGCCGGGCGTTTACCAGCTACGTCAAGCCGAGCAGCTACGAGAAAGCCGAGAGCGGTTACGAGCAGTCTGACCAAGCCAGCAAAGCCTCGGGCTGCTCCCGTTTCTCCTACACTTCCTTGTCTCAGCAGTCTGACTATGGGCGCCCCGCTCAACAGCGCATGCAGACTCACGTATGACGGAACTCCACCCCTTCCTTCCGGACTCCTTCCCTCTTCAGTGAGAAAGAAAGGGAAGCGGACACTCGCTTTCGGGGAGGGGCAACTGGTTCCAAAGGGGACAGTCTTGAGGACCTCAAATTTCTTCCCGAGGGCCCCAAACTAGCCTCGGCCTCAGGGGACTGGCCTAGGGAGCCTCAAATATCTTCCCGAAATGAGCCTCGGCCTCAGGGGACTGGCCTAAGGAGCCACTCCGGCAACCAAGATGGCCACCATCCTGCTTGCCTTCTTCCAACCGGAACTTAGAACTGTGAAGCAATCGATAAAACAGACTTACCTTTGGGTCAGGACACGAAAGCAGGCCCAGGATGCAAGGTGTTTCCCCCTTTTGGGTCTGGACCTGACCTTATGGGGGGTGAATCCAGATTTCACATGGTGGCCAAGCTTTCATGGGAGATCAGCCATAAGTGTAGCTTAACAAATCCATTGGCGATCGAGCTCCCTCAGCAGTGGGACTGACTGATGCGCCCGCCATCTTGGCTCCCCTCCCCCCCCTTCCTGCAGTCGCATGATTCTGGGAAATTTTTACGCATGGGCACTAGTGCTTGTATTTTCATTTTCCTGGCTCGGTGCTGTGGTTTACATCCGTGTTTCTCAAACCTCGTGGACTTTTAAGAGGGATCTGTGGACTTCAACTCCCAGAATTTTGCCACCAGCATGCTGGCCGGAGGAATTCTGGGAGTTGGAGTCCACAACACCTGAAGGCCTGTCTGAGGTTGAGAAACACTGGTTTAAACAACTCCTATCTTCCCTCTCTTTAGCAAATGGGGGGTGGGCACCCCTTGTGGATATAAAGGCAACTACAGTGGTACCTCTACCTACAAGCGCCTCTACTTACGAACTTTTCTAGATAAGAACTGGATGTTTAAGATTTTTTTTGCCTCTTCTCAAGAACCATTTTCCACTTACAAACCCGAGCCTCCGAAACTGTAACCGGAAAAGGCAGGAAGAAGCCTCCATGGGGCCTCTCTAGAAATCTCCTGGGAGGAAACAGGGCCAGAAAAGACGGGGAGAAGCCTCTGTGGGGCCCCTCTAGGAATCTCCTGGGAGGAAACAGGGCTGAAAAAGGCATAGAGAAGCCTCTGTGGTGCCTCTCTAGGAATCTCCTGGGAAGAAACAGGGCTAGAAAGGTGGAGAGAAGCCTCCGTGGTTCCTCTCTAGGAATCTCCTGGGAGGAAACAGGGCCGGAAAAGGCAGGGAGAAGCCTCTGTGGGGACCCTCTAGGAATCTCCTGGGAGGAAACAGGGCTGCAAAAGGCAGAGAGAAGCCTCCGTGGTGCCTCTCTAGGAACCTCTTGGGAAGAAACAGGGCTAGAAAGGCGGAGAGAAGCCTCCTTGGTGCCTCTCTAGGAATCTCTTGGGAAGAAACAGGGCCGCAAAAGGCAGGGAGAAGCCTCTGTGGGGCCTCTCTAGGAATCTCCTGGGAGGAAACAGAGCAGGAAAAGGAGTGGAGAAGCCTCTGTGGGGCCTCTCTAGGAATCTCCTGGGGGAAAACAGGGCCTCCGCCCTCCCTGTGGTTTCCCCAATCTCACGTATTATTTGCTTTTACATTGATTCCTATGGGAAAAATTGCTTCTTCTTACAAACTTTTCTACTTAAGAACCTTGTCACAGAACGAATTAAGTTCGTAAGTAGAGGTACCACTGTAAATTCCTTCCCCTTTCTTAAGTAATGGCAGTGCCATGTTTTAATGCTCCAACCCTGGAAGTTTTTTAAGAAGATGTTGGATAACCATCTGTCTGAAGTAATGTGGGGTTTCCTGCCTAAGCAGGGGGTTGGACTAGAAGACCTCCAAGGTCCCTTCCAACTCTGTTATTAATTAATGGGGTGGGGAAACGGGTGCTGCTTCCCAGCACTTGCAGCACCTGAGGCTCGCCAGCAGGTGGCGGTGGTGTTTAACCACAATGCCAAGAGCGAACTTGAACTGACAATAACGTTGAAATGAAGGAGACTGATGGAATAAAATCCTAATTTAAAGAGGGGAAAGGAAAGCAGAGCATGGAAGCCAAAAACGGGCAAGATCTCTTGACCTTGTTTGTGCATCTATGGGGGGGATGGATAAAGCTGTGGGTTTTCTTTAGAGTTAAGTTATTCCTCCCGTTTCCTTTCCTTTGTTTTTCATCCTTTCTGCCTTATGCTCCTGTAGAGCGTTTACAAGGGGAGGACATTGTTGCTTTTGTGTCTTCAGAACCAATGGGAGTTTGGTTCACTTTTTTTTGTCCCTTTTTTGCTCCCACCCCACCCTGCATTTTTCAAGCAAAATCTCTTAGAGGCCGTTTGGAGCCGTGCCTGCTTGAATCCGTGGTGCTTCGGAGGACAAAGAGAGAGAAATGTACGGACACTTGAAATATTTATATTTAATTTTAAAAAACACGAGACAAAGAGTGGAGGCTGGATTGTTTTTTCTCTTTGATCACTCGGCGGCGGCAAAGGAAACGGCAAACACTTAAAAGGGGTAATTTTAGAAAATTGGAAACTGCCTTTCGCAATAACAGATGGTTTGGTCCGATGCTGTTTGTTCTTCACCTCTCCCGATGTGATGTTTTGCACAGGTATCATACAATGTGTCTCCATTGTAGCCTAGAAGCCCACAAAAAGCTAACAGGTACCCTGTGCTGTTATAAGAGAAAGAGCAAAAAAAGAAAATGCATTTGGATTCTTCTCCAACAACTGAGTTCTTAAAGAGGTTCGGATTATATGAATTATGGAGACCGTTTTACATTTTTCGCCAGCCATTTCTGATGTAGCAATAGCAATGGCACTTAGATTTAGATACCATTTCTGAGTGCTTTACAAGCCTCCCCAAGCAGTTTACAGAGTCAGCCTCTTGCCCCCAACAATCTGGGTGCTCATTTGACCCACCTCAGAAGGATGGAAGGCTGAGTCGACCTTGAGTCAGTGGTGAGATTCGAACTGCCAAATTGCAGGCATCCAACCGTCAGCAGTACTACATTCTAACTACTGTGGCTCTTCTAAAGGACAAACCGCTTGAAATTACTGGTAGCGTCTGCTGTCCCATCTTGGGCGTTTGGTATTTCTGATGGTCTATTGTCCATTATGAGTAGACTTCTACTTACGACCAAAATTTGTTGCGGAATTTGAATGGTGTGATTGTTCTAAATGGGTCGCCGTGTGACCATACCCAATTTTTCCCATCATTTTGACCACGTTCATTAGGTGGATCGTGTCTTCGTTAAGCAAATCACACAGACACTAAGCAAATCCAATGGACTTTGCTTGTTGGAAGCCAGCTGGGAAGGTTACGGGTTGCGATCAGGGTCTACAAGTATCAATAAATGCAAGGGTCAATGCAAGAGTCAACATAGAATAGGATAGAATAGAATAGAAATAGAATAGAATAGAATAGAATAGAATTCTTTATTGGCCAAGTGTGATTGGACACACAAGGAATTTGTCTTGGTGCAGATGCTCTCAGCGTACATAAAAGAAAAAGATACATTTGTCAAGAATCATGTGGTACAACACTTAATGATTGTCATAGGAGTCAAATAAGCAATGAAGAAACAATCAATATTAATAAAAATCTTAGGATAAAAGCAACAAGTTACAGTCATACAGTCCTAAGTGGGAGGAAAAGGATGATAGGAATGATGAGAAAATCTAGTAGAATAGAATATGTATATATATATTCTATATATATAATATTCTATATACAGTACTATAATATATAACCCAATGTAACATGGGTTATAAATCAATTTTTGAGACCCTCGTATCTTCAAAGCAAATGATTGTAAGTCTAGATCTACCTGCACCTTTCAGAACCATCTTTGCAGCGCGTGAGGACTAGAATCTTAACTTTCGACAATGAAAGCACATCGTCTTTGGATACTACTGGATCCATTGCCCTGTTTTGCATTCTCCAACCCTGCCCCAAGCTGGAAATATTAACGTTTTATCCAGGGTCTTACACAAGAGGGCAGACTTATGCCGCTTGGAATTTTCTTAGAACATGTGGACTCGGACTCTGTCTGTTGAAAATCATAGAGTAGGGATAACATTGCACCTTAAAATCTCGGGGGCAGGTTGCCCAAGCCCTGATGAATCGCGATGTGATGCGTTTTTTTATTGCTCAGCATGATGCATGACCGCCACAGTTCCTCAATTACATTTATGGCTCCTTGTTTGGAAGCTGCAGGCCACTGTGGTTTGTCCAGCAAACCAAAGGTTGAGTCCGTGATTTGTTAGGAAGCGTATTTGGCAACGGAGGTCAGAGAAATCCATGGTTTTTACTTAGAATATCTTCCAAGCAATCCTGAAAGTGTGCTGTGGTTTTCCCCCATCACCCAAAATGCTTCTAAAGGTGTCGGTCCAGCAAACCTGGAAATCAGGGAATTATCAGGGAAATCAGCAGTTTGGAAAATAGGAAGGAATTATCAGGGAATTTGTGATAAAAACGGAATAAATTAGATTAGAACCATCCCCACCCTCCTTGCCTTTCGTAAGTTATTAAAGACCCACTTATGTTGCCAGGCATGGGGGAACTGAGATATCCCCCAGGCTTATACAGTTTACGCATGGTATGATTGTGTTGTATGGTTCCAATGTTTGGTTTGGGAATATTTTTAATATTAGATTTGTTACACTGTCACTATTTTGTTGTGAGCCGCCCTGAGTTTACGGAGAGGGGTGGCATACAAATCTAATAAATTATTATTATTATAAATCAGGGGGGGGGAACCAAACTGTATTAGAATGTTTAAAAGTCAGGGGGAAATAATGTAAAAATAAGATCGCTCTGCCTGGCAGAGTCAAGCAAAAATGAGCATAACTGTGGCAACAACTTACTTTCTCTGCTGCCGATATTTCTCCATGGCTTAGCCGTTTGGTATGACGCCATCTACGACCGGGCCTTAACTAGATCACAAGTTACAGGGAAATACCAAGGAATTATCAGGGAATTTGTGAACAAAAACAGAATAAATCAGGGGGGGAACCAAACTGTATTAAAATGTTTAAAAGCCAGGGATAAATCATGTTTTAGAAAAACAGATTGCGCTGCCTGGCAGAGTCAAGCAAAAATGAGCATAACTGTGGCAACAACTTGCTTCCTCCGCTACTGATATTTCTCCATGGCTTAGCCATTTGGTATGATGTCATCTATGATCCGGCCTTAACTAGATCACAAGTTACAGGGAGATATCAGGGAATTTCAAAATGCTTTCCCCCTGGACACCATGTGGGAAGCATGCCCAAGTGGTACCTCAGCCATATTGCCTTCCCAATATGGCTGAACCTCCTGTCTGTTTTCTTCAGCCATCTCCTTCCTATCACAGCTCATCAAGTACTAAACAAACGCCGAGTACTGGAACACCATGTTTATATCAAAGTGTATCAAGTACCAAATTTGATGAGTTTTGAAGCAGTCACGTACCGAGGTACCACTCTACTACTAAAGTTCTCGTTGTCATAATCTTTATTCATCTCTCACTAACAGTGAGAAACTGTTTCTCACAGGCAACCATTGTTTGTAGCAATGGACTTTTAAAGGGATAACATAAAAGAATGTGTCCAAAATCTGGGGCTCCCAAGGGAACGACATTAGAGAAAGGCGTGGTTGCTTTAGTACTACCCTGTTTCCCCGAAAATAAGACATACCCCGAAAGTAAGGCATGTCAGAGGTTTTGCACAATTTGCTAATATAAGGCACCCCCCGAAAATAAGGCGTAGTCAAGTTTACACACGGTACAGTGGAAAAACATACGGTACCATTCAAAGCTGTTCATAGCTGTACCGTAATAATGTGGCATCCCCTGCTGGCCCCTTCCATCGCTTTGTACCGTCCAGTACAGCAGACACAGTCTGCTGCTGTCTCACCACCATTACAGTCTCCACTACAGTGCGTAGACTGTAGTTCCTCTGGTGGCCGGAAGATGCAACAGCGGGAGTATACTGTTGTACCATATAAGTGCCGTCATTTGTGTGTGTGGGTGCCATACTGACAGGTACCGTACCGTAATCAGTGTACCGTACGGTACACTTTCTTTGGGGGGTGTCAGCTTTTCTGCCTGTGAATTTGTCTTATTTGAGAAATATAAGGCACCCCCCAAAAATAAGACGTAGCACAGCTTTTGGAGCAAAAATTAATATAAGACAGTGTCTTATTTTCAGGGAAACATGGTAGTACTGCCACGCGCACTGCTGGACTGCTGCAGCATTCACATGAACTTGATTTTCAAGGTTCAGTGACAGTTTCCCAGTCAGTCTAGCAATCCCTTTCTACCTGCCTGCTGGGAAGGGAAAGGAAGGGAATGGGAAGGGGGGAAGGAAGGAAGGAAGGAAGGAAGGAAGGAAGGAAGGAAGGAAGGAAAGTTTCCAAGTCTCCCTGCTAGATTCCTGCAAGTAACGTCAATGGTAAAGCTGGCAGGAACTTGGAAGTCAGTTATGCTCCCGCTGCTTCTTTGTCCATCCTTGGTTATTCTCTTTCTCTATTTAAATAAGGAAATACTGGACCTCTGAAACAATGGTCCGTTGGAAGCATGGGTTACCTAATGGGGTGGCGCAGTGGATAAAGTGCAGCACTGCAGGCTACTTCAGCTAACGGCTTGCTGTAGTTCAACAGTTCAAATCTCACCACTGGCTCACGGTTGACTCAGCCTTCCATCCTTCCAAGGTGGATAAAATGAATACCCAGATTGTTGGGGGCAATATGCTGATTCTGTAAACCGCTCAGAGAGGGCTGTAGAAGCACTATGAAACGGTATAGGAGGGTCACCCAGAAAATAATGCACCACATTTTTCTTCAACAATTATTCATTGAACACAATGAAACTTACAAACAAGAAAGAATGATGTTTCTTCTACACTCCCTATTTTTCCACGTAATCTCCATCCCATAGAAACATAGAAACGTAGAAGACTGACGGCAGAAAAAGACCTCATGGTCCATCTAGTCTGCCCTTATACTATTTCCTGTATTTTATCTTAGGATGGATATATGTTTATCCCAGGCATGTTTAAATTCAGTTACTGTGGATTTATCTACCACGTCTGCTGGAAGTTTGTTCCAAGGATCTACTACTCTTTCAGTAAAATAATATTTTCTCATGTTGCTTTTGATCTTTCCCCCAACTAACTTCAGATTGTGTCCCCTTGTTCTTGTGTTCACTTTCCTATTAAAAACACTTCCCTCCTGGACCTTATTTAAACCTTTAACATATTAAAATGTTTCGATCATGTCCCCCCTTTTCCTTCTGTCCTCCCGTTCTACGACCTTCCTCCAGCGAGACACAAGGGCGTATATGCCCTGTCGGTACCACTCCTTGTTCTGGTCACGAAGCCATTTCTGCACTGTGAGAATCACCTCTTTGTCATCCTCAAAATGTCTTCTGCGACTAACCGTACTTCTGTCGACTTCAGATTCTTCATAAACTGTACACAAACGTTTGTGAATGTTCCCAACAGTTTCTTTCTCCGCAATGAGAAATTCAATGACGACACATTGCTTGTAACATACATCACTTACAGGTGCCATTTCGAAACACTGCTGCAGCTACGCTATTTGGGTTTAGGTTTAGGTTTATTGGATTTATATGCCGCCCCTCTCCGCAAACTCGGGGCGGCATATAAATCCAATATAAATTGCCTGAAGAAACGCAAAATTTACACACACACACTCCTGACAATTCAAATAATGTATATCTAAAGTTTCACATTTGTACCATTATTGTAGAAGAAAAATGTGGTGCATTGCTTGCTAGGCGACTCTCATATAAGTCTAAGTGCTATTGCTATATAAGTCTAAATGCTAATCTCTTTCAAAGTCATGTCATTCCTTCATTTCATCATCTTTGGAGACAGGTAGAGCTTTGTTATGTTTCCAGATGTTTTAGACTTCAGTTCCCAGCATTCCAAGCGAACATGGCCTAAGAATTCTGGGAAGTGGAGTCCTAAGGCATCTGGGGAGCGCCCTTAACCTATGAGCCAGACAATGGTTTTTCTATTATATAGCAGGAAATCAAAATAAACGATATCATTCAGCAATATACCTTGCTACGTGGTTTGTGTTCTTCTTAGGGCCTCTCGGCACATATGAACATGTGTCACATATTTCACAACAGTTCTGATGTGCCACTGCTTTTAATAGCAGATGGGGCTGATGTCACACTATCTTAATGCCCGGGGGGGTGGAGGAATACAAGAGAGAATGAGGTATTGCTGACTCTCTCGGCTTCTCCCCAGCATAATTGGCTACACTTAAAATGATCTAAATGGCTTCATTGTGATCTTGTTATTGTTGTTGTTAGCCAAATATATTATTTTTCATCACGGCTGCATACCAAGAGCTTGTGAATGCTTCCCGTGATGCCTTTGGGGGACAAAGATATAAACGACAATGGGCTGCCAAGCACACAAAGGGGCAGTTGATTTTCAGTCTCTTTTCAAATCTCTTTGCAAACCTTCAGCTCCGAAAGCCAGCGATCCCTGGTCTGTGAGTTGAAGGGCAGAAGAAAGAGAGGATCAAATGGAGAAGGGAGGAAGGAGAGAGAGGAGAAGAAAGGAGAAAATGGAGGGGAAGAGAGGAGTAGAAGAGAGGAGAGGAGAGGAGAAGAGAGGAGAAGAGAGGAGAAGAGAGGAGAGGAGAAGAGGTAGAGAGAGGAGAAGAGAATAGAAGAGAATAGAAGAGAGGAGAGGAGAAGAGAAGAGGTAGAGAGAGGAGAAGAGAATAGAGGAGAGGAGAGGAGAAGAGGTAGAGAGAGGAGAAGAGAGAGGAGAGGAGAGGAGAGGAGGTAGAGAGAGGAGAAGAGAAGAGAGGAGAAGAGAAGAGAAGAGGTAGAGAGAGGAGAAGAGAATAGAGGAGAGGATAGGAGAAGAGAAGAAGTAGAGAGAGGAGAAGAGAATAGAGGAGAGGAGAGGAGGTAGAGAGAGGAGAAGAGAATAGAGGAGAAGAGAAGAGAAGAGGTAGAGAGAGGAGAAGAGAATAGAGGAGAGGAGAGGAGAAGAGGTAGAGAGAGGAGAAGAGAGAGGAGAGGAGAGGAGAGGAGGTAGAGAGAGGAGAAGAGAATAGAGGAGAAGAGAAGAGAAGAGGTAGAGAGAGGAGAAGAGAATAGAGGAGAGGAGAGGAGAAGAGGTAGAGAGAGGAGAAGAGAGAGGAGAGGAGAGGAGAGGAGGTAGAGAGAGGAGAAGAGAATAGAGGAGAAGAGAAGAGAAGAGGTAGAGAGAGGAGAAGAGAATAGAGGAGAGGATAGGAGAAGAGAAGAAGTAGAGAGAGGAGAAGAGAATAGAGGAGAGGAGAGGAGGTAGAGAGAGGAGAAGAGAATAGAGGAGAAGAGAAGAGAAGAGGTAGAGAGAGGAGAAGAGAATAGAGGAGAGGAGAGGAGGTAGAGAGAGGAGAAGAGAATAGAGGAGAGGAGAGGAGAAGAGAAGAAGTAGAGAGAGGAGAAGAGAATAGAGGAGAGGAGAGGAGGTAGAGAGAGGAGAAGAGAATAGAGGAGAAGAGAAGAGAAGAGGTAGAGAGAGGAGAAGAGAATAGAGGAGAGGAGAGGAGGTAGAGAGAGGAGAAGAGAATAGAGGAGAGGAGAGGAGAAGAGAAGAAGTAGAGAGAGGAGAAGAGAATAGAGGAGAGGAGAGGAGGTAGAGAGAGGAGAAGAGAATAGAGGAGAAGAGAAGAGAAGAGGTAGAGAGAGGAGAAGAGAATAGAGGAGAGGAGAGGAGGTAGAGAGAGGAGAAGAGAATAGAGGAGAGGAGAGGAGAAGAGAAGAAGTAGAGAGAGGAGAAGAGAATAGAGGAGAGGAGAAGAGAAGAGGTAGAGAGAGGAGAAGAGAATAGAGGAGAGGAGAGGAGAGGAGGTAGAGAGAGGAGAAGAGAGGAGAAGAGAGGAGAGAGGAGAAGAGAATAGAGGAGAGGAGAAGAGAGGAGAGGAGAGGAGAAGAGGTAGAGAGAGGAGAAGAGAATAGAGGAGAGGAGAGGAGAAGAGGTAGAGAGAGGAGAAGAGAATAGAGGAGAGGAGAGGAGAAGAAAAGAGAAAATGGAGGAGAGGAGAGGAGAAGAGAGGAGTGGGGAGGGGAGAGGAGTGGGGAGGGGAGAGGAGAGGAGAGAGGAGGGGAGGAGAAGAGAGGAGTGGGGAGGGCAGGGTAGAGGAGTGGGGAGGGGAGAGGAGAGGAGTGGAGTGGAGTGGAGAGGGGAGGTGAGGAGAGGAGAGGAGAGGAGAGGAGAAGAGGTAGAGAGAGGAGAAGAGAATAGAGGAGAGGAGAGGAGAAGAAAAGAGAAAATGGAGGAGAGGAGAGGAGAAGAGAGGAGTGGGAAGGGGAGAGGAGTGGGGAGGGGAGAAGAGAGGGGAGAGGAGGGGAGGAGAAGAGAGGAGTGGGGAGGGGAGAGGAGAGGGGAGAGGAGGGGAGGAGAAGAGAGGAGTGGGGAGGGCAGGGTAGAGGAGTGGGGAGAGGAGAGGAGAGGAGTGGAGTGGAGAGGGGAGGTGAGGAGAGGAGAGGAGAGGAGAAGAGAATAGAGGAGAGGAGAAGAAAAGAGAAAATGGAGGAGAGGAGAGGAGAAGAGAGGAGTGGGAAGGGGAGAGGAGTGGGGAGGGGAGAGGAGAGGGGAGAGGAGGGGAGGAGAAGAGAGGAGTGGGGAGGGCAGGGTAGAGGAGTGGGGAGGGGAGAGGAGAGGAGTGGAGTGGAGTGGAGAGGGGAGGTGAGGAGAGGAGAGGAGAGGAGAGGAGAAGAGGTAGAGAGAGGAGAAGAGAATAGAGGAGAGGAGAGGAGAAGAAAAGAGAAAATGGAGGAGAGGAGAGGAGAAGAGAGGAGTGGGAAGGGGAGAGGAGTGGGGAGGGGAGAAGAGAGGGGAGAGGAGGGGAGGAGAAGAGAGGAGTGGGGAGGGGAGAGGAGAGGGGAGAGGAGGGGAGGAGAAGAGAGGAGTGGGGAGGGCAGGGTAGAGGAGTGGGGAGGGGAGAGGAGAGGAGAGGAGTGGAGTGGAGAGGGGAGGTGAGGAGAGGAGAGGAGAGGAGAAGAGAATAGAGGAGAGGAGAAGAAAAGAGAAAATGGAGGAGAGGAGAGGAGAAGAGAGGAGTGGGAAGGGGAGAGGAGTGGGGAGGGGAGAGGAGAGGGGAGAGGAGGGGAGGAGAAGAGAGGAGTGGGGAGGGCAGGGTAGAGGAGTGGGGAGGGGAGAGGAGAGGAGTGGAGTGGAGAGGGGAGGTGAGGAGAAGAGAGGAGAAGAGAGGAGAAGAGAATAGAGGAGAGGAGAGGAGAGATCGGAAAGGGATGGGAAAGGAAAGCAGGGAGAGAGAGAAAGAAAAAAAGGAAGGAAGGAAAAAAGGAAGGAAGAATAAAAAGAGGGAAGGGGGAAAAAGGAAATAAAACAGAAAAGAAAGAAGAGATGGATGACTCTGCCCACTTTTGCTTCAGATTCCATCCATTACGACCATAAAGTGTCCTTCTCAAAAAAATTACATCTGTACGGTTTAGTCTTCTAATGAAAACAAAAAAATATTACCCGGTTGAAGGTAAAACTGCCCAAGAGAAATATCCCAGCTTTGAAAAAAAACAGACAAATTCTAAATTTACCAACAGTTGGGACACTGTACTTTTCGGAGTATAAGATGCACCTTAGTTTGGGGGCAGAAAAATAGAGGATAGAATCTCTTTACCAGAAATTCATTTGGCTAGTGTCCTTAGTCTGGTCAGCTTCAACACATTATTTTATCCCCTGGTTAGGGCTTTAAAAAAACCTTATTTGGAGAGAGTAACAATAATAATAATAATAATAATAATAATAATTATTATTATTATTATTATTATTATTATTATTATTATTATTATTATTATTTGTTCTGTCTGGGTCCCTCCAGCAAACACCAACCCAAAAAGAGAAGCCAGACACACTGGTAAAAAGCAAAGGCAGTTTATAGAATTCAAAGCAAACACAGGTAACAGAAAATGTCCTTACAAACAGGAACACGCTGGAACGTCAAAGATGTTTCACGAAGGCCATGAAGTAAAACAGGATTCTTGCTGTCAAAAACAACGCTGGAGATAACAAACATACGCCTCCCCCAAGTCTTCCAGTCTTCTAGGCCACGAGCCAAGATCAGAGACGCCGAGAAGCAAAGCAGGGTCACAGAACTTTCAAGTTGATAACGCTCCACATGGCTAAAAGGGCTTGCCTGCCTTTTAAACCCTGCTGAGGAGAACCACACCCAAACCCAGCTGTTGCCAATTCAGTGATGCCAATACCTTTCTAATTGGTCCCGTCTCTGAGCTGCACGTCTCTGTCTCATGTCAATTATAGCCTGTGCTTCCTCATCCAATGAAGCCAGGCTACTGGCTGGGGAGAGGGCCCCCCCCGGGGCTCTCAGGCTGCTCCCCCTCATCCTCTTCCTGACGTTCCTCTCCCCCGTCTGCCTGGTCCTCCCCCTCCTGTTCACTGTCCTCCTCCTCCGTGCCTGGTTCCAGCAGAGACGCAGCCGGTCCCTGAGGGGCCTCAGGCTGAATCACAACACTATTATTATTATTATTATTATTATTATTATTATTATTATTATTATTATTATTTATTAGATTTGTATGCCGCCCCTCTCCGAAGACTCGGAGCGGCTCACAACAGTAATACAAAGACAATATAACAGTGAGAAAAATCTAATATTAAAATAAAACATATCTAAAACCCCAACAATTTAAAAACCATACAACAAGTACATACCAAACATAAAATATGAAAGCCTGGGGGAGGATGTCTCAGTTCCCCCAATGCCTGGCGATAAAGGCGGGTCTTGAGTAATTTGCGAAAGACAAGGAGGGTGGGGGCCGTTCTAATCTCTGGGGGGAGTTGATTCCAGAGGGCTGGGGCTGCCACAGAGAAGGCTCTTCCCCTGGGGCCGCCAAACGACATTGTTTGGTCAACGGGACCCGGAGAAGGCCAGCAAGGAACGAGCTTGCAAGCCAGTAAGAGTTGGGAACATGATTAGCACCTGGTTAGGGCTGGAAAGAAATATTCGGAGCAAGTAGAGCAATGGGGGGAAAAACCCAGCAAAGATTTAGGGCTTGGAAAACATTATTCGCAGAGAGTAACAATGAAAGAACCTGCAACATAAGAGCTGGGAAGATCGTTAGCACCTCATTAGGGTTGGTGAAAAAAGCGTCAAAGAAAGCAACATTTAGAGTATATTTTACTGCCAGTTCTGTAGGCATGGCTTGGTGGGCGTGGCTTGGTGGGCGTGGCTTGGTGGGCGTGGCAGGGAAAGGGTATTTCAAAATTTCCATTCCCACCCCACTCTGGGGCCAGCCAGAGGGGGTATTTGCCCAATCTTCGAATCACTCAAAATTTCCGCTACCGATTCTCCAAACCACTCAAAATTTCCGCTACCATGAAAAATCATGGTTTTGGTCTTTTTTAATTTTAAAAATGCAAATTTTGACACTGCACATGTGCACCCATGCCCATAAGGCACAGCCACATGGTGGGGGAGGAAATGAACTGGCAGCAAGGTAAGTTAGAGCACATCCCTGGGATGGAAGGGGAGAGAGAGAGCCCCAAATTTCCAAGCGGCAGGAACCCGTGAAGAGCCCCACCATTCCCTTCATTCGATGCCTTCGCTGTTTTTATTTTTCTCTCTTTGGGGGGCCCCTGCTCCCCTTCCCTGGAGACGAATCTGCTCAAAGGAAACAATGGTTTTGGCTGCTCAACGCGGCCACAAACGCTACATGGCAGATCGAATGATTCCAGCCCTGCAGGGCTTCTCCTCCCCCCCCCAACAGCTGCAGACGGTGACTTAATTCAACGGAGTGGGCCAACGTCATGCGCTATTAAGTCATTGCCGATAGGGAATCGCCAATGAGGAGGATTGATAAAAAGATCAATCCATCAGCACGGCTGCAGGAGAAACGGGCAGGCCGCTGGAGAATGAGGTCAGCCACTGGATCAGGTTTTCATTGGATTCAAAGACTGGACGAAGCCTTCTAAGCAGCTCGGCGCTCACAATAAGACCACAAAGGTCTAGAGATCAGAGCTCCAGAGAGATCAGGAGTTCACAAAGATCTACAGAGCAGGAGCCCACAGAGATCTAGAGATCAGGGCTCTACAGAGATCAGGGCTCCACAGAGATCAGGGCTCTACAGAGATCAGGACTCCACAGAGATCAGGGCTCCACAGAGATCTAGAGATCAGGGCTCCAAAGAGATCAGGGCTCCACAGAGATCAGGAGTCCACAGAGATCTAAGTATCAGGGCTCTACAGAGATCTAGAGATCAGGGCTCATAGAGATCTAGAGATCTAGGGATCCACAGAGATCTAGAGATCAGGGGTCACAGAGATCTAGAGATCAGGAGTCCACAGAGATCTAGAGATCAGGGCTCCACAGGGATCTAGAGATCAGGAGTCCACAGAAATCTAGAGATCAGGAGTCCATAGAGATCTAGAGATCAGGGTTCACAGAGATCAGGGCTCCACGGAGGAATCTACAGAGATCTAGAGATCGGGGCTCCACAGAGATCTAGAGATCGGGGCTCCACAAAGATCTAGAGATCAGGGGTCACAGAGATCTAGAGATCAGGAGTCCACAGAGATCTAGAGATCAGGGCTCCACAGGGATCTAGAGATCAGGAGTCCACAGAAATCTAGAGATCATGAGTCCATAGAGATCTAGAGATCACGGTTCACAGAGATCTAGAGATCAGGGGCCACAGAGATCTAGAGATCAGGGGCCACAGAGATCTAGAGATCAGGGGCCACAGAGATCTAGAGATCAGGGGCCACAGATCTAGAGATCAGGGGCCACAGAGATCAGGGCTCCACGGAGGAATCTACAGAGATCTAGAGATCGGGGCTCCACAGAGATCTAGAGATTGGGGCTCCACAAAGATCTAGAGATCAGGGGTCACAGAGATCTAGAGATCAGGAGTCCACAGAGATCTAGAGATCAGGAGTCCATAGAGATCTAGAGATCAGGGGCCACAGAGATCAGAGTTCCACGGAGGAGTCTACAGAGGTCTAGAGATCAAGGGCCCATAACCATGGAAAAGGGGTTATTTTTTATTTTTCCTACTGGCTCGCATCACATCGGAAGTGCACGTTTTGTATCACATTGGCGAAATGTCCCTCTACACATGCACAGAAGCCTTTGCCCATGAACAGAGGTTTCTTTGCCAGCTGCTTTCAACTGGAGGATCGATTCAAGGTGTGGCCTGCCGGTCATCACTACCAGCGAAGGCAAATTTCCGCCACCGGTATGGGCGAATCAGCCTGAATCAGCAGCAACCCACAACTGGCATGGAAGGATTCTCTTCCCTGCCTTCCCTCTTTGGAGTGTGCAAAGTTCAGACTTGCAACTTGCCATTCGGAGGCTGTTCCTTGGGGCAAAGTTAGAATGAGCAAATGATGGATGGTGTGCATGTGTACATGCCACACACCCCGATTCAACTGTTTGGAGCCTTTCCCCTTCCCCCATCTGAACCATACAGTTGGTGTATTGGGAGATTGTGATCCTGCTATATAGAGCGTTGGTGAGACCACATTTGGAATACTGTGTCCAGTTCTGGAGACCTCACCTACAAAAAGATATGGATAAAACTGAACGGGTCCAAAGATGGGCTACAAAAATGGTGGAAGGTCTGAAGCATAAAACGTATCAGGAAAGACTTTATGAACTCAATCTGTATAGTCTGGAGGACAGAAGGAAAAGGAAGGAACATGATCAAAACATTTAAATACGTTAAAGGGTCAAATAAGGTTCAGGAGGGGAGTGTTTTTAATAGAAAAGTGAACACAAGAACAAGGGGGCACAATCTGAGGTTAGTTGGGGGAAAGATCAGAAGCAACGTGAGAAAATATTATTTTACTGAAAGAGTAGTAGATGCTTGGAACAAACTTCCAGCAGACTGTGGTTGGTAAATCCACAGCGACTGAATTTAAACATGTCTGGGATAAACATAGATCCATCCTAAGATAAAATAGAGGAAAAAATATAAGGGCAGACTAGATGGACCAGGAGGTCTTTTTCTGCCGTCAACCTTCTATGTTTCTATGTGTATTTTATACAGCATCGCTTCTCAATCCTGACACCTTTTAAGATGTGTGGACTTGAGCTGCATGCCACCTAACTGGGCAATTCTGGTGAAGTTGTAGTCCACCCATAAAGTGGCCACATTTGAGCCATTCGGGCTTCTCTTCACTGGGCATCTAGTGAAGTGTTTCCCAACCTTGGCAACTTGAAGATATTTGGACTTCAACTCCCAGAATTCCCCAGCCAGCATCCACTGGCTGGGGAATTTTGGGAGTTGAAGTCCAAATATCTTCAAGTTGCCAAGGTTGGGAAACACTGATCTAGTGACTGGCTGCAGTTTTACAGCACAGATATTGCCAGCACCAGATAGCAGGTGCTCTGTTTGCAGTAAACAGACTCTGTGACCTCTGCATCCTCCATGGATGGTTAAGATTCTCGCAGGCGGAAAAATTGCTTCCGTAACCAGAATTGGCTCTTTAAGGGGAGAATAAATTGCCTGGATTCCGTTGTAACATCTGTGGCCCCCTCCCCTTTCCCAAAGAGGATCAATACGAGTTTCAACGGAAGCATCTCACCATCTGCTTGGTAACTTGCCTGAAACTTGGGAACGTATGTAGATTTTTGGAAGAAGGAGCCAAGAGACTGGCACAGTTATATATTATTATTATTATTATTATTATTATTATTATTATTATTATTATTATTATGTCAGTACAACACAGCAAACGAGATCACTATGCTGGATTTCATATTTCATCACCAGTCAGGTGCTTCCCAAGCACCTAGGACTGCGTGATATAGCGGCGAATTATGTTTGCCGATCCCAGTAAAGGGGCCTATTGCAATTGACAGATAGAGATTTTGTCAATTCCGATGGTTTTCAAATGTCCGCTGAGATCCTTTGGCACTGCGCCCAGTGTGCCAAGTACCACTGGGACCACTTTCACTGGCTTATGCCAGAGTCGTTGCAGCTCGATTTTTAGATCTTCGTATTTCACTAATTTCTCTAGCTGCTTCTCCTCAATTCTGCTGTCTCCTGGGATTGCGATGTCGATGATCCATACTTTCTTTTTCTCCACGATCACAATGTCTGGTGTGTTATGCTTCAGAACTCGGTCAGTCGGAAGTCGGAAGTCCCACAATAGTTTTGCTTGCTCATTTTCAACCACTTTTTCGGGCTTATGATCCCACCAGTTCTTTGCCACTGGTAAATGGTAGTTCCGGCACAAGTTCCAGTGGATCATCTGTGCCACAGCATCATGTCTATGCTTGTAGTCAGTCTGTGCGATCTTTTTGCAGCAGCTGAGTATGTGATCGATTATTATTATTATTATTATTATTATTATTATTATTATTATTAATTAGATTTGTATGCCGCCCCTTTCCGAAGACTCGGGGCGGCTCACAACAATAAAAACAATATTATAACAAAACAAATATAATATTAAAAGAAGCATATAAAAGCCTATCATATATTTAAAAACCAAACAGCACATTCATACCAAACATAAAACAAAATATTAAAAAGCCTGGGGGAAAGGTGTCTCAACTCCCCCATGCCTGGCAGTATAAGTGAGTCTTGAGTAATTTACGAAAGACAAGGAGGGTGGGGGCAGTTCTAATCTCCGGGGGAAGTTGATTCCAGAGGGCCGGGGCCGCCACAGAGAAGGCTCTTCCCCTGGGGCCCGCCAAACGACCTCTAGCTAAGGGATAGAAATATAGAAACATAGAAGACTGATGGCAGAAAAAGACCTCATGGTCCATCTAGTCTGCCCTTATACTATTTCTTATGTTTTATCTTAGGATGTATCTATGTTTATCCCAGGCATGTTTAAATTCTGTTACTGTGGATTTACCAACCACATCTGCTGGAAGTTTGTTCCAAGGATCTACTAGACTTTCAGTAAAATAATATTTTCTCATGTTGCTTTTGAACTTTCCCCCAAGTGGCAAATTTTATTTTCCTGGGCACGAAAATCGCTGCAGATGGGGACTATGGCCAAAAAATTAAAAGACACTTGCTCCTGGAGAGGAAAGCTATGGCAAATCTAGACAGCATAATAAAAAGCTGAGAAATCGCCCTGCCAAAAAAAGTGGACATAGTGAAGGCTATGGTTTTCCCAGTTGCAATGTTTGGCTGTCAAAGTTGGACTATAAGGAAGGCTGAGCGCCAAAGAATGGAGGCGTTTGAACTATGATTTATTTTTTTATTTTTTTATTTTTTTATTTTGTCCAATACACAATGAGGGTTTTAGTGAGTATATATCTATATACATCTAATAAAATACATGATGAAGGTTATAGAGGAGATACTCATAGTAAAATATATCTAAGAAATAATAGAAAAGAAGGTATAGTAATAGAACATATCAATGAAAGAATAGAAGAAGAGATATAGGAATAGAAGAAAGGTATGGGAGATATAGGAGAGCAATAGGACAGGGGACGGAATGCTGAAGAACACTCCCGGGGGTCCCTTGGACTGCAAGGGGATCAAACTGCTCAGTCCTACAGGAAATCAACCCTGACCGCTCTTTAGAAGACCAGATCCTGAAGATGAAACTCAAAGACGTACTTTGGTCACCAAATGAGAAGGAAGGGCTCACTGGTGAAGAGATTAATGCTGGGAACGATGGAGGGTAAAAGAAGGAAGGAAGGACCGAGAATGAGGTGACTGGATGGAGTCATTGAAGCAGTAGGTGTGAGCTTAAATGGACTCCGGGTGTTGTTAGAGGACAGGAAGGCCTCGAGGAACATTGTGCATTGGGTTGTGATAGGTTGGACATGACTTTGCAACTAATAACAGCAACAACAAAGGACGACCTGTTCTGGGACCAGAATCTTAGTTGTTGTTCTCTCTCTCTCTCTGTATCTCTCTATCTCTCTCTCTCTCTCTCTCCCTCCCTCCCTCCCTCCTTCCATCCATCCATCCATCCATCCATGCATCTATCTATCTATCTATCTATCTTCCTCTCTTTCTTTCTTTCTTTTTCTCTATCTCTCTATCTATCTATCTTCCTTCCTCTCTTTCTTTCTTTCTCTCTCTCTCTCTCTCTCTCCCTCCATCCATCTATCTCTCTATCTATCTATCTATCTTCCTCTCTTTCTTTCTCTCTCTCTCTCTCTATCTTCCTTCCTCTCTTTCTTTCTTTCTTTCTTTCTCTCTCTCTCTCTCTCCCTCCCTCCATCCATCCATCTCTCTATCTATCTATCTATCTATCTATCTTCCTCTCTTTCTTTCTCTCTCTCTCTATCTATCTATCTATCTTCCTTCCTCTCTTTCTTTCTTTCTTTCTCTCTCTCTCTCTCTCTCTTTCAGGATTTTTAAATATTGTGCCTCACTTAGAAGAAAGAATTTGCCCCTCTGCACAAATGGACTGAAAATATCCATCGGAAAACCAGGAAGAGGGGAGATCAGCCTAGATTCCCATCGGAAGACCCATTAGAACATGTCCCACCTGGTCACAGAACGAATTAAGTTCTTAAGTAGAGGTACCACTGTATTTCCATTTTGGGCTCAAATACTACGAATCGCACAAAGCTTATCCTGAATTGTTATTTCATCCCAAGAAGATACAACCTTAAGAAATGCTATGATTTCTCAAGGGAGACTTCTCATACTTTGCTACAATATTCTTCAATTCTCTTATTGATATATTTTATTCCCATATTTTCACTTCTATTCTTTCTCTAATATATCTTACTGGAGTATATCCTCTGCCGCACGAATCCCAGCGACTGGTTAGGTCCCACAGAGTTGGCCTTCTCCGGGTCCCGTCGACTAAACAATGTCATTTGGCGGGACCCAGGAGAAGAGCCTTCTCTGTGGCGGCCCTGACCCTCTGGAACCAGCTCCCCCCGGAGATCAGAACTGCCCCCACCCTCCCTGTCTTTCGTAAAGTTCTTAAGACCCATCTCTGCTGTCAGGCATGGGGGAACTGAGACATCTCCCCCGGGCCTATACAGTTTATACATGGTATGTTTGTGTGTATGCTTGCTTTTAATAATGGGGTTTTTAGTGTTTTTTAAATTATTAGATTTGTTCTTACATTGTCTTTGTTATTGTTGTGAGCCGCCCCGAGTCTACGGAGAGGAGCGGCATACAAATCTAATAAATAATAATAATAATAATAATAATAATAATAATAATAATAATAATAACAACAACAACAACAATAGCACGGACAGCAGAATTGAGGAGAAGCAGCTAGAGAAATTAGTGAAATACGAAGATCTAAAAATCGAGCTGCAACGACTCTGGCATAAGCCAGTGAAAGTGGTCCCAGTGGTCCTTGGCACGCTGGGTGCAGTACCAAAGGATCTCAGCGGACATTTGAAAACCATTGGAATTGACAAAATCTCCATCTGTCAATTGCAAAAGGCCGCTTTACTGCGATCGGCAAACATAATTCACCGCTACATCACGCAGTCCTAGGTGCTTGGGAAGCGCCCGACTGGTGATGAAATACAAAATCCAGCATAGTGATCTTGTTTGCTGTGTTGTATTGACATAATAACAACAACACTTTTGGGCAGGTATAAGCACACAAAAAAAGCACATGTCCCATTCTGGTGTCCTCACTTGGTGAAGAATCCACTTTAAGACAGTGGGGGGGGGGGAGAGAGAGAGAGATTAAGCTTTGCAGTCACTTCCACTTGCTAGGGATTGAAGTATTTTTCCCCCTTGGCCCTGCGGACATGAATTCAAATAAGGCAACACTTTTGATGGGAGGCTTTTTTTGCTACTCTGCATTCGTTTTGGCCAAATTGACATCTTTTGATCAAAGAACAGACATTATCTAGTTTTTACTGCTGACTGGAAATCCCCTTATGGATTTTTTTTTTTTTGCATGAAACAAGAAAAAAAAACATATTGAACTTTTGATGATTAAAAAAAAAACCAGAGGAAAAAAAGTCATGCTGCAACTAGAGCAGGGGTCTCCAACCTTGGCAACTTTACCACTTGTGGACTTCACCTCCCAGAATTCCTCAGCCAGCATGTTAGGCTGAGGAATTCTGGGAGGTGAAGTCCACAAGTGCTAATGTTGCCAAGGTTGGAGACTCCTGAACTAGAGTATATTTATATACTGTATAGTAGTGTTTCCCAACCTTGGCAACCTGAAGATATCTGGACTTCAACTCTCAGAATTCCCCAGCCAGCGAATGCTGGTTGGGGAATTCTGGGAGTTGAAGTCCAGATATCATCAAGTTGCCAAGGTTGGGAAACACCGCTGTATAATCTGTATATACACAATAGTATATTGTATATTATTCTATATTCTATATTCTTCTATATTCTATATTCTTCTATATTCTATATTCTTCTTTATTCTATATTCTATATTATTCTATATTCTATATTCTTCTATATTCTATATTATTCTATACTGTATTCTATATTCTATATTCTATATTATTCTATATTCTATATTCTATACTATTCTATATTCTATATTATTCTATATTCTATATTCTATATTCTATATTCTATATTCTATATTCTATATTCTTCTTTATTCTATATTCTATATTATTCTATATTCTATATTCTTCTATATTCTATATTCTTCTATATTCTATATTCTTCTATACTGTATTCTATATTCTATATTCTATATTATTC
Source organism: Erythrolamprus reginae (assembly GCF_031021105.1). Classification (NCBI taxonomy): domain Eukaryota; kingdom Metazoa; phylum Chordata; class Lepidosauria; order Squamata; family Dipsadidae; genus Erythrolamprus; species Erythrolamprus reginae. The sequence continues at coordinate 11,929,754 of NC_091960.1, forward strand.
TATATTCTATATTCTATACTATTCTATATTCTATATTCTATATTCTATACTATTCTATATTCTATATTACTGTATTCTATATTCTATATTCTATATTCTATATCCTATATCCTATATCCTATATTCTATCCTACACTTATAACTACTTGTAAAGAAATTCGGAAACGACTTCTTTCCATATTCTCCCATTTCTTTCGGTATTTTTGGCTTTGCTCTTCTTTTGTCTTCTTTCTTTACTATTAGTTTCTGACTAATATATATATATATATATTAATTAAAACCTTCATAGTGTTACATAGGGAAGCGGAGAAGGAAAACTCGAAAGCCAAAGCTCTCTTCGACTGGTCATGTCCAGCCCTAAGATTGCTAGCTGATCTATCGACATCACCAGCCCCTCCTTGGACTCGCTAAACAGAAATGTGCGGTGGCCCCGGCAAGGAAAATCTGTCCCTCAGCTCTTCCCACAGTCCAGTTCAGGTCCCCGCTTGCCCAGATTGCTTCAGCTGGGGTAGCCAGCAGAAAGGTGATACCTTCCCCATGATGGAGTCCCTGCACCCCAGCGCCTCGGTGGTGCAGTGGTTAGAGTGCCATACTGCAAACAATTTCTGCTGACCACTGGCTGCCAGCAGTTTGGCAAATCGAATCTCAGTAGGCTCAAGGTTGAACTCAGCCTTCCCTCCTTCCAAGGTCGGGAAAATGAGGTCCCAGATTGTTGGGGGCAATAGGCTGACTCTCTGTAAACTGCTTAAAGAGGGCTGTATATTATTATTATTGTTATTGTTATTATTGTTGTTGTTGTTATTGTTGTTGTTATTATTATTATTATTATTATTCATTAGATTTGTATGCCGCCCCTCTCCGAAGACTCGGGGCGGCTCACAACAACAAAACACAGTACAAATCCAATAATTAAAACAATTTAAAACCCTTAATATAAAAAAACCCAATCATACATCTCATACAAACCATACATAAAACGAAAACGGCCCAGGGGAATCAATTTCCCCATGCCTGACGACAGAGATGGGATTTAAGGAGTTTATGAAAGGCAAGGAGGGTGGGGGCAGTCCTAATCTCTGAGGGGAGTTGATTTCAGAGGGTCAGGGCCACCACAGAGAAGGCTCTTCCCCTGGGTCCCGCCAGACGACATTGTTTCGTCGACGGGACCCGAAGAAGGCCAATTCTATAACCACTGTGAAGCAGTATATTAGACCAAGTGCTATAAATCAGGACCCAGATTATTGGGGGCAATATACTTACTCTCTGCAAACCACGTAGAGAGGCTGTCAAGCACTCTGTAAAGTATTGTAACTAGACTTAGAATCCTAGGTTTAGAAACCTTAGAACTACGTCGCCTTAATCTAAGCATAGCCCATCAAATTATCTGCTACAACGTCCTTCCTGTCAACAACTACTTCAGCTTCAACCACAACAACACACGAGCACACAACAGATACACACTCAAAGTGAACCACTCCAAACTGAACTTCAGGATAAACGACTTTAGTAACCGGGTAGTTGATGCATGGGACTCACTATCTGTAGTATCATCACCTAAACCCCCAAAACTTTAGCCTTGGACTATCCACTGTTGACTCCACTGAACTCCTAAGAGATCAGTAAGGGCGTGCATAAGTGCACCAGCGTGCCTTCCGTCCCTTGTCCTAATGTTTCTCTCTTACTAGTATCATGTTTATAAACATCGTTATATCTTTGTATACCACCAATACGTAGTTGATAAAAATAAATATACAGTACTGACTCTGTAAACTGCTTAGAGAGGGCTATAAATATGAAATTAATTTGTTAATGGAAAAAAGCATGTACAGTACTAATTTATATACTTGAGACAAATTATAGTCTGATGTATAATTAATATAATATAAATATAGTGACTTTAATGCTAATATAACGCTAATATCTCTATATACTACTATTAATTTTATTTTATTTTATTTTCTTCTGTACTTACTACAGGGGTACCTCTACTTAAGAACGCCTCTACTTAAGAACTTTTCTAGATAAGAACCGGGTGTTCAAGATTTTTTTGCCTCTTCTCAAGAACCATTTTCTACTTAAGAACCTGAGCCCAGAAAAATTTTCCAGGAAATTTGAGAGCGACACGAAGGCCCGACCAGTTTCCTGCCATTCCCTCTTTAATCCCGGCCATCTAGGGCTTTTCCGGGCAGCCAAAGGAACCTTTTGTTGGCGCTTAAGGAGGCTTTGGCAGCCCAGAGCGAATGGAGCATTTTCCTTTCTCTGGGCACTTGGAGAGGGAATAAACCACTTTGCTGTGGTGACTCCCTCGCACTGCCTCCCATACACCCAGCGCGAGGTTGCCTCCTGGAGCATCTGGGCACAGAAAGGCAAAAGGGGGCGCTTTGCCCCAGCTGGATCAACTCGGCTTCATCCAAACAGATGAGTCATCACAGTGAAGGAAAGGCACCGGCTACTGTTCTGTCTGGGTTCCCCCAGACCTCAACACCAACTGGAAAAAACAGCCAGACACTCTGGTAAAAGCAAACGTACTTTATAGCTGGAAAAAATAAACACAGAGGAAAACCTGTTCTTCCCACTAGACAGGCTATAATACTTTACAGCAGAGTCCTGATGTCCAGACAATACAGCAAGCTTCTTGCTGGCACACCCACCCCAAGGTTTCAGTAGTCAAAGGCACAAACCAGGATTCCAAGACGCCAAAGTTCACAGCCAGGTCCCAAGACTCTCAAAGATAAAACTCCACAAGCCAGGAAGGGTGGGTCTGCCTTTTAGCCTTTCCAAAGAGCACCACACCCAAACCCAGGTGTTGCCTCTTTAATGCTGAAAGTACCTAGCCAATTGGTCCCTTCGCTGTGTAGCTCTTCTCTGTCGCAGATCAATTATGGCTTGTGCATTTTCCTCTAAGGAATCCAGGCTGCTTGCTGGGGAGAGCTCCCTCTGGGGGGACTCTGGCTGTCCTCCCTCTTCTTCAGCCTGGGATTCCTCCTCCTCGTCTGCCTGCACCTCCTGTTCCTCATCCTCTCCCTCTGAGCTGGAAACCGACAGAAGATCAGCCGTTCCCTGAGGGGCCTCAGACGGAACCACAACAGCTACAAAGCGAGCAAGCGAGAGAAGAGGGGATCCCTTCAGCATGGGAAGGAAGAGGAAGCAGGTAGCAGCAGCAGCCGCTGCCTTTCGGTCAAAGGAGTGGGAGGTTCCCCCCTCTTGCCCGCCTGGGTTTCTCTCTCTGGCGCAGTGCATGGGAGGCAGCCTCGCACCTCAGAGTCCCTCTTCTTAAAAAAAAAGTTTTTGATTTTTTTTATTCCCCTCGCCTCACCTTCTTCCTTCAGCAAGGACTGTCCTCCTCCTCCTCTTCTTCCTCCTCCTCCTCCCACCCCAAATTCCAAGCTTTGATTTCTTTCCTAATGGATTTGCACGCATGATTTGCTTTTACATTGATTCCGATGGGGAAAACGCTCTCTACATGGGGCTACCTTTGAAAAGTGTTCGGAAACTTCAGATCGTGCAGAATGCAGCTGCGAGAGCAGTCATGGGCTTACCTAGGTATGCCCATGTTTCACCATCACTCCGCAGTCTGCATTGGCTGCCGATCAATTTCCGGTCACAATTCAAAGTGTTGGTTATGACCTTTAAAGCCCTTCATGGCATCGGACCAGAATATCTCCGAGACCGCCTCCTGCCGCACGAATCCCAGCGACTGATCAGGTCCCACAGAGTGGGCCTTCTCCGGGTCCCGTCAACTAAACAATGTCGGTTGGCGGGCCCCAGGGGAAGAGCCTTCTCTGTGGCGGCCCCGGCCCTCTGGAACCAACTCCCCCCGGAGATTAGAACTGCCCCTACTCTCCCTGCCTTCCGTAAAGCTCTTAAAACCCACCTTTGTCGTCAGGCATGGGGGAACTGAAACACCTCCCCCGGCCACATACAATTTATGTATGGTATGTTTGTGTGTGTGCTTGTTAATATAGTGGGGTTCTTTTTAAAACTATTTTAAATACTTAAATTTATTGAATTTATTTGGATTTGTACGATTGTTTATATTTTTTGTTGTGAGCCGCCCCGAGTTCGCGGAGAGGGGCGGCATACAAATCTAAATAATAAATAAATAAATAAATAAATAAAATTGCTTCTACTTACAAACTGTTCTTCTACTTAAGAACCTGGTCACGGAAGGAATTAAGTTCTTAAGTAGAGGTACCACTGTACTGTGTTTTTTTTTAAAAAAACTGCAAAATTAATTTTTAAAAATATTTAAAAAGAAGAAAAGAAAAGAAAAAAGCACCATGAAGCAGCATATAAGTCTAAGTGCTCTTGCCACTAATACCAGAAGAGCCCTTCACTCCTCTACCTAAAACAGAATACCGTACGAAAGTAGACTTACAATCCTGGGTCTTGAAAGCTTAAAACTACGATGCCTTAAACAAGATCTAAGTATTGCCCACAAGATCATATGCTGCAATGCCCTGCCTGTCAAAGACTACTTCAGCTTCAACCACAACAACGCAAGAGCACACAACAGATTCAAGCTTAATATTAACCGCTCCATACTTGACTGTAAAAAATACGACTTTAGTAATCGGGTTGTCGAAGCGTGGAACTCATTACCGGACTCCGTAGTGTCATTCCCTAATCCCCAACATTTTACCCTTAGACTATCCACAGTTGACCTATCCAGATACCTAAGAGGTCACTAAGGGGCGTGCATAAGCGCACTAGAGTGCCTTCCGTCCCCTGTCCTATAGTCTCTACTATAGCTCCTATATCTTCTCTACTATATCCTCTATAACAGGGGTCCCCAACCACCGGTCCGCGGACCAGTACCGGGCCGCGGGGCATGTTGCACCGGTCCGTGGAGTCAGCAGCTGCCGGCCCTCATGCCGCCACCCCCTCCCTCCAGCGCTTCGCCTCCCGCCGGGCAAGAGACCTCGGGAGGCAGGTTCTGACGGCCACAGGACGATGGATGGGACAGAGGGGCGGGAAGGACCGAGAGGCTCAAGCCTCTTTTGGCTTCTGCCGCGGGGCGCTTTTGCGTTTTTGGCTGGGGGAGGCAGGAGGGCCAGCCTGACCCCCTCTCTCCAGCGCTTAGCTCCCACTGGGCAAGAGGGCTTGGGAGGCAGGTTCTGCCGGCCACAGGACGATGGCGGGAAAGAGGGGCGGGGAGGACCAGCACCCCCATGCTTAATCCCGCCCCCAACCACGCCCCTTTCTGCCCCCACTGGGCCATAGAAAAATTGTCTTGCTGAAACTGGTCCCTGGTGGAAAAAACGTTGGGGACCACTGCTCTATAACCTTCATTGTGTATTATTATGTATTGGACAAAATAAATAAATAAATGGATGGATGGATGGATGGATGGATGGATGGATGGATGGATGGATGGATGGATGGATGGATGGATAGATAGATAGATAGATAGATAGATAGATAGATAGATAGATAGATAGATAGATAGATAGATAGATAAAATAAAAATAAATAAACTATTGCATCGTATTCTGGAGGGGAGAGGGGAGGACCGTCTGAAAAGGGCTCCCCAACGTCTCCAACAGACCCGGGCGCAGCATCCCCACAGGCTGCGCATCTCGCGCGCTCCGCCTCCCAACGGCGGCGGCGGTTCGGGCCCGGGTGCCCCCCCTTCTTCCCCTCCCTCCTGGGCGTTTCGTGGCTGCAGGCAGAGCGGGCGGGGCCAGGCGGAGGCGAAAGCGGGGAGGGGCCGGCCGGAGCCTTGCAAGCCGCAGCAGCAGCAACAAGGCGGGCGGGCGGACGGGCGAGAGCGCCGGGGCCAGCTCCTCCTGTCACCAGCCCCAGCTGGGAGCAAGCAAGCGCTCCAAGCAAGCAAGCGCAGCCCCCGGAGGAAGGGGGGGCAGCCCGACTCCCTTTGCAAGCAGCCTCGCTTCTCTCCTTCGCCGGCCGCCTGGAGAAAAAGGAGGCGCCCCGCCCGAGGGGATCCAGCGATCGCGCCCCGGAGAGCCCAGCCAGGGACCGTCGGACGGGGCGAGCCATGATGGCCGGCTCCGCGGGATGCGCCTCGGGCGGCTGGGCTGCTAGCGCTGCAGCGGCGCAATGGCTCCTGCTCTTGCTCGGCTCTTTGCCCGGACCTGGAGGCGCAGCCAACACCCAGGTGAGAGCCGAGGCCGTTCCCTGTCCTGTAGTCTCTCCTCTATCTCCTCCGTCTTCTCTTCTATCTCTTCCATCTTTTCTATCCATTGTATCTCTTCTCTCTCTTTTATCTCTTTCATCTCTTCTATCCATTGTATCTCTTCTCTCTCTTTTATCTCTTATATTTTCTGCTATTCTCTCTACTTATATTTTACTCCTCTATCTTCTCTTCTGTCTCTTCCATCTCTTCTATCCATTGTATCTCTTATATCTCTTTTATCTCTTACATTTTCTGCTATTCTCTCTAGTGATATTTTACTCCTATATCTTCTCTTCTATACTCTCTTTGATACATTCTACTTGTATATATCTCCTCTAACCCTCATTGTGTATTATTGTCTATTGGACAAAACAAATAAATAAATAAATGCCCAGCGGGGGGGGGCTCCTGGACCTGCATCTTCCAGAGGCCACGCGTGGGATGGGTGGACATCGGTGCACAAGGTGAGACTCAGGCGAAGGGGCTGCGCAAGGTTACCACCGGGCAGGCCGGGGAAAGAGATCTACCTGGAGATCCTTCCCCTGTTCTCGGTTCCTTTCCAAGGAAAAGGGGAGGAAAAAAACCACGCCAGCCGGGGAAATCCCCCAAAGAGGGAGAAAATAGGGTTGGGCGTGGGAGAGAGGGTGGGGGAGAAGCGGCCATCTGCCTTCCACACCCCACTGCTCTGCAAACTGGATGGGACTCCCCCTTCCATCATCCCCAGGTCCCTTCGAATCCGGAGGGCGCCTAGTTGGGGAAAGACCGCTCGTGGTCCATGGTCACTCAAAGGGGTGACAATGGTCATGGGGAAAGGGGCTCAAATCATCGCCTTGCCCACTAGCATCCAAACCTTTCTTCCTACTTGCCTCGCCCGGCATCCAAACCTTAAGGAAAAATCTGGCATTTTGCTTTGTGTGGGGGTTTTTTTCCACCCCTGGCCGGATTGGTGGTCAGGTGAAGGAGATCCGCTCCATCCCGTCCAACCAGATGCTTCGAAGTGGGAAGTGATCTGGTGCCTTGTTCTCATTCAGATCACTTCCTTTCTCCCTCCACCCCCCCACCCGAGCCATTGCAACCTTCTCCCCAAGACTGGGTGGACCGTGGTTAACATTTCTGAGCCCGATGGCCATCCCTCTCCTTTCGTAAGCCCTGGTGGTGGCAGGTTTCCAAGTCACATCCGCTGGAGGCTTATTGCTACAAATGAGCCCCATGGACTTACCCGTTGGCTGGGTCGGCAGCAACCTTGTGCATTTAAATTCCTCTGTTTTTCGCGTAAGGGGTAAAGTGTGGGGAGCCGAGATATTTTAACAGGGAGAATCATATTTGACCATCTTCCTCCATCTCTGGCTGCGACTGGTCCTTTGCAGAGGACGAATGTACTCGGCGAAGGTGGCCAGAGACCCATAGTTTCCGTGGGCCTTGTAGAAGAAAGGGGATGCTTTCCTACTGCTAGGGGGCAAATAGCCAGCAGATGGGTTTGAGATAATGTAATTTATTTGATTTATATGTCATCCTATCCCATAGGGACTCAGATTAGGTGACCTTAAAGCACAGGACTGGTCTCACTGGTCCAAAAGGCTAGTGGGTACCCTACCTGATGTACCCAAATCCTGCCAAAATGTGCTCGCAGCCTGATACTCTCATTGAGGAACCATCCAGAAAATCCTGGGTCGATGTTGGCAGGGGGGTAACTGGGTTTGTATAGGGTCTCCAGTAGCCATGGTTTATTCCTCCCTTATCAGCATTTGGACGTATTGAAGCAGAATCCATTTGGAACCCCATCAGTGGTCTCATTTTTCACCCTCCTGGTCTAAAATCTGGAAACGTCATATAATATATTACAGTTTTAATAAGAGGAATTTGGCATCAGCAGTTCTCATATTCCAGACTGTGTGTGACATTGGTCACAGGAAGGCAGCCCCTTCTCTTCCCCAAGCCCGGCTGTGTGATAGGACCAGCCGATCCTCCCCCTAGCCAGGGGTCATTAAAAGGCCTCGTTCAGAACAGTGGGCAGTCGTCCAGCAAGAATGACCGGAGCTGCCTGTCTTTCAAGGCCACCTCTCTTTGGAAAATCCCACAATAGGATTCTGGCCCATGATACGAAGGCAACTTTTTGGATAAGGATAAGATCAAATTCTGCTCTTCTAGGTTTTGTACATTTGAATTTTATCAAGTGGGTGAGAAGGGGGTTTCCCCCCTTCTTTTGCGAGGAAGGGGGCTTTGCTCTCTTGCAAAATTGCATTGGCATCCCAGGCAATCTGGGGGAACCTGGCGGTGGGGTGGAATTTCTCCTGCAAATTCCTTAGATGGAATCGGAGAAAATCTGGGTTGAACAATAACCGAGTGGCAAACATGTTTCTCGAGCTAGGCGTATGTGAGCCTTTCCCCTCCCACTTCTTCTGGCTCGGCGTTCTGGAACTAAAGGCCGCTTCCTTTGTGGTTGGCAACACCTGCACAGTTGCTTTCAAGCCTACAAGAAGGCAGGTTGTGCATTCCGCTGATAGGAAAAGCCACACGGGGTTAGGAAGCTTCTCAGTCCGGTCTCTCCTATTGGCCACCTGGGCTTGTTCTCGGGTATCCAAAGCGATGTGGTCCGCTCCCGGGAGACTGGTACCGCTGGAGACCTGAACGGTTGGCAAGTAGGGAGGCAGGCAGGCAGGAAGAAAAGAAGAAAAAGGGAGGGGGGAGGGAGGGAAGAGAAGGGAGCTTTAACAGATAGCTTTAAAGACCTGGCTTTTCCAGCAGGCCTGGGGCCGTTGATCAGAAAAGGCATCATCTAGAGATATGCATGGTTTTAATATGGGTTTTAAATTCTCTTTTGAAATCGGTATCTTTAGCTTCGCTGTAAGCTGCCCAGCGTCCTTTGGGAGGGCTAATAAATAAAATGAATAAATAAAAGAGAAGAAGGAAGGAAGGGGAGGGAGGAAAAGAAGGAAGGAAGGGAAGGCAAGGAGGGAGGGAGGAAAAGAGAAAGGGGGGAGGAAAAGAAGGAAGAGGGAGGAAGGAAGGAAAAGAGGAAGGGGAAAAGAAGGAAGGAAGGAGAAGGAGGGAGGGAGGAAAGGGAGGATGGAAAGAAGGGAAAGGAAAGGAAAGGAAGGAAGGAAAGGAAAAAAGGAAAGGAAGGAAGGAAGGAAAGGAAAGAAAGGAAGGAAAGGGAAGGAAAAAAGGAAAGGGAAGGGAAGGAAAGAAGGAAAGGGAAGGAAAGAAGAAAAGGGAAGGAAAGAAAGAAAGGAAAGGAAAGGAAAAAAGGAAAGGAAGGAAGGAAAGGAAAGAAGGAAAGGAAAGGGAAGGAAAAAAGGAAAGGGAAGGAAAAAAGGAAAGGGAAGGGAAGGAAAGAAGGAAAGGGAAGGAAAGAAGGAAAGGGAAGGAAAGAAGGAAAGGGAAGGAAAGAAAGAAAGGAAAGGAAAGGAAAAAAGGAAAGGAAGGAAGGAAAGGAAAGAAGGAAAGGAAAGGGAAGGAAAAAAGGAAAGGGAAGGAAAAAAGGAAAGGAAAGGGAAGGAAAGAAGGAAAGGGAAGGAAAGAAGGAAAGGGAAGGAAAGAAAGAAAGGAAAGGAAAGGAAAAAAGGAAAGGAAGGAAGGGAAGGAAAGGGAAGGAAAAAAGGAAAGGGAAGGAAAAAAGGGAAGGAAGGAAGGAAAGGAAAGAAGGAAAGGAAAGGGAAGGAAAGAAGGAAAGGGAAGGATAGAAAGAAAGGAAAGGAAAGGAAAAAAGGAAAGAAAGGAAGGAAAGGAAAGGGAAGGAAAAAAGGAAAGGAAGGAAGGAAAGGAAGGAAGGAAAGGGAAGGAAAAAAGGAAAGGGAAGGGAAGGAAAGAAGGAAAGGGAAGGAAAGAAGAAAAGGAAAGGAAAGAAAGAAAGGAAAGGAAAGGAAAAAAGGAAAGGAAGGAAGGAAAGGAAAGAAGGAAAGGGAAGGGAAGGAAAAAAGGAAAGGAAAGGGAAGGAAAGAAGGAAAGGGAAGGAAAGAAGGAAAGGGAAGGAAAGAAGGAAAGGGAAGGAAAGAAAGAAAGGAAAGGAAAGGAAAAAAGGAAAGGAAGGGAAGGGAAGGAAAGGGAAGGAAAAAAGGAAAGGGAAGGAAAAAAGGAAAGGAAGGAAGGAAAGGAAAGAAGGAAAGGAAAGGGAAGGAAAGAAGGAAAGGGAAGGATAGAAAGAAAGGAAAGGAAAGGAAAAAAGGAAAGAAAGGAAGGAAAGGAAAGGGAAGGAAAAAAGGAAAGGAAGGAAGGAAAGGAAAGAAGGAAAGGAAAGGGAAGGAAAAAAGGAAAGAAAAGGAAAAAAGGAAAGGGAAGGAAGGAAGGAAAGGAAAAAGGAAAGGGAAGGAAAAAAAGGAAAGGGAAGGAAAAAAGGAAAGGGAAGGAAAGAAGGAAAGGGAAGAAAGGAAAGGAAATCTATGGGAAATGACAGAAATAGCTCAGTTAAGAGTTACAAGGTTTGATGGATGGGCCAGAGAAGCCTGCTGGAAGAGGGCATAGCTGAACAGAATCCTAAGGAAGAACATCTCTTCTTCATCAGTGGAGTCAATGGTTCCAGAGGCTGGGGACCCTAAGACTAGGCTTATACACCATGCTTCATTTGGATGTCACGGGATGTCTTTGTGGTTTCAAAGCTACGCTTTCTGGGTTCGTGGCATGTGTGAACCGAGGCAGTGTGCAGCTGGGGAAACAAACTCCGCTTTGAGGAATGCTTAGCTGACCACAATGCATGGTGCACTCTGTTGGCGAAAGGGCTGTGACTTGTGTGCATGGCCGTCAAAGGCCCAGGGCTGGCTGAGAATGCCGACACGGTGTTCAAACACCACGCAATTCCTCTCATTCATCCACATCAGTTTTGTCATCTTTTTACAGGGCGAGTGTCCAAAAGAGATTCCAACCTGACCGTTTCCTCTTTCTAGGAGACAAAGCCCGCCGAGATTTGCACCTAAAAGCACAATGCCGCCCTGACATGGCCCTGCTTGACTTTTATGAGTGTTTGGGAAGCCTGTGACTTCACCTTTGCTTCCCTTACGACAGTGATGGCGAACCTATGGCACGGGTGCCACAGGTGGCACGCGGAGCCATATCTGCTGGCACGCGAGCCGTTGCCCTAGCTCAGCTCCAATGTGCATGTGTGTGCCGACCAGCTGATTTTTGGCTCATGTAGAGACTCTGGGAGGGCGTTTTTGGCTTCCAGAGAGCCTCCAGGAGGATAGGGGGTGTTTTTACCCTCCTCCAGCTCCCAGGAAGCCTTTGGAGCCTGAAGAGGGCAAAACACGAGCTTACTGGGCCCACCAGAAGTTGGGAAACAGGCCGTTTCCGGCCTCCAGAGGGCCTCCAGGGGGAATGGGCGAAGCTGTTTTTGCCTTCCCCAGGCATTGAACTATGGGTGTGGGCCCTTGTGCATGTACGATAGTGCACACACATGCTCTTTCGGCACCCAAGGAAAAAAAGGTTCGCTGTCATTGCCTTAGGATGTTACAGACAACAGCCGAAACCTCGTGTCCATTCAATCCTTTTTTAAAAAAAGGACTATAAAGAGCCCTCAAATAAATGCAATTATGTGATTTTACTTTCAAGATTCGAATGTAGATTGATTACAGTGGTGGGGTTCACTTACCGTGGTTACCGGTTTGGGAACAGGAGCGCCCGTGCAATGCTTCTGCGCATGCACAGAACCTTCTGCACATGTGCGGAACATCTGTGATGAAGTCTGGGTGGGTGGGCGGAGCCTCCCGATGCCGCTTCTGCCGGTTCGCTCGAACCGGCCCGAACTGGTAGAAAACCACAACTGCTTGGAGTGCTTTCAAAGGTCAAAAGAAAAGGCAATTTCTAGTGCAGCAGCAACATGATGAGACTAGATGATCTTTTAAGGGCCCAGAAGGACCTTTGAAGCCTCTTCTGGCTTAACAGAAGGTCTATAAAGCCCTTCATGGCATCAGACCAGAATATCTCCGGGACTGCCTTCTGCCCCACGAATCCCAGCAACCGATTAGGTCCCACAGTGTTGACCTTCTCCGGGTCCCATCGACAAAACAATGCCATCTGGCAGGACCCAAGGGAAGAGCCTTCTCTGTGGCGGCCCCGACCCTTTGGAATCGATTCCCCTCGGAGATCAGTACTGCCCCACCCTCCTTGCCTTTCGCAAACTCCTAAAAACTCACCTTTGCCACCAGGCATGGGGAAATTGATTCCCCTTGGCCGCTCCGTTTTATGTATGGTTTGTTTGGGTTGCATGAATGTTTTTAATTAAGAGCTTTTTTAACTGTTCTGCTTTTTTAATCATTGGATTTGTATTTTGTGTCCCTGTTGTGAGCCGCTCCAAGTCTTCGGAGGGGACGGCATATAAATCTAATTAATTAATGAATTAATTAATTAATTAATTAACTAACTAACAAACAAAGTGGGAAGGAATTTCTCTCATTCTTATCCAAAAGAGGCTGGTCAAGGTCCATCCTGCTACATCGAAGTTGGGAGTGAGTGTCCACTTTGTGGTCACTTCATCCCCAGCCTTCATCCCAGACAGGATGGACCCACCATTACTGATGTGCTGCATGTACAACTTCAGATCTCTGGCACGCGCATGTGAGATTTTGTCTGCGCAAAATCTCGCAAGGGGATGCGCGGGAGAGAGATTTCGCCGAAACCTCTCTCGCGCATCCCCTCGCAAGATTTTGCTACCAGCACACACGCAGAAGAAAAATTTCACGGGGACGCACGCCAGAGACCCAAAGCTGCGCGCGGGGCTCCATTTTTACTACTGGTGCGGCATCCTCATCCAAACCGATAGGAACCCAATATTGATCCCAGGCCACTTTCCATTTTCCATCTTCTCTTGAGTTCCAACTGAGAGGCAGGGGAAGCTCCCTTAAAGACCCATTAGCCCTGGGAAAGGTTGTGGAAATTTCTCCCACTGCCCAAAGGGACGTCATCACACCACCACGAGGACCACCGTCTTTTCTCCGCCTTGCTCCTTCTCTCTGCCAAGGGACCAGCAACCTCCCCTCGCCTTCTGCTCATGACTTTCCAATTCTTCAACCCCCCCCACCCCCCCACCCCGTGGAGGGCTGTCTTCCTTTGATCTCAACCCCCCACCTCCACCCCACTCAACCCAGCCTGCTGCTGGCTTGGCCAGAAGCCCAACCTCCACCATCTTGCTTGGTCATCTGGAGCAGCTCCTGGGTCTTTGGTCAGATGGAGAAGGGAGGAGAGAGGGATGGGGGGGGAGAGAAAGCAGCTCCCAGTGGTTGATGGAAGTGGGGGGGGAGGGTGAGAGAAGCCTTTTCAGAGTCTTTTGTTTGTTTGTTTGTTTGTTTGTTTGTTTGTTTGTTTGTTTGTTGGACTTCTAGGCCGCCCTCCTCTACAGACTTAATTGGCTTACAACATGTCTATATTGATTGATTGATTGATTGATTGATCGATCGATCAATCGATTTTATTTGACTTCTATGACGCCCAATCCCGAAGGACTCAGGATAGAACAACCATAATAAAGAAATCCAAGATTTTTTTTAAAAAAGCAATCAAAACTCCTATTTTCTTCATAGGAGGGTGGGATATAAATCTAATTAAGAGGAATAAGAATAAGAATAGGAATAAAAGAATACAAATAAGAATAAGAATAAAAGTATAAGAATAAGAATAAAAGAATACAAATAAAAATAAGAATAAAAGTATAAGAACAAGAATACGAATAAGAATAAAAGAATACGAATAAGAATATGAATATGAATAATAAGAATAAGAATAAAACAATAAGAATAAGAAAATGAATAAGAATAAAAGAATACCAATAAGAATAAGAATAAAAGAATAAGAATAAGAATAATAAAAGAATAGGAATAAAAGAATAAGAATAAAAGAATACAAATAAGAATAACAATGTGAATAGGAATAAAAGAATACAAATAAGAATAAGAATAAAAGTGTAAGAATAAGAATAAGAATAAAAGAATACGAATAAAAATAAGAATAAAAGTATACGAACAAGAATACGAATAAGAATAAGAATAAAAGAATACGAATAAGAATATGAATATGAATAATAAGAATAAGAATAAAAGAATAAGAATAAGAATAATAAAAGAATAGGAATAAAAGAATAAGAATAAAAGAATACAAATAAGAATAAGAATAAAAGTGTAAGAATAAGAATAATAAAAGAATAAGAATAAGAATAAAAGAATAAGAATAAGAATATTTATAAAGCAACCATCCCTATTCCTCGCAACATACAACACTCATGTCAACACTCACACCACTCGTTTATTCCTTTGGAAAGCTTCCTCTTCCTCCCACCACCGCCCCCCAAACTGCCACCCACCCACCTGGTCCCCAATCCCTTTGGGAGAGTGCACTTTGCCCCCTTGTTTTAAAAGGCCCAAAAGGAAGGTTGGGAGAAAGAAAGGTTGATCCTTCCTCCCTTTGCAGCTCAGCTCACCAAATGCCAGGTTCGAGGTGGGAGGGGGCGGGAGAAACAGAAGCCGGGATTAAAGCTCATTTATTAATCCCATCTCCATTAACTACTTCCTACCCCAAGTCCAACGTCCACCTTCCTGCCGTCCCTGGGAGATTTTCAGAGGCAGCCAGGCTCTCGATTTGGAAATCCACTCCACTCTTTTCTCTTCTCTTTCTCTTCCTCCCTCCCTCCTTTCGCCAGCCCTGCATTTGATGTTAGAGTCCAGTGGTCAGCTTTCCATCAAACCGCAGCAGCTGCTTAATCACTTAAAGCATCGGCTTAGCCATGAGATCCAGCTTAATCGGGGCTCGGTTTCTCCTTTTGCCCCTCCGTTTAAAGGGGGGAAAAAACCCTCCGTTAAGTGGACCCCACCCTCTTTTCTTCTCTATCACTGACCCTCCCCAGGCCAAAAAAAAAAAAGCCGGTTAGACTGTTTATTCTCCTTCTCTCGCAGCCTGGATGCAGACCACCGATTCTCCCTTCTCGCCTGCTTCCCATCTCTCTCTTCCTGGTTTTTTAAAACTAAATTGTCGCTTTCCAGAAAAAAAGAGAAATCGGATGTACTGGGTGGGAAATTTAGCGGAAAGGTGGGAGTGGCAGGGCAGGGAAGAGAAATGGACCGGCTCCATCGTGGCTTCTCTTCTGGCTCATCCGCAGCCCTCCAAATCCCCTCTCCTTGGGGACCGATCCTAAAGCTTCTCGGAGCATCCATCCTTGAAATCGAAGGGTCCCCCCCCCACCCCCTGCATCTTCAAAGGCTCTGCAATTCTCACGGCCCTTTTCCAACCCAGAGCTCATTTATTGCATCCGGTATTTGGGTCCAAAGCTTTTCCTGATTTGGTTAGCTAGCTAGGTGGCGAGGCTGCGGGAAGTGGACGCTTTGAGAGGTCCTTGCCAGTAATTGTTGAAGGGCACTCTTTACTAGCATTGATGGTGTTACCTAGCTGGGTGATGAAACATAGGTTTCATTACCCCAAACTCAAGGAAACAAGCAAGCTCAGTGGGCACCAAAGACCCCACAGTCCTCTTCCCACCCCTCTTCCTCTCTCCTCCTCCTCCTCTTCCTCCTCCTCTTCTTCCTCCTCCTCCACCTCCTTTTCCTCCTCCTCTTCCGCTCTCCTCCTCCTCCTCCTCTTCTTCTTCTTCCTCCTGCTCCACCTCTTTTTCCTCCCCCTCTTCCTCCTCCTCCTTTTCCTCCTCCTCTTCCTCCTCTTCCTCCTCCTTTTCCTTCTCCTCCTCTTCCTCCTTTTCCTCCTCCTTCTTCTCTTCCTCCCCCTCCTTTTCCTCCTCCTCCTCTTCCTCCTCCACCTCCTTTTCCTCCTCCTCTTCCTCCTCCTCCTCCTTTTCCTTCTCCTCCTCTTCCTCCTTTTCCTCCTCCTCCTTTTCCTCCTCCTCTTCTTCCTCCACCTCCTCTTCCTCCTCTTCCTCCTCCTCCTCCTTTTCCTTCTCCTCCTCTTCCTCCTTTTCCTCCTCCTTCTCCTCTTCCTCCTCCTCCTTTTCCTCCTCCTCCTCTTCCTCCTCCTCCTCTTCCTCCTCCTCCTCTTCCTCCTCTTCCTCCTCCACCTCCTTTTCCTCCTCCTCTTCCTCCTCTTCCTCCTCCTCCTCCTCCTTTTCCTTCTCCTACTCTTCCTCCTTTTCCTCCTCCTTCTCCTCTTCCTCCTCCTCCTTTTCCTCCTCCTCCTCTTCCTCCTCCTCCTCTTCCTCCTCTTCCTCCTCCACCTCCTTTTCCTCCTCCTCTTCCTCTTCCTCCTTTTCCTCCTCCTCCTCTTCCTCCTTTTCTTCTTACTCCTACTCCTTCTCCACTCCACAATATCCATTTTCTTCTAACACTGCTGACGTTACCTAGTTAGGGTAATAAACTGTCTGCAAAAAAGCAAGCCAAGCTCAGTGGGCACCAAAGACCCCACAGTTCTCTTCCCCATCCTCTTTGTCCCCATTCCTCCTCCACCTAAAACTCCTCCTCCTCCTCCTATTCCTTCTCCACTCCACAATTCCCATTCCCTTCTAGCCCTGATGATGTTACATACACTGCTCAAAAAAATTTAATGGAACCCTTAAACAACACAATATAGCTCCAAGTCAACTAAATTCTGTGAAATCAAACACTGATTGACTATCCATTTCACCTGCTGTTGTGCACATTCAACTTTGTACAGAGCAAAGTATTCAATGAGAATATTTCATTCATTCAGATCTAGGATGTGTTCTTTGAGCGTTCCCTTTATTTTTTTTTAGCAGTATAGTTAGGGTAGAGGTCTTCAACTTGGCAACTTGAAGTCCACAAGTCTTCAAGGTACCAAGTTTGGGGACCCCTGAGTTAGGGTTATGGAATATCTAGAAGAAAACAAGCCTAGTTCAGAGGGCATCGCGGAGCCTTCATGTCAACCTGGAGCTACAGAGGTTCTCCTCGATTGGAATGGAATGGCTTGTTTCTTGCTTTAGTAGGTAGGATGCAGCCCTTTAGCTTATTTGGGTATTTTTCATGGAATTACTTAATTAATTGGGTGTCAACAGACTCAAACTCAACCCTGATAAGACAGAGTGGCTGTGGGTTTTGCCTCCCAGGGACAATTCCATCTGTCCATCCAACACCCTGGGGAGGGGAATCATTGACCCTCTAGGACAGGGTTCGCAACTTGGGCGTCCTCTTTGATTCACAGCTGACATTAGAGCACCATCTTTCAGCTGGGGCGAAGGGGGCGTTTGCCCAGGTTCGCCTGGTGCACCAGTTGCGGCCCTATCTGGACCGGGAGTCATTGCTCACGTCACTCATGGCCTCATCACCTCGAGGCTTGACTACTATAACGCTCTCTACATGGAGCTACCTTTGAAAAGTGTTTGGAAACTTCAGATCGTGCAGAATGCAGCTGCGAGAGCAATCATGGGCTTTCCTAAATATGCCCATGTTACACCAACACTCCGCAGTCTGCATTGGTTGCCGATCAGTTTCCGGTCACAATTCAAAGTGTTGGTTATGACCTATAAAGCCCTTCATGGCATCGGACCAGAATATCTCCGGGACCGCCTTCTGCCGCAAAATTGCAGCAACCAGTTAGGTCCCACAGAGTTGGCCTTCTCCAGGTCCCATTGACTAAACAATGTCGTTTGGTGGAGCCCAGGGGAAGAGCCTTCTCTGTGGTGGCCCCGACCCTCTGAAACCAGCTCCCCCCAGAGATCAGAATTTCCCCCTCCCTCCTCACCTTTCGTAAGCTCCTTAAAACCCACCTCTGTTGTCAGGCATGGGGGAATTGAGATACTCCTTCCCCCCTAGGCCTATACAATTTATGCATGGTATGTTTGTGTGTATGCTTGGTTTTAATAAGGGTTTTTAGTTATTTTAAATATTAGATTTGTCATATACTGTTTTATTATTGTTGTTAGCCACCCCGAGTCTACAGAGAGGGGCGGCATACAAATCTAATAAATAAATAAATAAAATAAAATATATAAATAATTGCCTGACACTAAAGTGCAGACTCCTGTCAGAAGGAGGAGCAGATAGAACTGAGGAGACAAGGACTTTTGCTACGGCTGTGGATTTTGCACAATTTAGACTAGGCTAAATTGGGTTTCGATGGTCGGCCAGAGCTTAGAATGGGACGTGTTTGGGAAGAGCCTGTTATGGGAATGCAGCCCACGCGTTTTGCCAACGTGGGCACAGGATCAAAGGTCCCAACCTGTTCTGTCGAGCTCTCTGGTAGAATCCTCCCGAAAATGCACAGATACAATTTCAGACACACACACGTTTGAGAATTCAAAACAATGTTCTTTATACCAAAAATCCAAATAAACTAAGCCCTCTTTTTGTATAGCAAAGAGCACTCGTCTCCAAACAAACTGGTAATTTGTACAAGTCCCTTATCAGTTCTGTGATACTTAGCTTGCAGCTGTGAGGCAATTCACAGTCCTTCTTCTTTCACAAAGTGAAACACACTTTGCTCTGGTTTAGTTTCAAGGCGGGGGAAAATCAGCACGCAAAGGTCGAAGTCAGCAAGGCAGGCACGAAACACAAGGATCAGATAATCCTCCACAATGGCCAAACCCACAGGCTTCTATTTATAGCAGCCTCACTAATTACCACAGCCCCACCCAACCACAGGTGGCCTCATTTTCTTTGATAATAATCTCTCAGTTGTTGCTGCCTATGCATCGCTCTCTGCATGCGTGGTTGTATCATTAACTCTTGTTCTGAATCCAAGGAGGAGCTAGATAATTGATCTCCTTCTGAGCTGTCTGCCACACTTTCCTCCTCCCTGTCACTCATGTCTTCTTGGTCAGAGGAGCCTTCATCAGCAGATTCCACCGGGGGGGCAAAACAGGCCTGCAGCATGTGGATGTCTCCCCTACATCCACAGTCCTTGGGGCAGGAGCTGGGCCAGAGCTAACCACAACACAACACAATCCAACTAAAATTGGCCTCCTCCTGAGAGGTGGTACCCAACATCAGTACTGAGCAGGTGTTGCTGGAGGGATGAATAAAAGGAGGGGGAGCCTGGTGGAAAAAGGAGCAGAGAGAGGAAGAAGAAGATAGGGGAGGGGAGGAAGAAAGAAGGAGAGGAGGAGGTGAGGTAGGAAGGGCTGGCAAGTGGGGGTGGGCCCTGCGAAGAGAAACAGCAGAAGGGAAGGGGCTGGGGATGCAGTGTTCATTTCCATCTGGGAGCCGGTCTCCATGGCAACAGGGAAGATCTGGCAACTCCATCGGGAGCGGTTGCCACAGCAACAACATCCTGGTGGTTACTGGAGGAGGTGAAGCCAGAAAGAAAGATGGAGAAAACAAAGATGGGCGGGGTGGGAAAAGAGGCAGCCGAGGGGGGGGGGTGAAACATAAAATATCAATCAAGGAAGGGGAGGAAATTTGCCGAAGCGGAAGAGCCTTGCGTGACAGACAATGCCCTTCAGAGGTCACCTTGGCTGTGGTCCTATTGCAGCCACGATGCACGGAACCTTGGTGCTTTTGGCCAGGCTAATTTTCACTCCCCTCTTTCTCTCTTTCTTCCTGCTTTCAGGGGATTGGTGCAGCCCTTGGGCCCACCCTGGGCACCCCCCAAGTGGCCATGTTTTGCGGAAAACTCGTCCTCCATCTCAACGTCCAGACAGGCCACTGGGAGCCTGATGCCATCGGCACTCGGACCTGTTTCCGTACCACTGAGGAGATCCGGAGCTACTGCCAGGAGGTACATACAAACACACACACCTACACACAGTCATAAGCATGTACACACACACACCCATCTTCCTCCCCGTCCTTCCAAAGCTCTCATTTTTAAGTAGAGGCAGTTCTTGGCCACGGAGTTCAAAATATTCGTTGCAAAGCAAGATCGTTCTTGTGAATTTGGCTCCCATTTTGCAAATCCTCCCTCGGCCCAGTGGTTAAGTAATCTCTGTGGTTGTTGAGTTGGTATCATGGGTTGTTCAGGCGAATCGGCCTTTCTCCCCCCCACCCCGCTTCCTTGTTAGGAGTCAGGAACTCCAGGGTTACCGTTCAGAGGAACAAGATGGAGTGTATCTCTCCATCACCCTTTGAAGTATCTCAAGGGAGAATGACCTTATGGAGACCTCACCTACAAAAAGATATTGATCACATTGAACAGGTCCAAAGACGGGCTACACAAATGGTGGAAGGTCTTAAGCATAAAACGTATCAGGAAAGACTTCATGAACTCCATCTGTATCGTCTCGAGCAGCGTTTCCCAACCTTGGCAACTTGAAGATATTTGGACTTCAACTCCCAGAATTCCCCAGCCAGTATTCGCTGGCTGGGGGATTCTGGGAGTTGAAGTCCAAATATCTCCAAGTTGCCAAGGTTGGGAAACACTGGTCTGGAGGACAGAAGGGAAAGGGGGGGACATGATCGAAACATTTAAATATGTTCAAGGGTTAAATAAGGGCCAGAAGAGAAGTGTTTTTAATAGGAAACTGAACCCAAGAACAAGGGGGCACAATCTGAGGTTAGTTGGGGGAAAGATCAGAAGCCACGTGAGAAAATATTATTTTACTGAAAGAGTAGTAGATGCTTGGAACAAACTTCCAGCAGATGTGGTTGGTAAATCCACAGTGACTGAATTTAAACATGCCTGGGATAAACATAGATCCATCCTACAGGAAATGGTATAAAGGCAGACTAGATGGGCCATGAAGTCTTTTTCTGCCGTCAATCTTCTATGTTTCTATGTTTCTGTTTTTCTCTGTCCTCTATTTCAGGTGTCTCCAACCTTGGCAACTTTAAGACTTGTGGACTTCAACTCCCAGAATTCCTCAGCCAGCAGAGCTGGCTGAGGAATTCTGGGTGTTGAAGTCCACAAGTCTTAAAGTTGCCAAGGTTGGAGACCCCTGCTCTATTTGATGCCCGACTAACGACCGCTTGCCCTGCAGGTATATCCAGAGCTGCAAATCACGAACGCCGTGGAAGGTACACAACCAGTTACCATAGACAAGTGGTGCAAGAAGGGACGTTCATCATGCAAAGGTCAAATGCACATTGTGGTACCCTACCAGTGTCTTGGTAAGCGCATAATCCAGCAGCCTGACTTGTTTGCATCTCTGGTTGGGGACGATAAGGACGGACTTTATAACGTTGGGAATGAAATCATGTGTTGTTGTCATTGTTCCTTCCATTGCCCTGGGGGGTTGTGCGACTTTGAAAGCACCACCTTGTCGTATTGAATTGTGTTGGGGATTGCTGCATGAAAGTAGGCTCAGCCAATCTCATAATATACATCAGTAGTGGGTTCTAAATCCCATTGCTACCGGTTTGCGCATGTGTAGAAGCATCCTGGGCAGGTGGGCGAAGCATCCCAGCTGGGTGGGTGGAGAAGACCCCTGCTGCTACCAGTTGACATAATTGGGCCGAACCAGGAGTGACCCACTGCTGTGGTACACATGTTGTACTCTGTCAATAAAGGTTTTAATTCAATTGAAGGCAAGGAATGCCTTGCTACTGGTAACACTGGGGAACAGCAATTTCGTTGTCTTAAATTTGCGACTTGTTTTCTTAACTTTTGGCCTCTGGATCCAAAAATGACCACAGCTTTTGCCTATCACGTCAACTTTTTAAGCGACAGGATGCCCTCAAAAGTCATACAAATTGTGCACATAATTTAGTAAAAGCTTACTAAATATACTGTTTGCAAAGGATAATTTTATTCATACAAAGGCTATAATAGTTGCTGCAAGTTAAATTGTGTTCATACTAATATAGTCATCCCTCGCTACTTCACGGTTCATCTTTCACAGATTCGCTATTTTTAATAGGAAAGTGAACACAAGAACAAGGGGGCACATCCTGAGGTTAGTTGAGGGAAAGGTCAGAAGCAACATTAGAAAATATTATTTTACTGAAAATGTAGATGCCTGGAACAAACTTCCAACAGACCTGGTTGGTAAATCCACAGGCACTGAATTTAAACATGCCTGGGATAAGCATATATCCATCCTAAGATAAAATACATGAAATAGTATAGGGGCAGACTAGATGGACCATGAGGTCTTTTTCTGCCGTCAGTCTTCTATGTTTCTAAGAAGCTGCTACTGTTGCAGCTGGATTTGCTTACCAGTTTAGGGAATGAAGGCCACAAGGAGATAGAGCAACACAGGTTTATTGCATGCAGTTCAGAGTATTCACGTGTCAACGTCTGAACCCAGGTTTGTGCCCTGGCTGAGATTCTTATAACTTACTTCTCACTTGGATGACCAAGGCATGTCACTCACCTACGAATAACAACTTATTTGTATTTGTATTTATTACATTTGTATGCCACCCCTCTCCGTAGACTCGGGGCGGCTCACAACAGTGATAAAAACGGTACATAAAGACAAATCTAATAATTAAAATCTAAAATAGCAATTATACATATAAAAAAATCTTTTAAAACCCAGTAAATAAAAACATACATACAGTCATATTGTGCACAGAAACTACATAGGCAAGGGGAAGATGTCTCAGTTCCCCCAAGCTTGACGACAAAGATGGGTTTTGAGAAGTTTACAAAAGGCAAGGAGGGTGGGGGCAGTCCTAATCTGATTCCAGAGGGTTGGGGCCACCACAGAGAAGGCTCTCCCCCCTGGGTCCCACCAGACGGCATTGTTTAGTCGACAGGACCCAGAGAAGACCAACTCTGTGGGACCTAACCGGTCATTGGGATTCGTGTGGCAGAAGGCACGATTATAGATGATATTGTGTCCTTACATCGGCCTATTTGCCGATGACTCTAAAGTGTGCAATAGGGTTGATATTCCTGGAGGCGTCTGTAATATGGTAAATGATTTAGCTTTACTAGATAAATGGTCAAAGCAATGGAAACTGCAGTTTAATGTTTCCAAATGTAAAATAATGCACTTGGGGAAAAGGAATCCTCAATCTGAGTATTGTATTGGCAGTTCTGTGTTAGCAAATACTTCAGAAGAAAAGGATTTAGGGGTAGTGATTTCTGACAGTCTCAAAATGGGTGAACAGTGCAGTCAGGCGGTAGGGAAAGCAAGTAGGATGCTTGGCTGCATAGCTAGATAACAAGCAGGAAGAGGGAGATTATGATCCCGCTGTATAGAGCGCTGGTGAGACCCCATTTGGAATACTGTGTTCAGTTCTGGAGACCTCACCTACAAAAAGATATTGACAAAATTGAACGGGTCCAAAGACGGGCTACAAGAATGGTGGAAGGTCTTAAGCATAAAACGTATCAGGAAAGACTTCATGCACTCAACCTGTATAGTCTGGAGGACAGAAGGAAAAGGGGGGACATGATCGAAACATTTAAATATATTAAAGGGTTAAATAAGGTCCAAGAGGGAAGTGTTTTTAATAGGAAAGTGAACACAAGAACAAGGGGACACAATCTGAAGTTAGTTGGGGGAAAGATCAAAAGCAACATGAGAAAATATTATTTTACTGAAAGAGTAGTAGATGCTTGGAACAAACTTCCAGCAGACGTGGTAGATAAATCCACAGTAACTGAATTTAAACATGCCTGGGATAAATATATATCCATCCTAAGATAAAATACAGAAAATAGTATAAGGGCAAACTAGATGGACCATGAGGTCTTTTTCTGCCGTCAGGTTTCTATGTTTCTATGTTTCTACATAGAAAAAGATACAAATCACGTACAGAGGAAAATCAAGGTTCAAGCGGGCAGCATATAACCTTATCTTACATCATCTGATACTTTCCTTCTTGCGACACTGTTCTTAGCATGTTCCAGTAAGCAGGGGGGTTTCTAAAGGTTAGTGAGGTTTCTACATCTCCCTAACCTTTAAAAAACCCCTGCTTCCTGGAACATGCTAAGTTAGTTACAAGTCTTAAGAGATGGCACTCTGTATATTCTCTAAGACCAATGCATTGATGAATACAGGGATCATGATGGATATCAAATAATGATTAATGTACTTATTCCTCACTATTAATGCAGAAATCGATTGTGGACAAGGCTTCTGTGTTATTCTTTTCCAGGAAAAAAAATGCTGCGGTGGCACCTTTTTTAAAATGCTTATTGCAATATAATTAGCAAAGCAAGCAACTTGAAATCACTCAATGGAGGGAGGGGGAGGCCCGGCAGAATGACCAGTGACAAGGAATTAGGAGTTGCAATAGAAACTTTGGTGAAGAATACCTCAAATTGTCTGTTTCTGTCATTAACATTATCTTGCAATTCTTGGAGTTTTCCAAATTTTGCAGTTGCAGGTAATTCTTTAGTTTCTTGATTTTTCAGGCAGAGGTTTAAGAGATGTGAGGTCTGTTGCATTAATTTTCCAGGCAGAGGTTATAGAGAAGTGAAGCCTATTGCTCTAGAAGTTTTGATCTTGCCCGCTTTGCACATGCTTTGAAAGGCAATCTTGTCTTTTGTCCTATTGGAATGGGTGGCATATAATAGATAGATAGATAGGTAGGTAGGTAGGTAGGTAGGTAGGTAGGTAGGTAGGTAGATAGATAGATAGATAGATAGAGAGAGAGAGAGAGAGATAGAGAGAGAGAGAGAGAGAGAGATACATATATATGTGTGTGTGTGTGTGTGTGTGTGTGTTTGTGTAGATTGTTCTGAGTTCGGGTTTTGCCCTGTGAGAGAGAGAGAGAGAGGGAGGGAGGGAGGGAGGGATAGATAGATAGATAGATAGATAGATAGATAGATAGATAGATAGATAGATAGATACATAGATAGATAGATAGATAGATACCTAGATAGATACCTAGATAGATACATAGATAGATAGATAGATAGATAGATAGATAGATAGATAGATAGATAGATAGATAGATAGATAGATAGATAGATATAGATAGATAACACTTTCATCCATTCTGATGAACCCTGAGCAAATTCATACCTTCCATGCTTGTCAGAAGTCACATCCCATAATGCCAGGCCATTTTAATTGTACATTATGATATTCTCATCATGATCAGATCAGATCTGATCTACCTCAAGGCAAATTTGGGGACAAAACCTCCTGGCTTCAAAACTGGTGTTAAGCTACTCATTTCTCTGGGAGGAATCAGAGCGATAAAGTAGGGGAGCCCACAGCTCTCTAAATTTTATTGGACCATAGCTCCCACCATCGTTAGTTAGCAGGGTCAAGGATGCTGAGAGTTGTGATCAATAAAAACCTGGAGAATCCCAAGGTTCAGAGACCCTCCATTAGTGACAGAAAAGATGGAAGAACAGAGGAATGGTTATAATCTTAGTACAGTGGTGCCTCTACTTAAGAACTTAATTTATTCCGTGACCAGGTTCTTAAGTAGAAAAGTTTGTAAGTAGAAGCAATTGTTCCCATCGGAATCAATGTAAAAGCAAATAATGCTTGCAAACCCATTAGGAAAGAAATAAAAGCTCGGAATTTGGGTGGGAGGAGGAGGAGGAAGAAGAAGAAGAGGAGGAGGAGGACAGTTGCTGCCCAGAGCAAAGGGAGTGTTTCTTTTCTCTAGGCGCTGGCAGAGGTTCATTCCCTCTCCAAGCACCCAGAGAAAGGAAAATGCTCCGTTCGCTCTGGACTGCCAAAGCTTCCTTAAGCTCCACCGAAATGCTCCTCTGGCAGCCCCGAAAAGTCCGAGATGGCCGGGATTAAAGGGGGAATGGCAGGAAACTGGCCAGGCCTTCGTGCCGCTCTCAAATTTCCTGGGAATTTTTTCCGGGCTCAGGTTCTTAAGTAGAAAATGGTTCTTAAGAAGAGGCAAAAAATATTGAACACCCGGTTCTTATCTAGAAAACTTCTTAAGTAGAGGCGTTCTTAAGTGGAGGTACCACTGTAACTAGCTTATCCTGCCAGGCATAGCTACAATAAATACCTCGGTCATTGCTCCTTGATAGGACAAAGTAGTAAACCCTTAACACCAGTACCTACTTGCTGTTCTCTTTCCCCAGTGGGTGAGTTTGTGAGCGAAGCACTTCTTGTACCAGACAAGTGCAAATTCCTCCACCAAGAGAAAATGGACTCCTGTGAGACCTACTTGTATTGGCACAGTGTGGCTAAAGAGGTGAGTAACTGTGGGCTCCTTATCAACTGCATTCCAGCATTTCCACTTGAGCCCGGGGAAGTTTAAAAAGGCTGGCAAGAAATCTGAAGAGATAAGTAGGGATTGTTGTTGTTGTTTTAAATCAAGAACATTCTGAATTGTTGAGCAATTCTTCCAAGCATGGGTTGATAGGGGGTTGCTTCCTTGCCTTCTTATTAAACACTCTAGGACAGTAATGGCAAACCTTTTTTCCCTCGGGTGCCGAAAGAGCATACGCATGTGCTATTGTGCTTGCACGAGTGCCCAGACCCATAATTCAACGCCTGGGGAGGGCAAAAACAGCTTCCCCCCACCCCACAGAGCAGTAATAGGCAGCCAGAATTTTTACTGCCACCCTGTGGGTGTGGCTTAATTTGTGGGTGTGGCTTAATGGTCACGTGACTGGGGAGGAGTGGCTTGCCACCCATGTGACCAAGTGGGAGTGGCTTGAACAATCATCATTGTTCAAGTGAACTGTTAAGTCCTTGAGTTACAACCTCACCAGTGTCGCTTGCTGGGGTGACAAGCCGAGCCGAGCCCGGTAATCCAGGAAATGACTGCCGCCGATCAGCTGGAGCTGCGCACGCAGCTTCATTTCCGCCAGTGGAACTGCGTTCCACCCCATCCTGTCTGCTGCCCACCCCTGCCCCAGGGGCCCTCTGGAGGCCAGAAACGGCCTGTTTCCCAACTTCTAGTGGGCCTACTGGGCTCATCTTTCACCCTCCCCAGGCTCCAAAGGCTTCCTTGAATCAGAGGGAGGGTAAAAACACCTCCTCCATCCCCCTGGAGGCTCTCTGGAAACCAAAAACACCCTCCCAAAGCCTCTGTGCAAGCCAAAAATCAGCGGCACACATGTATGTTGGAGCTGAGCTAGGGCAACCGCGCCATAGGTTCACCATCACTGCTCAAGGACCATGATAGCAAACCTATGGCATGCGTGGCAAAGGTGGCACACAGACACGCCATTGACAGCTGCTTTTCCTGTGCACCAGCCAGCTTGTCTTCACAGCCTAAACATGGCCCCAGAAGCAGCCATTTTCCAAGCTGTTTTTGAGCCATTTC
Organism: Erythrolamprus reginae; assembly: GCF_031021105.1. Taxonomy (NCBI): domain Eukaryota; kingdom Metazoa; phylum Chordata; class Lepidosauria; order Squamata; family Dipsadidae; genus Erythrolamprus; species Erythrolamprus reginae. Next base: position 11,956,853 of record NC_091960.1, read on the forward strand.
CAGGCCATTTTGAGGGTGGTTTATGGGCCATTTCCAGGCTATTTTCAGCTGTCTTGGGTCTGTTTTGGGTTTCCTGTGCATGCACATCCATGTGCCTGCACAGACATTTGGGCACTTATTGTCGAAAAGTTTCACCATCACAGCCTGGGTTTACATGGCACTCTAGATGGAAAGTTCACTGTATCGTGTGCAGTGAAAGGCTACCAAACTTTTTACTACCACACTGTGGGCGTGGTTTATTTTGTGGGTGTGGCTTGATGGACATGTGAACAGGTAGGAGTGGCTTTCCAGACATGTGACCAGGTGGGCGTGACCAAGGATTTTCCAAGCACCTCAAAACAATCCCCATGTCAATGGACTCAAAACAAGCAAGTCATCGAATTCCCCCACATCCTAGACGTGAGCAGCTATAAAACAGTGAAATGACAGAAACATCTCACTTAGGATTTTGAAAGCACATTTTGAGCATTGTCATAAAGGGGCCTTCATGATTAAAATGGCCACTCACAAAATAATAGTGCTGTACTGCGGGCCACTGAAGCTGACTGTAGATCTGTAGGTCAGCGGTCCAAATCTCATCACCGGCTCAAGGTTGACTCAGCCTTCCATCCTTCCGAGGTGGGTCAAATGAGGACCCGGATTGTGGGGGCAATAGGCTGGCTCTGTTAAAAAGTGCAGAGCACTGCACACCAAGACAACTAGACACAAGAACAGTTTTTTCCCGAACGCCATCACTCTGCTAAACAAATAATCCCCTCAACATTGTCAAACTTTTTACTAAATCTGCAGTTCTATATCTACTAGTTTTTCTCATCATTCCTATCATCTTTTTCCTCCCACTTAGGACTGTATGACTGTAAATTGTTGCTTGTATCCTAAGATTTTTATTAATATTGATTGTTTCTTCATTGCTTATTTGACCCCTATGACAATCATTAAGTGTGGTACCACATGATTCTTGACAAATGTATCTTTTTATTTTATGTACCCTGAGAGCACCTGCACCAAGACAAATTCCTTGTGTGTCCAATCACACTTGGCCAATAAAAATCTATTCTATTCTATTCTATTGCTAACATGTTGCTAGCCGCCCTGAGTCTAAGGAGAAAGGTGGCATAATCAATCAATCAATCAATAATCACTTACTCCAAGGCAACAATCTAAAGTGTTCCTTGCTGCTTTCACAGCCTTAGTGAACGTCCCAAAATGCTCCATTCCACATAACCCTCCTTCCTGCAGACTACCAAACAAAATCAAAGTTTCTGGCAAAGCTTTAGGTCTCAAGGATTATTCATTTTATTTTTCTAGAGCAGGGGTCCCCAAACTTGGAAACTTTAAGACTTGTGAATTACAACTCCCAGAATTCTCCAGCCAACTATGAAGACCTCTGTTCTAGAGAATACTATAGCCATTCGGAAAGGAGGCGGAGGCAGAAACCCAGATCACGTAGAATTAATTCCAGATCTTATCTCCTTATACTTTTCTTAGACACTTGTTTGTAGCATAATCACCAGCTTTGGGGTTTTTAAATGCTTTCAGGAAGAATGCAGAGGCTGCCTAAAGAAGACCCCCTGCATTTTCTTTCAACATCTTTCGGTGCAAATTGGGTGCTCTGGGGTGGAGCTCCATTTTCACTACCCCACTGCGTTCCACCCCATCTCCCCTGGTCATGGGAATCCGGGCGTTGCATTGCATCATTTTAACCTTGTCCATATCCACTTTTCAGGCCTGCAGTGGTGAACATCTTGAGCTACACAGCTACGGCATGCTACTGCCTTGTGGAGCTGACCGTTTCCGAGGGGTGGAGTATGTCTGCTGCCCCTCACGCCCACCAGCCATCAGGGTGGAGCAAGCTACGGAGGGTCCCCCGGTGGCTGTCCATTTAAGGGAGGAAGCCCTGCGCAGGTGAGCCATTGAGTCTGAGCAAATCCAGGTGCATCCCAGCGGCCGGGTAGATTCCCAAAGAGTCGGCCTTCTCCAGGTCCCGTCGGCCAAGCAATGTCGACTAGCGGGGTCTAGGGGAAGAGCCTTCTCTGTGGCGGCCCCGGCCTTCTGGAATGAACTTCCTCCATAGATGCATACCGTCCCCTCCCTCCTGGTCTTTCGTAAAGCTCTGAAGATCTATCTCGTGAGCCATGAGATTGTACCCAGCTGGTATGAATGATTGAATTGGATGAATGTGGATGACTGTATATGGGGTTTTAGATTTTTATTGATTTTGTATATGTCTTTTTAAAATCATTAGATTTCTCACATATACTGTTTGCATTTACAATGTTGTACACCACCCCGAGTCATTTCAAGAAAGGCGGCATAGAAATCTAATAAACGAATGAATGAATAAATAAATAATAAGGTGGTTAATATTACATTGAGACCAAATCTTAGCCCTTGCAAATCTTATTTCATCTAGAATGTTCCTGGATCTGGGTCTTAAGAGGGAAATCTGCAAGGAAATGTTTAGATATATGTGTCTACGTGCTTGTACTTATGTGTGCCACGTGACTCCCAGCAACCAACTAGTGCTCACAGCGGTGGCCTTCTCCAGGTCCCGTTGGCAAAACAATGCTTCTTGGCGGGACCATGAGGGAGGGCCTTCTCTGTGGCGGCTCCGGCTCTATGGACCCAACTGCCCCGACCCTTCTGGCCTTATGAATGGCTGTGAAAACATGGCTCTGCTGGCAGGTCTGGAGCCATTAATAACTAGCTGCCCCTAGCGGTAGGAATGTCTGTTGATATTTTGGTTTTTTTAAAATTGGTTATTTTATTATTGCTATTATATTGCTATTGTCTTTTATTCTGTACTTATTAATTTATTACGACTCTATGCCGCCCAGAATCCGCCTCTCTCCGTGGACTCAGGGCGGCTCACAACAAATAAAAAGATACAATATAAAACTTTTCTAACCCAATTAATAGAATAATTACTTTAGAAATTGTCTTAAAACTAGTCATTTAAAAAAATGAACAAAGTGTGGAAAAAAATTTACAACTGGGTGGAAATCAAGAAAAAGGTATAGTAAATAGAATTGTTAAAAAATAAATCTTGTAAATATATTAAGTGTAAATGTTTAATGTTGTATTGTTTGATGTCTAAATGTTTGTAAGTCATATAAAATAAAATAAAAATATTTAAAAAAAAAAAAAAAACGAACAATCGCATCCATACTGTCAAATTCAAAATATTTACTGGACAGAGGCTGGGGTCTAGTGACTCCAAGTCTGCCAGCATAGGTGCGTTTTCAAGTTCTTACGAAAGGCTAGGAGGGTGGGGGCAGTGCGAATCTCTGGAGGGAGTTGATTCCAGAGGGCAGAGGCCCCCACAGAGAAGGCTTTTCTCCTAGGCCCCACCAAGCGACATTGTTTAGTTGAGGGGCCTGGAGAAGGGCAACTCTGTGGGACCTAACTGGGTGCTGGGATTCATGCGACAGAAGGCGGTCCCGCAGGCAATCTGGTCCTATGCCATGTAGGGCTTTATAGGTTATAACCAAAACTTTGTTTTTGTTTTTTTAAAAAAATATTTTTTTATTAATTTGCATAAACAAACATAACAAACATAACATGTAACACTTAGTGGAGCTACAGTCACTCCGCTCATAATAGAAGTTGTCATTGTGTTAAAAAAGAAAAAAGAAAAAATCTTATTGTTATTTAATACCATCTATACCAGTGTTTTTCAACCAGTGTGCCGTGGCACACTAGTGTGCCGCGAGACATGGTCAGGTGTGCCGCGAAGCTCAGAGAGAAAGAAAGCAAGGGAGAGAGAAAGCCAGAGAGAGAGAAAGCAAGAGAGAAAGAAAGCAAGAGAGAGAAAGAGCGAGAGAAAGAGAGAAAAAGAGAACAAGAGAGAGAGAGAGAAAGAAAGAGAGAGAGAGAAAACAAGAGAAAGAAAGAGAGAGAGAAAGAGAGAGAAAGAAAGAAAGAGAGAGAGAGAGAAAGAGCACGCGTGAGAGAGAGAGAAAGAGAACAAGAGAGAGAGAAAGAAAGCAAGAGAGAGAGAGAAAACAAGAGAAAGAAAGAAAGAGAGAGAGAGAGAGAGCACGAGAGAGAAAGAAAGCAAGAGAGAGAGAGAAAGAGAGGGAGGGAAGGAGAGAGAGAGAAAGACATAGAGGGAGGGAGGGAGAGAGAAAGAGAGTAAAAAAGAGAGGAAGGAAGGAAGAGAAAGAAAGAGGGATGGAGAGAGAGAAAGAAAGAGGAAGGAAGGGAGAGAAAGAGGGAGGGAGAAAGAAATAGAGTGAAGGGGAGGAAGAGAGAGAGAGAGGGTTTTTTTGTCCAAACTTTTTTTACCCCCCCCTCCCCCACTCAATGTGCCCCAGGGTTTTGCAAATGTAAAAAATGTGCCGTGGCTCAAAAAAGGTTGAAAATCACTGATCTATACGATATGTGAAAGTATCAATTATAACATAGTAAGTAAAAACACATCTGAAAATTTATAAAAACATACTGTATATGGAAATTCTTGAATTATGAATTAAATTCAACTAAAATAAACAAGAGAAGAAAAAAAGGAATTTACATTTATAATGTAAATAATCACCATCTAATACAGTATAACAAATATATTCAAAATAATATAGCAGCAAACTTATCTCTTTTTTTTTGTTTCCAACTAAGTTTATACCTTTTGCCAAACATCATAAAATTCTGTTCAAACCAAAACTTTGAATTGGGTCCAGAAACCAATTGGCAGCCAATGCAGTCTGTGGAGTGCTGAAGGGACATGGGCATATAATAATAATAATAATAATAATAATGATGATGATGATGATGATGATGATGATGATGATGATGATGATGATGATGCTTGCTTGATGGTCTTGTCGACGATCTTAACTCAATGTATTTTCTTTTTCCTTCAGCAACAAAGTGCCTACAGGGCGTATTCCAACCGAGGAAGAAAGCTTGGAATTGGAAGAAGACCGGAATGTGGATGAAGAAGAGGAAGAGGAGGTGGAGGAGGAGGAGGAAGAGGAGGAGGAGGAAGAGGAGGAAGAAGAAGAGATTCCTGGAGAGAGTGCTCCTGACTCTAACCGTTTCCGTACTGCCTGGGATGACTATTATGTGGAACCAGGATACTACGACGACAGCGTCACGCAAACCACCATCACCACTACAACTCAGACCACAGAGGAAGATGTCAAAGGTAAGCAGTGGAGGGAAAAGACCCATCTTAAGAGTCAACCGCATAGAGGTCCATGTTCTCTCTTGCTCTTCCTTACCATCTCAACCTCCTAAAGGAGAGACTGTGTCAATGAAGGAAGAGAAAGGCAGCCCCTAATGCAGTGATGGCAAACTTATGGCACGCATGCCACAGGTAACACGTGGAGCCATATCTGCTGGCATGTGAGTCGTTGCCCTAGCTCAGCTCCAACGGGCATGTGCTTGCTGGGTAGATTATTTTTGGCTTGCACAGAGGTTCTGGGAGGCCGTTTTTGGCTTCCGGAGAGCCTCCGTGGGGATGGGAGAGGGCGTTTTTACCCTCCTCCGGCTCCTGGGAAGCCTTTGGAGCCTGGGGAGGGCAAAACACAAGCCTACTGGGCCCACCAGAAGTTGAAAAAAAGGCCATTTCCGGCCTCCAGAGGGCCTCCGGAGGATGGGGAAACTGTTGTTGCCCTCCCCAGGCATATAATAATAATAATAATAATAATAATAATAATAATAATAATAATAATAAAAAAAAAAAAATATAATTTATTGATTTATTGAAAGGGGAACGGGGAACAGGGAGTACAAAAAATAAGGCTAAGAAAAAATAAAAATACACATATCCAGTTAGCATCTGTAGTATATATAACTTAATGTATATCAGTTCATAATATTAGACTAAGCATAATCCTATCACATTCAAGATTTACAGTTGAAATGGAAAAAGACATATGTCCAAATAAAATCAATAGTTTATATTACTATAAATTGCCGTATTACATTCAAAGTTTAAACTGTATAATTTTTTAATCTAATACATATAATGATTTAAAGGTGAGGGCCCCTGGAAGGATGGGGAAACAGTTTTTGCCCTCCCCAGGCATATAATAATAATAATAATAATAATAATAATAATAATAATAATAATAATAATAATAATAATAACAACAACAACAACAAACAACAGTAATAATAATAACAGTAATAGTAATAGTAATAATAATAATTTACTAGATTTGTATGCCGCCCCTCTCCAAAGATTCGGTGCGGCATACAAATCTAATTATGGGTGTGGACACTCGCGCATGCATGATAGCACACATGCATGCTCTTTCGCCATCCCTGCTCTAAAGCTTCTCTGGATGACCACACAGTTAGATTAAATGTGTAAAAAGGGGAAACATCATTTTCTAAAACGTTTTTGGCCTCTAGAGAGCCCCAGAGGATGTTGCTGGTGATTTCATTATGTCCCCAGAGGTTTGTTTTTTTTAAAAAAAAAAAGGTTTGGCCTTTGAGGTTGTTTTGATGGATTTGAGATTAAGTTATCTTCAAATGTCTCCCTAAACTAGTGTTTCTCTATTATTTTCTGTTACGCCCCCCTAGGAAGAAGTAAACATTTTGCCCCACCCCCAACCCTCCTCTGGGACGATTGTTTGCAATATTCAGCATGTTTTCCCTGAAAAAATTCAAGCGGCTTATCAGCGTGATTTATTTTATTTTATTTATTAATCAGACTTGTATGCCGCCCCTCTCCGCAGACTCGGGGCGGCATACAAATCTGGTGTAATGTGTTTAAGTGATGCCTTAATTTATTAGGCTTCATGCTGTCCACTGCCAACATTTTTAGACATAGTAAACATACCAGTCTTTCCTCATCTCCCACCATAGTCACAGTGAAGTCAAGTGCTACATATATGCTTCATCTTATTTCCTCATCTTAGCTTTCGGGAGACTTAACGTTTGTCTCATTATCTCCGTCTCTCTCCTCCTTTCCTTTCCTCCCTGTTAAATATTTTTCCATGGTTGTATCTTGAGTGTTTGTTATATGCACTTCATATCTCCTACTCTGTGCTGCGTGTTATTGTTTGGGGCAAAAAAAATATCCTACTCCCTGTGGCAAAAAAAAGCATGTTCCCTGGGGTCATGCGCGCCCCTGCCATCACTCCGCATCCCCTCCAGGGTCGGGTCGCCCCACTATTTGAGAAACACCGCCCTAAACTAAGAACACTGGATGCTCTAGGACAGTAATGGCGAACCTGTTTTCCTAGGGTGCCAAAAGAGCATGCATGCATGCAATCACACATTCACAAGTGCCCACACCCATAATTCAATACCTGGGCATGCTGAAAACAGCTTCCCCCGCTCACCGGAGACCTTCTGGAGGGCAGAAATGGCCTGTTTTCCAATTTCTGGTGGGCCCAGTAGGCTCATGTTTCGCCCTCCCCAGGTTCCAAAGGCTTTCCTGGACCCAAGGGAGGGTAAAAACGTCCTCTCCGATTCCCCCGGAGGCTCTCTGGAGGGCAAAAATGCCCTCCCAGAGCCTCTGTGTGAGCCAAAAATCAGCTGGCTGGCACACTCATGAATGTTGGAGCTGAGCTAGGGCAATGGCTTGCGTGCCAGCAGATATGGCTCCGAGTAAATAATGTATATTTTTGTGTACCTGTGTGAAATACGTATGTACACATATGGCATATATACATAGAATTAAATTATTATTATTATTATTATTATTTATTAGATTTGTATGCCGCCCTTCTCTGAAGACTCAGGGCAGCTCACAGGATACAAAAGCAACACTACAACAAATCTAATTAATTAAAAATAGTATATAAATAATATAAATAGTATATTTTGGATGTTCGGTAATCGTAAAGAGAGAGAGAAATTGTATCTCTTTGAGGCGAAGAGAGGCCAGGCACCCTAACCCAAACCCTTGACTATGTGACATCAAGTTGGCCATCTTTAAGCCAGTCACATGATTATCAAGCCACTCCCACCTGGTCATATGGTTGACAAGCCACACCCACAAAATAAGCCACGCCCACAGTGTGGTAGTAAAAAATGTTGTAGCCCTTCACTGTCTCTGATCCAGAAGAAGAAAGAAGGCCAGCATATGAAGACTTTTTAAGGATGAGAGAAGACCTTTGGCATTTTTCTCAAGGCTTTCTCAGAACTTTGAGCCAATGTCAACCATTGTAAAATCATTGCTGAAGGACAGATCAAAAGAAAGAGGAATATAGGCCCTGCAAAATAGGGACAGACTCTATTGCTGTGAAGAGCTGCAAAAAATTTACTACCACAGTGGGTGTGGCTTATTTTGTGGGTGTGGCTTGCCTGCCATGTGACCAGGTGGGAGTGGCTTGATGATCATGTGGCTGGGGGAGGCGTGACGATCATGTGACTGGCTTAAAGGTGGCCAACTTGAGTGTCACTCATGTCAAGGGTTTGGGTGAAAGTTAGAGTGCCTGGCCTCTCCTCGCCTCAAAGAGATACAATTTCAGTCTTCTATGTTTCTATGTTTCTACACATTCAACCTCATTTACTGCAATAGGAAAAACACCTCCCTGCCTTTCGCAAGCTCCTTAAAACCCACCTCTGTCGTCAGGCATGGGGGAATTGAATTGAAATTTCCCTTCCCCCTAGGCTTATAGAATTTATACACAGTATGCTTGTATGTATGAGTGGTTATTTAAATTGGGGGTTTTTTAGATTATTTTTAATATTGGATTTGTTTACATTGTCTTTTTATATTGTTGTTAGCCGCTCCGAGTCTTCGGAGAGGGGCGGCATACAAATCTAATAAATACAAATACAAATACCTAGAGTCCAGAAGGGGGGGGGCAATCAAAATGTTTCTACCGGTTCTGCGTACCTGACCAAAGTTTCTCTACTGGTTCTGTGTACCTGACTGTACCCATAGGAGCCCATCACTGCTCTGTGGCATTGAAAGTAGAGGCAAGTAGAGGGGTCTGTAATATGGTAAATGATTTAGCTATACTAGATAAATGGTCAAAGCAATGGAAACTGCAGTTTAATGTTTCCAAATGTAAAATAATGCACTTGGGGAAAAGGAATCCTCAATCTGAGTATTGCATTGACAGTCCTGTGTTAGCAAAAACTTCAGAAGAGAAGGATTTAGGGGTAGCGATTTCTGACAGTCACAAAATGGGTGAGCAGTGTGGTCGGGCAGTAGGAAAAGCAAGTAGGATGCTTGGCTGCATAGCTAGAGGTATAACAAGCAGGAAGAGGGAGATTGTGATCCCCTTATATAGAGCGCTGGTGAGACCCCATTTGGAATACTGTGTTCAGTTCTGGAGACCTCACCTACAAAAAGATATTGACAAAATTGAACGGGTCCAAAGACGGGCTACAAGAATGGTGGAAGGACTTAAGCATAAGACGTGTCAGGAAAGACTTCATGAACTCAACCTGTATAGTCTGGAGGACAGAAGGAAAAGAGGGGACATGATCGAAACATTTAAATATGTTTAAGGGTTAAATAAGGTTCAGGAGGGAAGTGTTTTTAATAGGAAAGTGAACACAAGAACAAGGGGACACAATCTGAAGTTAGTTGGGGGAAAGATCAAAAGCAACGTGAGAAAATATTATTTTACTGAAAGAGTAGAAGATCCTTGGAACAAACTTCCAGCAGACATGGTTGGTAAATCCACAGTAACTGAATTTAAACATGCCTGAGATAAACATATATCCATTGTAAGATAAAATACAGGAAATAGTATAAGGGCAGACTAGATGGACCAGGAGGTCTTTTTCTGCCGTCAGTCTTCTATGTTTCTATGTTTCTAAGATGCCATCTACTACTAGGTTGCGAAAGAAGGGAATGGTCAGCTGTTCGGCTGCTTCTCTGAGTGTCCACCGCCTCCTCCTCTTCACAATGGGAAGTCTGTTTTGCAGACAGCGCCGAACCTGGCTCTCCCTGACACTAAGGGGTAGATGATGTTTCGAATCCAAGCCTCCTTCAGATGGGGGGAAGCGAGGGGGCTCGCGTGCTTCCTTCCGCCCTCAAACGAATCACTGCGGGATGCTTTGCCCAAATAGATTTGCACGCCTGGGCGGTTTTAAATATCCGCGATAGGTGACTTCTGCAGGGTCAGGCATATTTTAACAGAGGAAGCCGTTGCAATTGTACTTTGTGCTTCGGAATGCAAATCCGTCGATGTCAGCCTGCTGCAGAAATTGGGACCCACCGAGGAGAGTAATTGAATCTTAATTATATTCCAGGAAGAGTAGAGATTGCTGTTGAATTTCTCAGCAAGTGAGAATCCTGGCGTAATTAACTGAGCCAGATCTGAAACCGTTCGCTAGTTCTTGCAGTTCCACCCTCTCTCAAGAAGAAACTGGATTGTCTCTTATACCTAGTCCTCAGCATGTCTGTCAATAATGGATGAGTGTTTACATTCTCTGCATTTCTACGCTCCCTTTTTAGATAAGTCCACCTTTTTTTAAAGGCTGGATTCACCCACTCGCTGAGCCCTGGAATATAGACATAGCACTAAGACTTATATCCAGGGGTGGGATACTGCCCGGAGGGGGGGGGCAGGAGACACACAGTGAAGGGCTACCAAAATTTTTAGTACCACACTGTGAGCGTGGCTTATGCAGGACACCCTGCATTTTCTTCCAACATCTTTCAGTGCAAATTGGATGATTACCAACCTCCTGTCCAGGCAGCAGTCCTACACATTGGGAAGAAGAATCTGAACTCCAAATACGAACTGAATAATCAAATCATCACAGATAATCCCCACTCGGTTAAAGACCTTGGTATACTAATAACAAAAGATTTAAGTGCCAAAGCCCACTGCAACAACATAGCCAAGAAGGCTTCAAGAGTTGTAAACCTAATCCTACGTAGCTTCTGCTCTGGCAATCTCACACTGCTTACCAGAGCTTACAAAAATTTTGCCAGACCTATTCTAGAATACAGCTCATCTGTTTGGAACCCATATCGCATCTCAGACATTAACACTCTTGAAAATGTCCAAAGATACTTCACCAGAAGAGCCCTTCACTCCTCCACTCGAAATAGAATACCCTACAAGACTAGACTTTCATTCCTGGGCCTAGAAAGTTTAGAACTAAGACGCCTTAAACAAGATCTAAGTATTTCCCACAAGATCATATGCTGCAATGTCCTGCCTGTTGGCGACTACTTCAGCTTCAACCACAACAACACAAGAGCACACAACAGATTTAAACTTAATATTAACCGCTCCAAACGTGACAGTAAAAAATACTACTTCAGTAACCGAGTTGTCGAAGTGTGGAATTCATTACCGGACTCCAAAGTGTCATACCCAAACCCCCAACACTTTACCCTTAGATTGTCTACAGTTGACCTATCCAGATTCCTAAGAGGTCAGTAAGGAGCGAGTACAAGTGCACTAGAGTGCCTTCCGTCCCCTGTCCTATTGCTCTCCTATATCTCCTATACCTTTCTTCTATTCCTATATCTCTTCTTCTATTCTTTCATTGATATGTTCTATTACTATATCTTCTTTTCTATTCTTTCACAGACATATTTTACTATGAGTATCTCCTCTATAACCTTCATCATGTATTTTACTATGTGTATATAGATATATACCCACTAAAACCCTCATTGTGTATTGGACAAAATAAATAAATAAAAATAAAATAAATAAACACAGTAGGGTAGCAAAAAATAAGCTCCACCCCAAAGCACCCAATTTGCACTGAAAGATGTTGAAAGAAAATGCAGGGCGTCCTACATAAGCAACGCCCACAGTGTGGTAGTAAAAATTTTGGTAGTCCTTCACTGCTTATATCCTGCTTCATAGTCCTTTATAACGGGGGTTTCCAACCTGCATCCACCCCCGTCTGTATACCGGCACTGGGCCATGGCATACCAGAAAACAGCCACGCAAAGAAGCGATTTCTCTTCCATGGGATGCAGCAGGCAACATGCAAAACCACACCCCTCCCGTCCGTGGAAAAGTCTCTCTCCACCAACTGGTCCCTGGTGCCCAAACATTGAGTGGAGGGGCTGCTTTACAGCCCTCTCTAAGCAGTTTACAGAGTCAGTATATTGCCCCCAACAATCTGGGTTCTCATTTTGCTGATTTTGGAAGGATGGAAGGGTGAGATAGAAGCCAGCGAGAATCAAAGTGCTGGCAGTCTGCGGAATTAGCCTGCAAGTCTGCGGAGAGGGTCGGCATACAAATCTAATGAATTATTATTATTATTATTATTATTATTATTATTATTATTATTATTATTATTGCACTCTAACAACTGCACCACCATGGTTCTTATATTATTATTATTATTATTATTATTATTATTATTATTATTATTATTATTATTATTATTATGTCAGTACAACACAGCAAACGAGATCACTATGCTGGATTTCGTATTCCATCACCAGTCGGGCGCTTCCCAAGCACTTAGGACTGCGTGATGTAGCGGCGAATTATGTTTGCCGATCCCAGTAAAGCGGCCTTTTGCAATTGACAGATGGAGATTTTGTCAATTCCGATGGTTTTCAAATGTCTGCTGAGATCCTTTGGCACTGCTCCCAGCGTGCCAAGTACCACTGGGACCCCTTTCACTGGCTTATGCCAGAGTCGTTGCAGCTCGATTTTTAGATCTTCGTATTTCACTAATTTCTCTAGCTGCTTCTCCTCAATTCTGCTGTCTCCTGGGATTGCGATGTCAATGATCCATGTCAATGATCCATGTCAATGATCCATTATTATTATTATTATTATTATTATTATTATTATTATTATTATTACTACTATTACTATTATTACTATTATTACTATTATTACTATTATTATTATTATTAATTAGACTTGTATGCCACCCCTCTCTGGATCATCCTTTCCGTTGGCCATGCTGCCTGGAACCAAAAGTTATTGTTCTCCAAAACATTTCAAAGGCAACAGCTTATGTTACCTCTGCTTTAAGACCAATAAGAAGGCCTGGCCTTGTGTAACACGATTGCTGTCTATACAGTGACCCCGACCCCTCGCCCAACGGACGGGGTGGATGTTTATTTTGAAATGCCTGGAGATGGGAATGAACACGCCAACTTCCTGCGAGCCAAGATGGACCTGGAGGAGCGGCGCATGAAACAGATCAATGAGGTAATGGCTGGACAGGCAGGAAAGAGGATTTGCTCAGCTTGCAGATATGGAAGCTTTCACTGCATGGTTCAGTTTGATGACTTCAGAGACACTCATGGGGCCATCAAAGGATTTCTCTTGACAGATTGCACCCCTACAATGATGGGGACAATCTAATTCCATTAGAAATGATGAATGTGCAGTATAAATCATACTGACTTGTAGGAGCCATGGCTTAAATCTTTCTTTCTTTTTTTCTTTCTTTCTTTTTTTTCTTTCTTTCTCATTTTTCCTTTTTTCTTTCTTTCTTTCATCTTCTTTTCTTCCTTCCTTCTTCCTTTCTCCCTCCTCCCTCCCTCCCTCCCTTCTTTCTTTGTCTTTCTCTCTCTCTCTCTCTCTCTTTCTTTCTTTCTCATTTTTTCTTTTTTCTTTCTTTCTTTCATCTTCTCTTCTTCCTTCCTCCCTTCTTCCTTTCTTCTTCCTTCCTCCCTCCCTTCTTTCTTTGTCTTTCTTTCTCTCTCTCTCTTTCTTTCTTTCTCATTTTTTCTTTTTTCTTTCTTTCTTTCATCTTCTCTTCTTCCTTCCTTCTTCCTTTCTTCCTCCCTCCCTTCTTTCTTTGTCCTTCTCTCTCTCTCTCTCTCTCTCTCTCTCTCATTCTTTCTCTTTTACTTCCTAAAGAATTATTCCATGGGGAACATAGTACATGTTTTGCAGATCAGGCATCAGTTGTTTTTTTACCTTAAAGTTCATATCAGAAGAGATCAACGTTGACCCACTATTAAAAATTTAACAATGTCGGCAGTGAGCTTGATATTGTTGGTTTTCTATTCTCTGGAGGTTTTTAAGAAGAGAGTGAGTGGATGGTCGCTTCCCAAGGATGGTTTATTTGGTTTTCCTGCACGTCATAGAGATTTGGACAAATGATCTATAGTTCATGGCTCAGGAAAACAGCTTCCTATTCCTTGCTCAGGCAGGCAGTTCTAGTTCTATCTTTGAGAGGTTGGGAGTCAGGATCTGAGGGCTTAGTATAGTTGGATTAGTAATCAGCTTGCAGCCAGGAGAAGGCCATGCTTAATGTCCCAAAGGTGTTTTATTCAAGAGGCAACTGGACTTTCTGGTTTTTCTATGAAGACTTTTCGCTTCTCATCCAAGGAGCTTCTTCAGTTCTGACTGGATGGTGGGAACTGAGGAAGCTTCTTGGATGAGAAGCGAAACATCTTCAAAGAAAAACCAGTTGCCTCTTGGAAAAAGAAACCATGACCTGGTTTAGAGACAATGGCTCAATGGCAGGCAGATGGAGGGACAGTCAGTTCGACCATCAGAACTGAGGAAGCTTCCTAGATGAGGAGTGAAATGTTTTCTTCACCTTTGAGACAACCATTTATTTATTATTTATTTATTCATTATAGGCCACCCTGACTCAGGGCGGCTTACAGAATAAAATATAAACAAGGATAAAAATTGTGCAAAACAATTAAAAAATTAAGAAAAGTAGACAATGTAAAACAATCAATCATCCATGACCTGGGTGATTGAGAATCTCCACAGACAACGGAAACTGCTTTTGCAGAACCAGTTTCTACAGCAGAAAACCCTCGTGTTGATAACATCCCTTTTGTTATGGATTCACAGGTGATGAAGGAATGGGCCGAAGCGGACAACGAAGCCAAAAATCTGCCTAAAACAGACCGACAAGCACTGAATGAGGTGAGGCTGACGAACCGCCGCAATGAACTTTGTGTTTTAATCTTTGTTTGGGGAATTGAATAAAGATATTTTAAAGAAAATAAATCCATGTCAAGATGAGGCGAAGTAGAAGATTGACCCACAGATTCCCTTGCTTCTGGGTTTCTTGACCCAGGGTGACACCGTTTCCATTCAAAACCCTAACCCCAAACCCCCAACACTTTACCCTTAGATTATCCACGGTTGACCTATCCAGATTCCTAAGAGGTCAGTAAGGGGCGAGTACAAGTGCACTAGAGTGCCTTCTGTCCCCTGTCCTATTGCTCTCCTATATCTCCTATTCCTTTCTTCTATTCCTATATCTCTTCTTCTATTCTTTCATTGATATGTTCTATTACTATATCTTCTTTTCTATTCTTTCTTTTTTTTCAATAAATGTTATTAATTTTTCATAAAATAGACAAAACTGACAAACATACATTTAACACAGAAATGGGGTTGCATCTTCCCCGCTTATTCTAGAAGTAAAATTTCAATACAGAAAAAAGAATACATTAAAAATGCTTTAAATCAATTCATTACTTTAAATGAAAAGAAGAAATTTGTTTTACCTTATATAGTAAGTCTTCATATATAAACTACTTCTAACATAGCCTTTAAATCATATCCCTACTTATACAATTCTCTTATTCTTTTTACTTTTAATTTTTCTTCTTATTTATCCATATATACACTTTGTTCCATATCTCATAAAATTCTGTTTCCTCTTGGTCTTTTAACCGTCTTGTCATCATATCCATTTCAGCACAGTCTAATATTTTCTTAATAACTTCCTCTTCTTTGGGAATGTTTTCCCCTTTCCAATTTTGCGCATATACTATCCTGGCCGCTGTCAAAATATGAATGACTAGATGTAGAATTTCTTTCTTATATTTCTGATTAGTTATGCCCAGTAAATAAAATTCCGGGTTTTTTTCTATCTCCTGTCTTACTATTTCTTTTATTATTCTTTCTATCATTTTCCAATAAAGCTTAACTTTACTACACATCCACCATTGATGATAATAGGAACCTATTTCTTTCTTACATTTCCAACATTTCTATTCTTTCTTAGATATGTTTTACTATGAGTATCTCCTCTATAACCTTCATCATGCATTTTACTATGTGTGTGTATATATATATATATATACCCACTAAAACCCTCATTGTGTATTGAACAAAATAAATAAATAAACAAATAAACAAACAAATAAACAAATAAATAAATAAATAAATGTTAAAAGTAGCTTCTCATTTCCGTGGCTGCCACTTTGGGTACCGCGTGGTTTACAATTCATATTCGTTTCAGGAAATGGTTTTAAACGTTTTTTTAGCCGAGCTGGAATTACAAGGCTCTTCTGTTTTCTCTATCTGTTTCTTTGGTTCTATTCTGTGTTTATAATAGCTGCATTCTTTTATTTTATTTTTTATTGGAAAACAGCTTGAATGGAGTCCTACTCTGAAAGAAAACCCAAGCATGTTTTTACCAAAAGCAAAACTAAAAGTTGAATCCACACCCATGGCCTCGTATCTGTTTCTTTTAGCCTGTCTGTGAGCAGATGTGGTAGCTTGTTTTTAGTGCACATCCATTGATAGCTGATAGTTTCCAAACATTGGTTTTGTTTTTTAAAAAAGAGAGATTTGTAATAAATCTCCAAATATAACGGACTAACTTCTTTTATAGCAGTGTTTCTCAACCTTGGCGTTTGAAGATGTGCGGACTTCAACTCCCAGAATTCCCCAGCCAGCGTTGCTGGCTGGAGAATTTTGGGAGTTGAAGTCCACACATCTTCAAACGGCCAAGGTTGAGAAACACTGCTTTATAGAGATTCGTCTCGCAAACACTGCTGGTGAGACCACATTTGGAATAATACTGTGTTCAGTTCTGGAGACCTCACCTACAAAAAGATATTGATCAAATTGAACGGGTCCAAAGAGGAGCTACAAAAACGGTGGAAGGTCTTAAGCATAAAACGTATCAGGAAAGACTTCATGAACTCAATCTGTATAGTCTGGAGGACAGAAGGAAAAGGGGGGACATGATCGAAACATTTAAATATGTCAAAGGGTTAAATAAGGTTCAGGAGGGAAGTGTTTTTAATAGGAAAGTGAACACAAGAACAAGGGGGCACAATCTGAGGTTAGTTGGGGGAAAGATTAGAAGTAACGTGAGAAAATATTATTTTACTGAAAGAGTAGTAGATGCTTGGAACAAACTTCCAGCAGACGTGGTTGGTAAATCCACAGTCACTGAATTTAAACATGCCTGGGATAAACATAGATCCATCCTGAGATAAAATACCGAAAATAGTATAAGGGAAGATTAGATGGACCAGGAGGTCTTTTTCTGCCGTCAATCTTCTATGTTTCTATGACTCCTTCTTCTTTGTGGCAGCCTCTCAAATACTGGAACACTGCTATCATATAAACATGTTAAAGGGTTAAATAAGGTTCAGGAGGGAAATATTTTTAGTAGGAAAGTGAACACAAGAACAAGGGGGCACAATCTGAGGTTAGTTGGGGGGAAAGATCAGAAGCAACATGGGAAAATATTATTTGACTGGAAGAGTAGTAGATGCTTGGAACAAACTTCTAGCAGACGTGGTTGGTAAATCCACAGCAACTGAATTTAAACATGCCTGGGATTAAACGTAGATCCAACCTAATATAATATACAGGAAATAGTATAAGGGCAGACTAGATGGACCATGAGGTCTTTTTCTGCCGTCAATCTTCTATGTTTCTGTTTCTGGAGAACCCGTAGCGAGAATTTTGGGTAGTTCGGAGAACCAGTAAATATCACCTGAATGGCCCCGCCCACATCTATTCTCTGCCTCCCGAGTCCCAGTTGATCGAGTCCCAGCTGATCGGGAGGAAATGGGGATTTTGCAGTAACCTTCCCTTGCCACACCTAGCAAGCCACGCCCATAGAACTGGCAGTAAAAATAAATAAATCCCACCACTGGCTCTCCTTAAAAACCTTAAATTTAGGTATCATAAAAAGCTGAGATGATTGTGCTCTTCTTGCAAAATTTTTAGACTCTACACTTTTCAAACAGCAGAGTTGTTAAAATGTGCGCCAATCATTTAATTGTCCTTTTTGACAAAGTATTTTAAGCCATCCTGGGTTTTTTTTTAATTTGACAGCCAGGATATAAACACTTTAATACAGTCAAGTAATTAATTAAACATCTGCTTCTAGGAGAATAAGCTCTGCGTGGAATGCTTTGTTGTGTTTGCATTTCTCTATAGGCGGCTTGGGTAATTTTAAGCTTTTAATGCTAATTTTATTGAGTTTCAAGGAATTGCATGTCGCTTTGCTGTTGAGCTATCCTGAGCTTAAGGGAAGAAAAAAGGGAGTCTACATATGTCTGCATGTGTGTTTAGGAATATAATTTTATATTTTATTTGTTTGTTTGTTTATTTTATTTTGTCGAACAAGTATTGGATTGTAGTTTGTATAAGCATAACATAAAACTCGACTACTGTAACGCTCTCTCCATGGGGCTACCTTTGAAAAATGTTCGGAAACTTCAGATCGTGCAGAATGCAGCTGCGAGAGCAATCATGGGCTTTCCCAAATATGCCCGTGTTACACCAACACTCCGCAGTCTGCATTGGTTGCCGATCAGTTTCCGATCACAATTTAAAGTGTTGGTTATGACCTATAAAGCCCTTCATGGCACCGGACCAGATTATCTCAGGGACCGCCTTCTGCCGCACGAATCCCAGCGGCCAGTTAGGTCCCACAGAGTGGATCTTCTCTGGGTCCCGTCAACTAAAGAATGTCGCTTGGCGGGACCCAGGGGAAGAGCCTTCTCTGTGGCGGCCCCAGCCCTCTGGAACCAACTCCCCCCAAAGATTAGAATTGCCCCCACCCTCCTTGCCTTTCGTAAGTTGCTTAAAACCCACCTCTGCCGTCAGGCATGGGGGAATTGAGACCCTCTTCCCCCTAGGCCTTTACAATTCTATGCATGGTATGTATGTATGTATGTTTGGTTTTTTTATATTAATGGGTTTTTAATTGTTTCTAACATCAGACTACTATTGTACACTGCTTTATTGTTTCTGTTAGCCGGCCCGAGTCTCCGGAGAGGGGCGGCATACAAATCCAATCAATCAATCAATCAATCAATAAATAAATAAATAAATAAATAAATAAATAAATAAATAAGAAGACAATAGAACAGCAGGACAGGGGTGGTAGGCACAATGGTGCGCTTATGCACACCCCTTACAAACCTCTTAGAAAAGGGGAGAGATCAACTATAGACAATCGGAGGTTAAAGGTTTTGGAGTTTGGGGAAGAAACCAGGTAACGCATTCCAGGTGTTGATCACTCTATTGCTGAAGTCGTATTTTCTGCAATCTATTTTGCTGTAAAAAAAACCTTCCAGGATCTTTCACCCAAGGTTTTTACCAGGTCCAGACTTACCCACCTTTGAATGATACAATATTAGTCTATCAAAGTCATGTGAAGTGTTAGTACCATTTTATAATGCCTTGGTAAGACCACACTTAGAAACTGCATCTAATTTGGGTCACCCACAATATAAAAAAGATATTGAGATTCTGGAAACAGTGGAGAGAAGAGCAACTTAAACGATTTGGCGGCTTCTAAAATATATGAAGAATGGCTGTAGGAATTGAATAGGTCTAGTCTAGTCAAAACAAGGTCTAGGGGAGACACGATAGTGATATTCCAATATTTGAGGGATCGCCACAAAGAAGAGGGAGTCAACCTATTTTTCAATGCACCGGAAGGCAAGGCAAGACGAGTCTTTGGAGAGGGGTGACATACAAATCTAATAAATATTAGTAGTAGTAGTAGTAGTAGTAGTAGTAGTAGTAGTAGTAGTATTAGTATTAGTATTATTATTATTAGTATTATTATTATGAAGCGATGGATGGAAATTAACCCAAGAGACAAGCAACCTAGAATTAAGGAGAAATTTGCCGACAGAACAATTAATTAGTGGAACAACTTGCCTCCAGAAGTTGTGAATGCTCCAACACTGGAGGCTTCAAAGAAGAGATTGGACAGGCATTTGTCTGAAATGATATAGAGCAGTGATAGTGAACCTATGGCATGGGTGCCACAGGTGGCACGCGGAGCCCTATCTGCTGGCACGTGAGCTGTTGCTCTAGCTCAGCTCCAACACGCATGTATGTGCCAGCCAGCTGATTTTGGTTCACACAGAGGCTCTGGGAGGGCGTTTTTGGCTTCCAGAGAGCCTCTGGAGGGATGGTTGGAGGGCGTTTTTACTCTCTACCCGGCTCCAAGGAAGCATTTGGATCCTGGGGACGGTGAAACACGAACCTATTGGGCCCACCAGAAGTTGGGAAACAGGCCATTTCTGGCCTCCAGAGGGCCTCCGGGGGGCGGGCGGGTGAAGCTGTTTTCGTCCTCCCCAGGCATTGGATTATGGGTGTGGGCACTTTCACATGCGCCTGAGGGGAAAAAAGATTCACCATCATTGATATAGGGTCTCCTGCTTGAGCAAATGCTTGGACTAGAATAATAATAATAATAATAATAATAATAATAATAATAATAATAATAATTATTATTATTATTATTATTATTATTATTATTATTATTATTATTATTATTATTATTAATTGGATTTGTATGCCGCCCCTCTCCATAGACTCGGACTAAAGGACTAAAGGACTAAAAACCCTTATTATAAAACCAAACATACACACAAAAATACCATACATAACTTGTAATGGCCTAGGGGGAAGGAATATCTCAACTCCCCCATGCCTGGAGGTATAAGTGAGTCTTGAGTAGTTTATGAAAGACAGGGAGGGTGGGGGCAGTTCTAATCTCCGGGGGGAGTTGGTTCCAGAGGGCCGGGGCCGCCACAGAGAAGGCTCTTCCCCTGGAGCCCACCAAAAGACACTATTTAGTCAATGGGACCCGGAGAAGGCCAACTCTGGGGACCTTTTCGGTCGCTGGGATTCGTTCGGTAGCAGGTGGTTCCGGAGGTATTCTGGTCCAATGCCATGTAGGGCTTTAAAGGTCATGACCAACACTTTGAATTGTGACTGGAAACTGATCGGCAGCCAATGTGAGCCATGGAGTGTTGAAGAAACATGGGCGAATCTTGGAAGCCCCACGATGTCTCTCGCGGCTGCGTTCTGCACGATCTGAAGTTTCCGAACACTTTTCAAAGGTAGCCCCATGTAGAAGTCCTCCAAAGTCCCTTCTAATGCTTTTTCTGAAATTATCCTGAACTGCTTCTCTCTTCTTCTTGCTTTCTAGCACTTCCAATCTGTCCTCCAAACACTGGAAGAGCAGGTGGCCGGAGAACGCCAGCGCCTGGTGGAGACCCACCTGGCCCGTGTAGTAGCACTGCTAAATGACAACCGTCGGGCAGCATTGGAGAGCTACTTGACTGCTGTACAGAACAACCATGCCCAGGTTAGTTCAACGGGTAGAAGATGGCAGATGTTAGTTTGGAGATGGGGATGGGCTTCTCGGCCCAGTTGCTGGGTGGGCGTGGCCTAGCTGCCCTCCTGCACGATGGTGGAGGGGTGCCTTTTTGCACTCCCCTACTTCCAAAGGCCTTCCTCCAGCCTCTGGGAGGGCAAAAGCAGCCTCCCAAGCTCTGGAGCCCAAAACAAGCCCATTTCCGGCCTTCCCGAACTTCCGGTAGGCTGGTTTTTTGCTCTCCCTGGCCTCTGCAATGCCCTGCACTCCAAAATGGGCCATGTGAGGAATTATTATTATTATTATTATTTATTACATTTGTATGCCGCCCCTCTCCGGAGACTCGGAGCGGCTACCTACGAAGGATGGAGTGGGATCGGCGGGGTCAGTGGGATTTGAGGGTTCTCCGAACTATGCAGAATCTTAGCTAGAGGTTCTCTTGAAGCCCTGTGAGTCCCCTGGCAGCCCACCCCTGCTTGGAGAATGATATCTGTATAGTCAAACTCAATCTGTATAGTCTGGAGGACAGAAGGGAAAGGGGGGGGACACATGATCGAAACATTTAAATATGTTAAAGGGTTAAATACAGTTCAGGAGGGAAGTGTTTTTAATAGGAAAGTGAACACAAGAACAACGGGGCACCATCTGAGGTTAGTTGGGGGAAAGGATCAGAAGCAACGTGAGAAAATATTATTTGACTGAAAGAGTAGTAGATGCTTGGAACAAACGTCCAGCAGACGTGGTTGGTAAATCCACAGTCACTGAATTTAAACATTTATTTATTTATTTATTTATTATTTAGATTTGTATGCCGCCCCTCTCCACAGACTCGGGGCGGCTCACAGTAAGACACAACAATTCATAACAAATCCAAATAACTTTAAAATATTTTTAAAAAACCATTTTTCTAACAAACACACACACAAACATACCATGCATAAATTGTACTTGCCCGAGGGAGGTGTTTCAGTTCCCCCATGCCTGACGACAAAGGTGGGTTTTAAGGAGTTTACGGAAGGCAGGGAGTAGGGGCAGTTCTAATCTCTGGGGGGAATTGGTTCCAGAGAGTCGGGGCCGCCACAGAGAAGGCTCTTCCCCTGGGGCCCGCCAACCAACATTGTTTAGTTGACGGGACCCGGAGAAGGCCCACTCTGTGGGATCTAATCCGTCGTTGGGATTCGTGCGGCAGAAGGCGGTCTCGGAGATATCCTGGTCCAGTGCCATGAAGGGCTTTAAAGGTCATAACCAACACTTTGAATTGTCACCGAAAATTGATCGGCAGCCAATGCAGACTGTGGAGTGATGCTGAAACATGGGCATACCTAGGTAAGCCCATGACCGCTCTCGCAGCTGCATTCTGCACGATCTGAAGTTTCCGAACACTTTTCAAAGGTAGCCCCATGTAGAGAGCATTACAGTAGTCGAACCTCGAGGTGATGAGGGCATGAGTGACTGTGAGCAATGAGTCCCGGTCCAGATAGGGCCGCAACTGGTGCACCAGGCGAACCTGGGCAAACGCCCCCCTCGCCACAGCTGAAAGATGGTTCTCTAATGTGAGCTGTGGATCGAGGAGGACGCCCAAGTTGTGGACCCTCTCCGAGGGGGTCAATGATTCCCCCCCCCAGGGTAATGGACGGACAGATGGGATTGTCCTTGGGAGGCAAAACCCACAGCCACTCTGTCTTATCCGGGTTGAGTTTGAGTCTGTTGACACCCATCCAGGCCCCAACAGCCTCCAGACACCGGCACATCACTTCCACTGCTTCGTTGACTGGACATGGGGTGTAGATGTAAAGCTGGGTATCATCAGCGTACTGATGATACCTCACCCCATGCCCTTGGATGATCTCACCCAGCGGTTTCATGTAGATATTAAATAGCAGGGGGGAGAGGACCGACCCCTGAGGCACCCCACAAGGGAGAGACCTCGGAGTCGACCTCTGACCCCCCACTAACACTGATTGCGACCGACCGGAGAGGTAGGAGCAGAACCACTGGAGAACAGTGCCTCCCACCCCCAACCCCTCCAGCCGGTGCAGAAGGATACCATGGTCGATGGTATCGAAAGCCGCTGAGAGGTCAAGAAGCACCAGGACAGAGGATAAACCCCTGTCCCGGGCCTGCCAGAGATCATCCATCAACGCGACCAAAGCAGTTTCCGTGCTGTAACCGGGCCTGAAACCCAACTGCTGGGGACCTAGATAACATGCCTGGGATAAACGTATATCCATCCTAAGATAAAATATAGGAAATAGTATAAGGGCAGACTAGATGGACCATGAGGTCTTTTACTGCCATCAATCTTCTATGTTTCTATACGTGAGATTTGTACGTCAGATGAGTTGAGAAAATGAGAAACAAACTCTGTGTGTGGATGGCAAACCAAGTTGATGGTGAGCTTGGAATAATAGCGCCTGTTTCACCAAAGCGAATACATGGAAGCGAAAGATGCTCTTCTCATCTTTCTGTTTCTTGTAAGCAAGCAATGCAAGAGAAATATTATTTATGCAATAGAGTTCAAGACCATGTGAAGCAGTGTTTTACTTATTTATTTACTGACTGACTTAATTGAATTTATATGCTATCCATTCCTTGAGAACTCCACAATAACTATAAAACAATACAATCAGGTTAAAACGTTTTGTAATAATAAAACATTTCATAATAATAAATGCCTTTCATAATAATAATAATAAATAAATTTCATCATAATAAAAAACATTTCATCACAATAAAAACCCTACAATATAATCACTACATTCATACACCAAACATCCCAATCAATTTGTGTCTCAGCCAGATAAAGAGGTGTAGATAAAGATAAAGCCAGGTTTTCAAGGCTTTTCAAAACCGAGTAGGGTGGGGCCCGTGCGGATCTCAGGGAGTAGTTGGTTCCAAAGAGCCGGGGCCACCACAGAGAAGGCCCTCCCCCATGGACCCATCAACCAATGGTGTTCTCCTACTTTCCCAGCTCTGTGGATCAACAGCAGCAGCAGGGAGGGGGAGAGGATGATTTTGTGTGTGTGCATTGTTGTACATTGTTTTTAAGTATTGGATTTGTACTGTTTCTTGTTCTGAGCCACTCCGAGTCTTCGGAGAGGGGTGGCATTTATTTATTTATTTATTATTTATTTATTGGATTTGTATGCCGCCCCTCTCCGGAGACTCAGGGCGGCTAACAACAATAATAAAACAATGTACAATAATAATCCAATAAATACTAAAAAAGATTAAAAACCAATTAATATAAAAAACCAAACATACATACAGACATACCATACATGAAATTGTAAAGGCCCAGGGGGAAAGAGCATCTCAATTCCCCCATGCATACAAATCAAATCAATCAATCAATCAATAATAATGATAATGATAATGATAATGATAATGATAATGATAATGATAATACTTGGCATGCTGGGCGCAGTACCAAAGGATCTCAGCGGACATTTGAAAACCATTGGAATTGACAAAATCTCCATCTGTCAATTGCAAATTCGCCGCTACATCATGCAGTCCTAGGTGCTTGGGAAGTGCCCGACTGGTGATGAAATACGAAATCCAGCATAGTGATCTCGTTTGCTGTGTTGTACTGACATAATAATAATAATAATAATGATGATGATGATGATGATGATGATGATGATGATGATAATGATGCCAAGCATGGAATTTGCTTTTTTTTACTGCTTCTGTAGTCATGCAGTGAAGAAGCAGTGAGCGATGTCATCACCCTATAATTATTTATTTATTTATTCATTCATTCATTCATTTATTCATTCATTCATTCATTTATTTATTTATTTATTTATTGGATTTGTATGCCGCCCCTCTCCGGAGACTCGGGGCGGCTAACAGCGACAATAAAACAGTGTACAATAGTAATTTGGTATTAGAAATGATTAAAAATCCATTAATATAAAAACCAAACATACATACATACATACCATGCATAGAATTGTAAAGGCCTAGGGGGAAAGCGTATCTCAATTCCCCCATGCCTGGCGGCAAAGGTGGGTTTTAAGTTGTTTACGAAAGGCAAGGAGGGTGGGAGCAGTTCTAATCTCTGGGGGGAGTTGGTTCCAGAGGGCCGGGGCCGCCACAGAGAAGGCTCTTCCCCTGGGTCCCACCAGGCGACATTGCTTAGTTGATGCCCTGAATGTGGCAAAGAGCAGAATTATGGAGCAGGAAAGAGATAAAACTCATCCTGCACACGGCGTTAGTCGTGCTCTTAATAAATGAGGAATTATCTCTTCCCTTGTATAAACGATTTTCCAAATTGTCCTCCTTTCTGGGTATGTTATACTCCAGCTCCTGAAATCCTCAGCCAGAATAGCCCCAGGCCATATCTAGATGAGGATTTAGGTCATCCAGCACATCTGGAAAGCAGCGTCAAAGAACGCTGACGCAGACAAGGTAGCTGCACAACGGCAAGTGGGAAGCTTCGTTTACTCTGATGCTTCATTTACCCCTCCCGTTCTCCGTGTTGGCTTCCTGCTAAAATCCCAGAAGTTACATCTAGGCAATGACATCCAGAAATAAAACAGAGTTCGGTTTCTCCCTTTTTTTTTCTGTGCTGGGTTGCTAACTCTAAATTGGGGGTCGGATAATGTGATTTTTTTTTCAAGTGCTCTGCCAAAAAAAAAAGTCTGGGTTTTTTCTTTCCTTTTCTCACTCCATTTGATTTTTTTTTTTCAAATACTTTTTCAGGGAAATTCTCATGGGTAAAATACAGGTTTTTTTATCCTCTCTGAGTCTGGTTGTTTTTTTGCAGATGGTTCATTACACAAACGAAGTACCATCGTCAATGCTAGTTCTGATTGTGTAATGAATTTTCTGCAAGAAAACAACCAAGCTGTGAGAGCACCAAGGATCTCTCATTTCAATACTGATAGAAATATTTATTAATTTTAAAAAAATATTATTTATTATTATTTATTAGATTTGTATGCCACCCCTCTCCGTAGACTCGGGGCGGCTATATATATCAACATTAATTTTATTAATATTTATTAAATATTAATTTGTTAAATTTATTTATTTAAATGTTAATGTTCTTGTCCTTGTTGGTGCGATGGATGCTAAGAGCCATAGTGGCGCAGTGGTTAGAATGCAGTACTGCAGGCTACTTCTGCTGACTGCCGACTGCTTGCAATTTGGTAGATTGAATCTCACCAGGCTTAAGGTTGACTCAGTCTTCCAATCCTTTGATGTGGATAAAATGGGGTCCCAGATTGTTGGGGGCAATACAATGACTCTGTAAACTGCTTAGAGAGGGTTATAAACCACTGTGAAGCAGTATATAGAGTTGGGGTGGCGCAGCAGGTAGAGTGCTGTACTGCAGGCCACTGAAGCTGACTGAAGATCTGTAGATCAGTGGTTCAAATCTCATCACCGGCTCAAGGTTGACTCAGCCTTCTGAGGTGGGTAAAATGAGGACCCAGATTGTGGGGGCAATATGCTGGCTCTGTTAAAAAGTGCTATTGCTAACATGTTGTAAGCCGCCCTGAGTCTAAGGAGAAGGGCGGCATAAAAATCAAATAAATGAATGAATGAATGAATGAATGAATGCTATTACTATCACTATTCTTCTTAATAATATAATATACCAATAAGGGGATCTTAGCATGTTAAATGTACCAGGCTCCATAGGGAAAGCACTCACATTTTTTAAAAAAAATTCTTATGGCCTCTATAAACATCCTGCAAAGTCAAAATCTCCCATTCACTTTTCTTCAGCTCCTGATAGTCACATAAAGTTCTATGATCTATGTCATTGATGGTGAACCTTTTTCATCTTGTGTGCCAAGAATGGAACACTGAGTACACGCTAGCGCCCCCCACGTGCCACCACACAACACCCACCCAAAGCACCACACTACACATGTGTGCATCCCCCCCCCCATGTACACACACTCCGCATTGGGCTGTTTTCCTACCTCGGGCTTCCCTAAAGCCTCCAGAGTGCAAAAAATGCATCTACGGGCAAAACAGAAGCTCAGAAAAACGAACTTCTTGTTTTCCTGTTGGGCCATTTTTTACCCTCCGAGTCTTCGGAGAGGGGCGGCATACAAATCTAATAAATTGAATTGAATTGAATTCAAGATGCTTCCCTCCATTTTTTAGAACTTTTGGTTTGCCTGTTGGACCATTTTTTGCACTCCAGAGATTTCAGATAAGCTGCCTAAATCCTGGGGAGGGCAAAAACAACCTTCCCCAAGGTCAAAAATCAGCTGGCCAGCATACGCATCATGCACATTGGATGACACCTCGTGTGTCCTTATATATGGCTCTGCATGCCATATCCAAGTCTCCTTCTGTTTAGCATTATTATTATTATTATTATTATTATTATTATTATTATTATTTATTAGATTTGTATGCCGCCCCTCTCTGCAGACTCGGGGCAGCTCACAGCAATAACAAAAAACAATGTACAACAAATCTAATATTTAAAAATATCTAAAATCCTTATTTAAAAAACCAGACATACACACAAACATACCATGCATAAACTATATAGGCCTGGGGGAGATGTCTCAATTCCCCCATGCCTGACAGCAAAGGTGGGTTTTAAGGAGTTTACAAAAGGCAAGGAGGGCGGGGGCAATCCTTATCTCCGGGGGGAGCTGGTTCCAGAGGGTCGGGGCCGCCACAGAGAAGGCTCTTCCTCTGAGTCCCACCAGACGACATTGTTTAGTTGACGGGACCTGGAGAAGGCCAACTCTGTGGGACCTAACTGGTCGCTGGGATTTGTGCGGCAGAAGGTGGTCCCGGAGATATGGCTCTTAGCTTTGGTTGATTTTTGGTTTTACTTCCACCTGTACTTATCTGTGGCGGAAATGGAGGAAACCAAGAGATCCCATCTGCTCAAAGGCCAACTATTGAGAATGGAGCAAGGAACGGCAGGCGATCAGCCAAGATTCAGCTCATTTATGTCACACTCCTCTTTTGACACAGCCTGACCGCATCCTGGCAGCTCTGAAGAGATATGTACGGGCAGAACAGAAAGATCAGCGCCACACTCTCCGCCATTACCAGCATGTGGCAGCGGCCGATCCTGAAAAGGCAGAACAAATGAAGTTCCAGGTACAGTTTCCTTCAGCCTGTGGCCACCATTTTGTTTCCTTCAGCCTATGGCCGCCATTTTGTTTCCTTCAGCCTGTGGCCGCCATTTTGTTTCCTTCAGCCTGTGGCCACCATTTTGTTTCCTTCAGCCTATGGCCGCCATTTTGTGTCATTGCAATTACTGTAGAACAGAGTTTCATGCTGGGCGGGGGAATTCTGGGAGTTGAAGTCCACGCATCTTCAAGTGGCCGAGGTTGAGAAACACTGCTCTGGAAAGAACCATTTTCTGTTATTGTGTATTTTCCCAGGTGTATACTCATCTCCACGTCATTGAGGAACGGATGAACCAAAGTCTGGCGTTGCTGTACAAGAATCCCCAGCTAACTCAGGAGCTCCGAGGAGACATAGGTACATGTGTCATATCCTTCATATCCCAAATATCATCACTCCTCAACTCTTAAGTTAAGTCTACTGTTGTCCACTCACCCTATTGCTTGTAGACTAAGGTGCCTTCCAAACTCGGTCAGCCTGCTCTTAAGAACATAAGAAGAGCCATGCTGAATCAGGCCAAAGCCCATCGATTCCAGCATTGTGTCACACAGTGGCCCACCAATTGTCCGTGGGGATCTTGAGCAGAAAGAGAAGGCAAAACCCTCCCTTTCCCTTGACCCCCAACAAATGGTACCCAAGGGAATCCTGCCTGCCTCAACCAACATAGAGGCAGCACTTGTACATCCGTTTTAATAATCACCAATACACTTGGCAAGTACACATTTACAAACAGTGGTTAGTAGTTAGTTTGATTGGTTATTTAAGTTGATATTCTCCTAGTATCATCTCTACTACCCAGGGTGAGTAATTTTTGAAATACTTGTACAGTGGTATCTCTACCTAAGAACACCTCTACTTAAGATAAGAACCGGGTGTTCAGGATTTTTTTGCCCCTTCTTAAGAACCATTTTCCACTTAAAAACCTGAGCCTAGAAAAATTTCCACCAAATTTGAGAGTGGCACGAAGTTTCCCACCATTCCCCCTGGGTTTCTCTCTCTGGCACAGTGTAGGGGAGGCAGCCTGCCCCTCTTTTATTTTTAAGCCTTAAAGTTTTGGATTTTTTTGATTCACCTCACCTTCTTCCTTTGGCAGTGACTGTCCTCCTCCTCTTCTTCCTCCTCCTCTTCCCACCCAAATTCCGAGCTTTTATTTCTTTCCTAATGGGTTTGCATGCATTATTTGCTTTTACATTGATTCCTATGGGAAACATTGCTTCTACTTGCAAACTTTTCTACTTAAGAACCTGGTCGTGGAACGAATTAAGTTCTTAAGTAGAGGTGCCACTGTATATGTATCCAGATGAAGGAAGAGGCACTGTAGAATGCCCCAAATTTTACAGTTCTGAAGAAGTAAAGAAGCTTCTTGGATAAATGCAAAATGTTTTCAAAGAAGTTCAGTTGCCTTTTGGAAAAAGCATTTTTGGGGCAACCATGATCTGGATGATGAAGAATCTCCATAGACATTGTAGAATGTCCTATTATGAGAAAAAGTATCAACATGAAAGGAAATTATAGGTGGATCACACCATCAGCTAGATTTTTAGGCTGAACTTGGCATTTTATCCACTTCCCAAGGACCTGGAATTATTATTTCTTTTTAAATTGAAAAATACCTTGGTCTGGCCCAAATGTCCATCTGCAAAGTGCATCTGTCCTACTGGATGAAGAGCTAGATTTTTCTCTGAAGGAAAGCTCTCCTGTAAAGAAAGAATGAATCTGAGCACCTGTTGAAATTTTTTTTAAAAAAACCTTTGCAAAAAATTGGGGACTGTTGTAACAGGCAAGGTAGAGTCTCAAAACTTTAAGATAGGGCTCCAAATAATCTATTCCCATTTCTTTAACTTCCAGAGGAGCTGCTGCGGTCCGAACGGGTGTCCACCAATGACCTGCTTACTACCTCCATCTCTGAGACCCGCACCACGGAAGAGTTCTTACCCATGGACAGCGGGGAGGATGTAGCTGCCGAGATCCGAGATGGGGAAGGTGTGTTAGATACGTTGCTCCTCACTACTTTCTCGAGTCCTTGCCAAAGTCAGGAAGACAGAAGGAGAAAGCTACCTACCGTGTTTTCCCGAAAATAAGACACTGTCTTATATTAATTTTTGCTCCAAAAGTTGTGCTACGTCTTATTTTCGGGGGGTGCCTTATATTTCTCAAATAAGACAAATTCACAGGCAGAAAAGCTGACACCCCCAAAGAAAGTGTACCGCACGGTACACTGATTACGGTACGGTATCAGTCAGTATGGCACCCACACACAAAAACGACGGCACTTATATAGTACAACAGTATACTCCCGCTATTGCAGCTTCCGGCCACCAGAGGAACTACAATCTACGCACTGTAGTGGAGACTGTAATGGCGGTGAGACAGCAGCAGACTGTGTCTGCTGTACTGGACGGTCCCCAGCAGGGGACGCCACATTATTACGGTACCGCTATGAACAGCTTTGAATGGTACCGTATGTTTTTCCACCGTACCGTATATAAACTTGACTATGCCTTATTTTTGGGGGGTGCCTTATATTAGCAAATTCTGCAAAACCTCTGCCATGCCTTACTTTCGGGGTACGTCTTATTTTCGGGGAAACAGGGTAGTTCTGAAATATCTCACCAGATCTTAGTTTGCAGTACATGAAAAACACGTTCCCAGTTTCGTTGTGGTTGGCTCTGGCCCAGCTCCTGCCCCAGGGAATGGGAAGGTGGATGCAGGGGAAAATTCAACATGTCACAGGCCTGTGTTATTGCCAACAGAGTCAGTTCAGAGTTTAGTTTCCTCGGACGAAGAAGAATGTGGGAGTGACTCGGCAGAGGAGGGCTTGGCACACAGCCCAGGCAGTCAATCTCCCTTATCTTCTATAGCTTCAGATGATGACATTTTGGACCCACGCAAGCACAGAATTATGCGTAGAAGAGACCAAGTAAGAACATATTACAGGAAATAAGGGAGGCCACCTGTGTTTGGGTGGGGCTCCAGTAATTAGGGCTGCTGCTATAAATAGCAGCATGTGGGTTTGGCCATTGTAGAAGAATATCTGATCAGAGTTCGTCAGGAATCCTGTGTTTTCTGGACTTTGTTGCTTTTTCACACCTTGGAAAACAAAGCAGAGCAACGTGTGTGTGTGTGTGTGTGTCTCACTTCGTTGGAAGAAGAAGGGGTGTGAAGTTTCTTCACAGCTGCTAGCTAAATACTTAATGACTGCTTAAGGGAAATTGTACAGACTACCCGGTTGTTTTGGGAAGAGTGCTCTTTGCAATACAAAAAGAGTGCTTAGTTTATTTTGAATTTTGTGATAAAAAACATTGTTTTGAATTTTCAAACCTGTGTGTATCTGAAATTTGTACCCTCGAATTTTCGGGAGGCTCCTATCAGAGAGCCCGGCAGAACAATTTGGAATCAGAAAATAATTTAGAATCTTTGGGAAATGAAACTGAAGGGAGGTTTTTAAAATCAGCAGAAGGAAAACAGAATGTTGATTCATTTTTGTTTCTGGAACTGACTGCTGTCTGTGTATCTGCCTTTGGGTGTCTCATTCTGGTTCTTTGCGCAGTCAGCCAGAATTTTTAGATTGGATTTGGACCTGGTTTGAGCAGATGGTGTTGTTAGACGGTGTTATGGCCACAGGATATAAGCTGTTCCAAGCTGAAGTGCTTTTTGCAATTGACTGCTAGTGCATTTGTCAATGCCGAGGGTGTTCAATTGATGCTCTAGTTGTTTTGGAACTGCACCCAAGATGCCAGGTCTATTATTTGTGGTTGTGGTTGTTATATCTAGAGAGCAGTTGAACAATGTAACCATAAACAACAGACAGTTTCTGCTTGCAACTGATAGAAAACAGACAAACCATTCAAAGATGACGAAGTATCAGCAACATCGATACATAGAAAAATACATTCCTGTTGTAAAAATGGCTAGTTTGGGTGATAGATTGTATATAATAATGAGCATGCAAGCAAGTTGAGAAGGACAGCTAGCAAAATTATCTAAAGCCAAAGATGCAGGAAAAAATATATAGAAATTCTATTACATGTGATAGGGCACAAGAAGTCTATAAACTCAGCATTATAAGAGCATGCGTTAAAAAAAATAAGGGGAACACTTAAAGTTTAGAACAAAGGTTTCAGGTTTTGAACACTATTAAGAATG
Organism: Erythrolamprus reginae; assembly: GCF_031021105.1. Classification (NCBI taxonomy): domain Eukaryota; kingdom Metazoa; phylum Chordata; class Lepidosauria; order Squamata; family Dipsadidae; genus Erythrolamprus; species Erythrolamprus reginae. The sequence goes on from NC_091960.1 coordinate 11,989,325, forward strand.
AGATCTTTACCCCATCCGATCATAGGGTAAAGTTTTCTATACCTATGGGGCTAGCAAGATACTATTTCTAAAGAGAATCTGTTAATGTACATCCAATTTCTTTTGCCTTGATAAACTGGCTATTAGAAGAATGCAGATCTAAGCATCCCCAAAGTCTAGCTTCTGTTCTGCCTCCACCACTTTCCGGTCTCCGTCTCTGATTTTTACAATCCTGCTGATGTCAAAGTTACGCTGGCAATAGCTTCCCATTAGCACAAAGATATGGCAAGAGTAATGCAACGGTTTTGCCTCTGGCACAAGGAGAAAAATAGTCAGCAGAATTCAAGGATAAGCCATGCTTTGAAACTCATTTGATCTTGGTTCCTGATGGAGAACAAAAATAATACGCTCTTAAAAGTGACTGGTAAACTCTCCCTCTCTCTCTCTTTCTCTCCCTCTCTCTCTCTCTCCCTCTCTCCGTCTCGCTCTCTCTCTCTCGCTCTGATGGAATGAAATAATGAGAGCACAGGATCTTGATTGGAAAGATTTAGTAGTCTACGGAATTGGCAGTTTAAGAGCACATAAGCACTGCTTTGCCGATTTAATCAAAAGAAGCACAAAAGTACAACAGAAGTGGAGGAAGTAAACGGCTATCAGAGTTCGTTGCATAAATCAAACCCAGAAGCACACACAGATAACTGATTCAGCTGGATTCATTCACTTCTTTATAAACATTACAATATATATGCAAAACCACAAGTAGATTATTTCTTCACTGTAGCAACAGTTACAAGCTGTTTCATTTCTATTAGCAGACAAGCTTTCAGTTCAGAGTGGGCTAAGCCATGCCCAGCCTTAAGCTTAAGTTTTGATTCTCTGCACAGACTCAGATGTGTTTATCTCCCATTGGCTGACTTAGTTGCCATGCCTATTCATTGGCTGGCCTTGTTACCATTGGCTCTCCCAGTCATGAATAACCTGACTCTTAAAATAATTTATTTAGTGGTGGAAATTCCCATCCCAAATTCCATACCCTGAGGACTACCTATATCAGATTTTGGTTCCATGTATTGTATGAAGTTAGAAGATGAGTTAATTCAGTAAAGTAGGGTTTGTGTTTACTGGCTGGATGCCCTTCCTGTCACCAATAGGAAGTAGGATAGTTCGACTATGACTGGATGAATTCTATTCAATTTATTAGATTTGTATGCCACCCCTCTCCGAAGACTCGGGGCGGCTCACAACAACAATAAAAACAATATTCTAGCGAAAACAAAAACCCTATCATATTTAAAAAGCAAACAACACATACATATCCAAACATAAATATAAAAAAGCCTGGGGGAAAGGTGTCTCAACTCCCCCATGCCTGGCGGAATAGATGGGTCTTGAGTAATTTACGAAAAACAAGGAGGGTGGGGGCAGTTCTAATCTCCGGGGGGAGTTGATTCCAGAGGGCCGGGGCCGCCACAGAGAAGGCTCAATTGGTTGAATGGTTTTAATTGTTTGGGATTTTAGATTTAGATGTATGTTTGTAAGTCGCCCTGAGTCGGCCTAGAAATCCAAATAAATAAACAAACAAACAATGCGGAGTTATATTCAGCAGACACAACCTCAGCGTGAATTGTTAAGCGAATTGTTTTAAGCAAGCATTCTTTCTCCATTCAACTTATTTATTATTATTATTATTATTATTATTATTATTATTATTATTATTATTATTTATTAGATTTGTATGCCGCCCCTCTCCGTAGACTCGGGGTGGCTTACAGCAATGATTAAAAACAATATATAATGACAAATCTAATAGTTAGAATCTAAAATAACAATAATACATTTAAAAAGTCTAAAAAAACAAGAAACCCCAATACTGTATATAAAAACATACATACAGTCATATCATACACAAAAAACTACATAGGCAGGGGGAGAGGTTTCAGTTCCCCCATGCTTGACAACAGAGGTGGGTTTTAAGAAGTTTATGGAAGGCAAGGATGGTGGGGGCAGTTCTAATCTCTGGAGGGAGCTGATTTCAGGGGGTCGGAGCCGCCACAGAGAAGGCTCTTCCTCTGGGTCCTGCCAAACGACATTGTTTAGTTGATGGGACCCGGAGGAGACCAATTCTGTGGGACCTAACTGGTCGCTGGGATTCGTGCGGCAGAAGGCGGTCCCTGAGATAATCTGGTCCGGTGCCATGAAGGGCTTTATAGGTGATGACCAACACTTTGAATTGTGACCGGAAACTGATCGGCAACCAATGCAGACTGCGAAGTGTTGGAGTAACATGGACATATTTGGGAAAGCCGATGATTGCTCTCGCAGCTGCATTTATCTGTTGTGGGAGCTGAGAGCGCTGTTCTTTCTGCTCCTGGGACTTTGTTTCCCCTGTCTCAGCATCGTATCGCGTGTCTCTCGCCTCTTCTCAAAATTATCTTTCTTTTTCTGTTCTCTTTTTTTTCCTTTCTGCCATGCTTTCCTCCTCTCCTTCTGACGCGGTTGTGGGGAATGGGCAGATTCTGAATCGTCCGACAAGAAAGGTAAGTTCTCCATTCTTCACGCGGTCCTTCTCTGGAGGCTTTAGTGGTAATGGCTGAGACTGAGAAAGGCAATGGGAGTCTGGATTGTTACCAAGCGAGGCCTCTGTTCCTCTAACCCTGACCTGATTCTCTTCTCTTCAGCTTCAGGGCTGGCAGAATACGACTATCCAACCAGTGACAAAGCCCTGCTCTACGAGTATGAACATAAGGTAGGTGCAGAGGATATTTCTGGCCTTTTATTGCTGCTTGCTACAATTACATACTCCTTTCTTCCAAAATGGACAGAGAATTATAAGTGTTAAGGAGTGTGCAGAACGCGTGAGTTATCAAGGGCGTGCAAAGATGAAACATGGGATTCCAGTCGATATCCAGGAGATATGAGTAATTATTCATTTGTACAAAACAGATACATTAAAGTTTATAAAATAAGGATATCTTTTACTTACATAGTTTGAGAAATGTATACATGGTATGCTTGTGTGTGTGTCTGTTAGTATATGGGGTTCTTTTAAATCTTTAAATATTTTAATGTTATTTGGATTATTTATGATTTGTTTTATCTTGTTGTGAGCTGCCCCGAGTCTTCGGAGAGGGGCGGCATACAAATCTAAATAATAAATAAATAAATAAATAAATAAATAAATATATTATCGATACAAAGAATTTTATGTATTACTATGTATAATACTATCACTTTCCCAAACCCCTTGATTTTGTATCCTTTCCCCTTACCTTTTTTCTCTTCCTGTTTATACTTCCCTTCCCTTTTTTATTAATAAATAAACTATATTTAAAAAATAATAATAATAATAAAGTTTATAAAATAGTGTTGACTTTTAGAAATGGCATCCATCCATCCATCCATCCATCCAGTGATGAGCTCCTACAGGAACGGTCAGGAACGCAGTTCCGGTAGCAAAATTTGGAGCGCCTCCCCAGAGCACCCAATTTGCACTGAAAGATGTTGAAACAAAATGCATAAGCCACGCCCACAGTGTGGTAGTAAAAAAAATGGAAGAGAATCTCCAGGGATTCTCCCGGGATGGATAAATTGCTGGAAGGGAGATGGAATGTCTTGGTCTTACGTATCAGACATACATTACAGCTTACACATGCATCAAACTATTGTCAAACACACAGAGCTTACTACATCAGTCACAGTGAATCAGCTGCAAAAAACAGAGAGATCAGAGAGTCATGCTTTTTGGCTCCCTCTTATGGCAATTTCCTACACTACCTCTTAAAGCTGTAGTACTTCAATATAAACAAGCATTCATCGTTACCTTGTTTATATATTGCCAAACCAATTGTGTTGTACATAGAACTAACAATATGGGGTTCTCTAGGACAGTGTTTTTCAACCTTGACAACTTGAAGATAATAATAATAATAATAATTTATTGGATTTGTATGCCGCCCCTCTCCGCAGACTCGGGGCAGCTAACAACAATAATAAACACAACATGTACAATCCAATAATAAAAAAACAACTAAAAACCCCTATTATAAAACCAAACATACACACAAACATACCATGCATAACTTGTAATGGCCTAGGGGGAAGAGCTATCTCAACTCCCCCATGCCTGGCAGTATAAATGAATCTTGAGTAGTTTACGAAAGACAGGGAGGGTGGGGGCAGTTCTAATCTCCAGGGGGAGTTGGTTCCAGAGGGCCGGGGCCGCCACAGAGAAGGCTCTTCCCCTGGGGCCCACCAAACGACATTGTTTAGTCAACGGGACCAGGAGAAGGCCAACTCAAGATACTTCAGCCAGTGGTGGGATTCAAACTTTTTTACCACTGGTTCTGTGACCATGGCTTGGTGGGCATGGCAGGGGAAGGATACTGCAAAATCCCCATTTCCTCCTGACTAGCTGGGACTCGAGAGGTGGGGCCAATCAGAGGTGGTATTTCCCAGTTCTCTGAACTACTCAAAATTTCCACTACCGGTTCTCCAGAACTGGTCAGAACCTGTTGAAACCCACCCCTGACTTCAGCTCCCAGAATTCCCTAACCACCCATGCTACCTGGGAAAAGTCTGGGAGTTGAAGTCCACGTATCTCCAAGTTCCCAAGGTTGAGAAGCACTGCTGTAGAAACCAATAGATCTCAGTTTCCACAACCCTAGGGCTAACGGTATTCCAGAGTTCAACAACATCTGGAAGAGAATCCATATAGACTTAGAATAACATAGAAACTTAGAAGTCTGACGGCAGAAAAAGACCTCATGGTCCATCTAGTCTGCCCTTATACTATTTTCTGTATTTTATCTTAGGATGGATATATGTTTATCCCAGGCATGCTTAAATTCAGTTACTGTGGATTTATCTACCACGTCTGCTGGACGTTTGTTCCAAGGATCTACTACTCTTTCAGTAAAATAATATTTTCTCATGTTGCTTTTGATCTTTCCCCCAACTAACTTCAGATTGTGTCCCCTTTAATGTCATTTTAAATGTACACTAATTGACATACGTCAAAATGAAATTTCGTTGCATACACCTCTCAGAGGGTCATCACCTCTACTGTATACCATATAAACATGACAAAAATGTAAACAAACAAACAAACAAGAGGGGCGGCATACAAATCTAATAAATTATTATTAATTTATTTATTATATACCCACATGTATTATACAGACTTTGATCATTAGTGTCAAGCAAAGTTGATGGAGCCCTCTCTTAATCTTACCTTATCCCTAAGTCAGTGATGGCGAACCTTTTTTGGTTTGTGTGCCAAAGGTGGAGGTGTGCTAGCACAGGGGCACATGCCCACACTCATTCCCTACCCCGTGCACTGCCCCTACGCATGTGTATAATCCCCAGCAGTGGGCTACGAGCCGGAACGCTAAATTGCGCTCGCCACCGTGACTCGTAAGTGCTTGCAAAGCCAGGGAAGAGTTTACTTCTGCCGCACGAATCCCAGCGACCAGTTAGGTCCCACAGAGTTGGCCTTCTCCAGGTCCCGTCGACTAAACAATGTCGTTTGGCGGGACCCAGGAGAAGAGCCTTCTCTGTGGCGGCCCCGACCCTCTGGAACCAGCTCCCCCCGGAGATTAGAACTGCCCCCACCCTCCTTGCCTTTGGTAAAGTTCTTAAGACCCATCTCTGCCGTCAGGCATGGGGGAACTGACACATCTCCTCCGGGCCTATACAGTTTATACATGGAATGTTTGTGGGTTTGTTTGCTTTTAAATAATGGGGTTTTTAGTGTTTTTAAATTATTAGATTTGTTCTTACATTGTTCTTGTTATTGTTGTGAGCCACCCCGAATCTACGGAGAGGGGCGGCATAGAAATCAAATAAATAAATAAATAAATAAATACATACATACATACATACATACATACATACATACATACATACTTCTCCACCTCTGGAGGTAGCAAAATCGCACACAGATCCGCAGGTGCACCCGTGTTTCGGTGAGGTTTCTTGGCTCCCGCGCATGCTGAAACACAGGCGCACCTGCGGCTCTGTGTACGATTTTGCTACCTCCACAGGTGGAGAAGCAAACCCACCCTGGCCTCGCAAGCACTTATGAGCCGCGGCAGTGAGCACAATTTAGTGTTCCAGCTCATAGCCCACTGCTGATAATCCCCATCCCTGCACATGTGCACAGGCCCCACTGAAGCATGGGATGGTGAAAAAAACAGGCAAACCAAAAGCTCAGAAAAATGGACTTCCAGTTTGCTCGTTTTGCATTCCAGAACCTTCAGGGAAGCTTCCTGAGGCCCTGGGGCATGAAAAACTGCCCGGTGAGCAAACCGGAAGTGCGTTTTCCGAACTTCCGGTTTGCCTGTTGGGCGGTTTTTTGCACTCCGGGGCTTCGGGGAAGCCTTCCTGAAGCTTCCAGAGTGCGAAATGGCCTTCCCCAAAGCTGAAAATCAGTTGTCTTGTGCGCATATGCGCGCTGGAGCTGACATAGAGCAACACCTCACTTGCCCTCTGTGGCACGCATGCCATAGGTTCGCCATCACAGTCAGAGCAATATATGGGGCTTCCCTCTCCCATAGTGTTTTCCCTCCTCCTTTTTATTACGTTCTTACGAATCTTGATGTGGTATATTATTCAAAGGCAGCGATGTTTATGTAACCTCAAATTATTTGTTGTGTAATAGAGGTTTTGATTTTAAGCTGATTACTTAATATTGAGGGTTAATCCCGTAACATCGCTCAGAAAGAGGTCGGATTAGAAGACGGCGCCATCAACTTTGCTTGGGACTGGAGACCAAAGCCTGTTTGGGCTCTCTTTATCCTTTGATGTTCTAGATCAGTGTTTTTCAACCAGTGTGCCGTGGCACACTAGTGTGCCGCAAGACATGGTCAGGTGTGCCGCGAAGCTCAGAGAGAAAGAAAGAGAGAAAGAAAGAAAGAAAGAGAGAAAGAAAGAAAGAGAGAGAGAAATCAAGAGAGAAAGAAAGAAAGAGAGAGAGAGAGAAAGAAAGAAAGAGAGAGAGAGAGAGAAAGAGAGAGAGAGAGAAAGAAAGAAAGAGAGAGAAAGAAAGAGAGAGAGAAAGAGAGAGAGAGAGAAAGAAAGAAAGCAAGAGAGAGAGAGAAAACAAAAGAAAGCAAGAGAGAGAGAAAGAGGGAGGGAAGGAGAGAGAAAGAAAGAGGAAGGAAGGGAGAGAGAGAAAGAGGGAGGGAGAAAGAAATAGAGCTGTTTGGCCATTTTTTCACCATACCCAGGCTTCAGAAAAGCCTCCTGAAGCCTGGAGCACAATGGCCCAATTGGAAGTTCATTTCCAAACTTCCAGTAGACCCATTGGGTCCATTTTTTGCCATCCACAGGCTCTGGAGGCTTTCCTGAAGCCTGGGGAAGGCAAAAATGATCTCCTCCTACCCTCCAGAAGGCCAAAAATCAGCCTTGCATGCTAGAGTTGACATAGGGCAATGCCTCGAGTGCCCTCAGATATGGTTCCGCGTTCCACCTGTGGCACCTGTGCCCTACGTTTGCCATCACGGGTCTAGACCATCTAGCCATTGAAACACAGCTACTGGATTAATAGATGCCCTCAGCTTACAGCTGATCACAATGTGAGCTACAGTTTGATGTGGGACCCCCTAATCCAGTGATGGTGAACCTATGGCACAGGTGCCACAGGTAGCACTCGGAGCCATATCTGCTGGCACGCGAGCCATTGCCCTAGCTCAGCTCCAACCTGTATGTGTCTGCTGGCTAGTTGATTTTTGGCTTGCACAGAGGCTCCGGGAGGGCGTTTTTGGATTCCAGAGAGCCTCCAGGGGGATGGGGGAGGGCGCTTTTTCACTTCCCGAGCTCCGCAGAAGCCTTTGCAGCCTGGGGAGGGTGAAACATGAGCCTACTGGGCCCACCAGAAGTTTGGAAACAGGCCGTTTCTGGCCTTCAGAGGACCTCCAGGGGACGGGGGAACCTGTTTTTGCCTTCCCCAGGCATTGAATTATATTTATTTATTATTTTATTTATTTATTTATTAGATTTGTATGCCGCCCCTTTCCGTAGACTCGGGGCGGCTCACACCACAATAAAACAATTCATGACAAATCTAATAATTTACAGTTTAAAATTTAAATAGTTAAGAAAACCCCATTTTTAAACAGATATACCTACAAGCATACCATACATAAAATATATTTGCCCGGGGGAGATATCTCAGTTCCCCCATGCCTGACGACAAAGGTGGGTTTTGAGCAGTTCTAATCTCTGGGGGGAGCTGGTTCCAGAGGGTCGGGGCCGCCACAGAGAAGGCTCTTCCCCTGGGGCCCGCCAACCGACATTGTTTAAGTGACGGGACCCGGAGAAGGTGTGGGCACTCGCATAAGCGTGATAGCATGTGCCCATGCTCCTTCAGCACCCGAGGAAAAAAGGGTTCAGCATCACTGCCCTTGTCAGTCATATTTAGGGTAGGATATTATGCCCCATTTATACATGGGGTCCCAACAGATGCCATTTGAGAAGCGACTCCTATTCATGATTGTCCTTTGCTGATGTGGTAGTTCAAAGCCTGGCACCTTTTTTTTTTAATATACGGTGATATGTACTACACCCATTTCTTTTCCCCGTGTTAACTTTGCTATGCTCAAGGAGATGTTTGAGATGCGTGTGCTTTCAAATGAATAATTGCTGACTTGTGAAGGTTGATGCATTGCCATCATCCCATTACGTAGAGGACCAGGAGACGTTTCTCCATGTTCCACCTTGAAAGAGAGAAAAGGCTATTTAGGTTATACACTGTTCAAAAAAATAAAGGGAACACTCAAAGAACACATCCTAGATATGAATGAATGAAATAGCCTCATTGAATCCTTTGTTCTGTACAAAGTTGAATGTGCTGACAACATGTGAAATTGATTGTCAATCAGTGTTGCTTCCTAAGTGGACGTTTTGATTTCGCAGAAGTTTGATTTACTTAGAGTTATATTGTATTGTTTAAATGTTCCCTTTATTTTTTTTGAACAGTATATATTAGAGTAAAAGGAGCTATGCACTCTGTCAAGGGTAGGATTGCAATTGAGGCATTCCCCCTCCCTCCCCCGGGCCTATATAATTTATGTAGGGTGTGTCTGTGTGTATGTCTGGTTTAATAATGGGTTTTTTTAATGTTTGTTTTTTAAAAAATATAATCTTTATTACAAATAAATGGGGGAAGGAATTACAGGGAAAAAAAGGTCTATTTAGTCATTGGTACAAATTCGTGCAGTTTTAAAGTAGGCAATTCTAAAATAATATACATATTTACATCGGGAAGAAAAGGGGAAATAAAAAGTAAGAGCATGGAAAAGGAAAAAGGAGGGGTAGAAAGAGAAAGAGAGGAGAGAAAAGCAAAGGACAATAAAAGAAGAAGAGAAAGAAAGAAAAAACAACTAAGTAAAAGAAGAGAGAGCATATAGAGAGAATAGAATAGAATAGAATAGAATTTTTTTTTAATTGGCCAAGTGTGGTTGGACACACAAGGAATTTGTCTTGGTGCATATGCTCTCAACGTACATAAAATAAAATATACATTTGTCAAGAATCATGTGGTACAACAATGATTGTCATAGGGGTCAAATAAGCAATGAAGAAGCAATATTAATAAAAACCTTAGGATATACGCAGCAAGTTACAGTCATACAGTCAACATGGGAGGAAATGGGTGAAAGGAATGATGAGGAAAACTAGTAGAATAGAAGTGCAGATTTAGTAGAAAAGAGAGAAGATGGAGACTAGGACCAGCAAACAGCTGGTGTATCGTATCCTTACGACGTAAATTTCATATTCATCGTTGGAGTGTCGTTCCCTAATTGTAAATTTCTATTGGTTAGGTTAGGACTATAGTTTTAAAAAAATTTCCCGTGTTATATATCTATATCTATATGTTTTTTAAATTTATTAGATTTGTTATGAATTGTCTTATTGTATGCTGTGAGCCGCCCCGAGTCTACGGAGAGGGGCGGCATACAAATCTAATAAATAAATAAATAAATAATGTTGCTGGATTACCCATCCAGCTTTTGCATCTGTCTAATTTAAATCAAAAACCATCCCCGCCCCCCCATCCATCCCGTAGGTCAATGTGTCTGCCTCAGATGTCAAAGGCATGGTGTACAAGTCCCAGGAAATCCAGCGAGATGAACTGGTAAGTAGCTTTCAAAACACGTTCTCTTCCACTTATCAAGAGGGGTTCAGCTACCCTAACCTTCCTTGTCTGTCATGTCTGCCTTGCTCAAAACAAGCTTCATAAACAGAGGGATAGAATTAAGATCACGTGAAGTGTTAATACCACTGTCTTGGTTAATATCACACTTGGAATACTGCATCCAGTTTTGGTCACCTCAACATAAAAAAAAAGATGTTGAGGCTCTAGAAAGATTGCCGAAAAGAAGCAACAAAGATGATTAGAGGGCTGGAGGCTAAAATATTTGAAGAGCAGTTGCAGGAATTGGGTGTGTCTACCGTATTTTGCAGAGTATAAGATGCACCTTAGTTTTTGGGGAGGAAAATAGGAAAAAGAATCCACTTACCAGGTTGTTCTGTCTGGGTGCCCCCAGACTTCAACACCAACTGGAAAAAGCAGCCAGACACGCTGGTAAAAGCAAAAGCACTTTATAGTTTGAAAAATAAACACAGAGAAAAACCTGTTCTTCCCAACAGGCAGGCTATGAGACTTCACAGCAGAGTCCTGATGGCCAGACAATACAGCAGACTTCTTGCTGGCACACCCACCACTGTAGAGAATAAGACCCCCACCTTTTCCCCCCAAGGTTTCAGTATTCAAAGTCACAAACCAGAATTCCAAGACGCCAAAGATCACAGCCAGGTCCCAGGACTCCCAAAGATAATACTCCACAAGCCAGGAAGGGTGGGTCTGCCTTTTAAGCCTTTCCAGAGAGCACCACACCCAAACCCAGCTGTTGCCTCTTTAGTGCTGAAAGTACCTGGCTAATTGTCCCCTTCGTTGTGTTGCTCTTCTCTGCCGGAGATCGATTATTGCTTGTGCATTTTCATCTAAGGAATCCAGGCTGCTTGCTGGGGAGAGCTCCCTCTCGGGGGACTCTGGCTGTCCTCCCTCTCCCTCAGCCTGAGATTCCTCCTCCCCGTCTGCCTGAACCTCCTGTTCCTCATCCTCCCCCTCTGAGCAGGAAGCCGGCAGAGGATCAGCCGTTCCCTGAGGGGCCTCAGACGGAATCACAACACCAGGTATTCCTCTGGGCAGCATCCTTAGTGTGATCAGCTTCAGCACATTATTTTATTCCCTGGTTAAGGGCTTAATTTTTTTTTATTCTGAGAGAGTAACAATGAAAGAGCTTGCAAGCCAGTAAGAGCTAGGAACAACATAGCACCTGGAAAGAAACATTTGGAGCAAGTAGAGCAATGGAAAAAAAACCCTGCAAAGACCTAGGGCTTGGGAAACATTCTTCTTTGCAGAGAGTAACAGTGAAAGAGCTTGCAAGCAGGTAAGAGCTGGGAACATTGTTAGCACCTGGTTAGGGCTAGAAAGAAACTTACTCAGAGCAAGTTAGAGTAATGAAAAAAAACCCTGCAAAGACTTAGGGCTTGCAAAACATTCTTCGCAGAAAGAAACAATAGCTGCGTGTGGGTTTGGCCATTTGTGGAAGAGTATCTGATCGCAGTTCTTCAGGAATCATGCCTTGACTTTGTTTGTTGATTTTTCACATCTTTGAAACCCACGCAGAGCAAAGTGTGTGGAAGAAGAAGGAGTGTGAAGTTTCTTCACAGCTGCTAGCTAAGTACTTAAAGACTGATTAAGGGAAATTGTACAGACTACCTGGTTGTTTTGGGACGAGTGCTCTTTGCAATACAAAAAGAGTGCTCAGTTTATTTTGAAATTTTGTGATAAAGAACATTGTTTTGAATTTTCAAACGTGTGTGTGTCTGAAATTTGTATCCTTGAATTTTCGGGAGGCTCCTACCAGAGAGCCCGGCAGAACAGACTGGGAATCTGTTCCTTCGGTTCATTTCACATCTTTGTTCTCTCCATGAAAATAGATTGAATGGCAGCGCCTAGCATCTTTTTGGCAGGCTCTCGTGTGATCCCTGTTCAACTGTGTAATTATTTATTTATTTGTTTATTTATTTATCTATTTATTTATCTATTTATTTATTTATTTATTTATTTATTTATTTATTTATTTATTTATTAAATTTGTATGCCGCCCCTCTCCTAGACTCGGGGCGGCTCACAGCAGTGATAGAAACAATGTACAATACAAATCTAATAATACGAAGTTAAAAACCCATAATTTAAAAACATGCACACAACACACCATACATAAATTATATAGGCATGGGGAAGATATTTCAATTCCCCCATTCCTGACGGTAGAGGTGGGTTTTGAGAAGTTTACCAAAGGCAAGGAGGGTGGAGGCAATTCTGATCTCTGGGGGGAGTTGGTTGCAGAGGGCCGGGGCCACCACAGAGAAGGCTCTTCCCCTGGGTCCCGCCAAATGACATCGTTTAGTCGACGGGACCCGGAGAAGGCCAACTCTGTGGGACCTAACCGGTCGCTGGGATTCGTGCAGCAGAAGGCGGTCCCGGAGATATTCTGGTCCGATGCCATGAAGGGCTTTATAGGTCATAACCAACACTTTGAATTGTGACCGGAAACTGATCGGCAACCAATGCAGACTGCGGAGTGTTGGTGAAACATGGGCATATTTGGGAAAGCCCATGATTGCCCTCGCAGCTGCATTCTGCACGATCTGAAGTTTCCGAACACTTTTCAGAGGTAGCCCCATGTAGAGAGCGTTACAGTAGTCAATAATTCTGAAATGTAGGATTTAGGTGGAGGGGGGGGGTTTACTTCTTCCTTTTCTCAGACAGCAAGGCACAACCGCTCTTCTTGAATTGGGTGTTATTGTTGCAGCTGAGCTCATATAATGTGTTACTTCAGGACTCTTGGGAGAATTCCCTCTGCTGCGGGTGATTTATGAGTTTAATCTATCTGTTTGTTCTAAAGTGTCCTCCAAAGATGATTCCGTTTGTGTCACTTCTTCAGATTTATTGCCTTGGTGGGGAACAATTTGGATCTGTTTTGCCAACCTTGCCTTTGTCTTGGGCAGAGGCAAAGCAGTCATTTAACGTCTCAATAATATTTCTGCCTTCCTTAAGTGCTCTTTTTACATCTTGATGGTCTAATGACCCAAACCATTATGTCTGGCAAACTTCCTGCTTCTAATGCACTCCTTTTAACATTCTTCTCCTTGGCTTTTATACCTCTTATCTCGATTATATTTTCTTTTTCCTGTCTTGGCCCAACCTTATTAGGCATTTTATTATGTTTCAACTGATAGCATTTCAATTCTTTGAGGATTTTTTCCCCACACGGGCAATAGCTTTAATTTTTTATTTTCCTAAGGGACACATTTTTTAAAAATTCTATTTAGTTGCTCCAATGTTTTCTTTAAAACTGTCTTTGAAGAAGTCAAGCAAGCTCAAATTTGTCAAGTTGTGGCTATGTTCGTGGACAGGGATTTTGGAGCTCTAGCCTCACGTTCGGGAGGTTGTGAGTTCGATTCTAAATAGAGGTAGAGGTAGCCAAGGGGTTGGACTAGATCAGTGATTTTCAACCGTTTTTGAGCCGCGGCACATTTTTTACATTTGCGAAACCCTGGGGCACATTGAGTGGGGGGGGGGGCCCTAAAAAAAGTTTGGACAAAAAAAATCTCTCTCTCTCTCTTCCTCCCCTTCACTCTATTTCTTTCTTTCTCCCTCCCTCCCTCCCTCTTTCTCTCCCTTCCTTCCTCTTTCTTTCTCTCTCTCCATCCCTCTTTCTTTCTCTTCCTTCCTTCCTCTCTTTTTTGCTCTCTTTCTCTCTCCCTCCCTACCTCCCTCTATGTCTTTCTCTCTCTCTCCTTCCCTCCCTCTCTTTCTCTCTCTCTCTTTCTTTCTTTCTCTCTCTTGCTCTCTCTCTCTTTCTCTCTTTCTTTCTTTCTCTTGTTTTTTCTCTCTCTCTTGCATTTTTTCTCTCTCTCTTGTTCTCTTTCTCTCTTGCGCGCGCGCTCTTTCTCTCTCTCTCTTTCTTTCTTCCTTTCTCTCTCTTGCTCTCTCTCTCTTTCTCTCTCTTTCTTTCTCTTGTTTTCTCTCTCTCTCTTTCTTTCTCTCTCTCTTGTTCTCTTTCTCTCTCTCTCTCGCTCTTTCTCTCTCTTGCTTTCTTTCTCTCTTGCTTTCTCTCTCTCTGGCTTTCTCTCTCCCTTGCTTTCTTTCTCTCTGAGCTTCGCGGCACACCTGACCATGTCTCGCGGCACACTAGTGTGCCACGGCACACTGGTTGAAAAACACTGGACTAGATGACCCTCAAGGTCCCTTCCAACTCTATTATTCTGTTAAATAATGGATGGTTTATAATTGTTCTTACATCTGAACAACAACAATTGTAGGTGTTAGCAGCTACAAATATTTGCAATTTCCATGTCAAGCGCTACAGTACACTTGGCTGAATTGGAAGTAAACAGGAGCAGTTTGAAGCCATCAGTTTTAATTAACTTGAGTGCTTATAGTCCAAAGGCGATGCTTAAATCTAGTAAATATATATATAAGGCTTCCAAATCTAGCTTGCTCAGCCATTATAGAAAGTATAGCTAGAGTAGAACTGGGGAGTTAATAGCTCCAGGATAAAGGAACAGCTCCAAGGCTACTCAAAGCTGAGTTGCAAATTGCAGAGAAAATAGATTTTCATATCCACATGCACATTTGGAGCCTTCTCAAAGCAGCTCCCAAAATATATTAAATCAGGTGCCCCAGCTTTGTTTGCCCTCCAGCAATGTTGAACATCCAGAGCCCAGAAATTCCCAGCCGGCTTGATTTTGTGAAGCTGAAGACCCACATGTCCGGAGGGCAGGAGATTAGGCAAGGTTGTAATCAATCAAGTGACAAAGTCGGTTTTAAATGGAGAATTAATTACAGTAGCAGAAGAAGCAGGAACAGCTTTGGGGGAAAACCTGAAAATAAGGGGAAAGCCAGATGGATATGATCAAACGCTTATTTAACAGCATATCCTTGTTCTGGTAATGGCCAGTGCTCAGAAGAAAGTCATCCAGTATTATTATTATTATTATTATTATTATTATTATTATTATTATTAATTAGATTTGTATGCCGCCCCTCTCCGCAGACTCGGGGCGGCTCACAACAGTGATAAAAACAGTATACAATAACAAATCTAATATTAAAAGTCTATAATAATAAATCTAACATTAAAAGTCTAAAAAACCCATGCTGGGTGCAGTACCAAAGGATCTTAGCAGACATTTGAAAACCATCGGAATTGACACAATCTCCATCTGTCAATTGCACAAGGCCGCTTTACTGGGATCGGCAAACATAATTCGCCACTACATCACGCAGTCCTAGGTGCTTCGGAAGCGCCCGACTGGTGATGAAATATGAAATCCAGCATAGTGATCTCGTTTGCTGTGTTATACTGAAATAATAATAATAATAATAATAATAATAATAATAATAATAATAATAATAATACATTCTGAAGCATAACTCACCAGACATTCTGAATGTGGAGAAAAAGAAAGTATGGATCATCGACATCGCAACCCCAGGGGACAGCAAAATTTAGGAGAAGCAGCTAGAGAAATTAGTGAAATACGAAGATCTAAAAATCGAGCTGCAACGACTCTGGCATAAGCCAGTGAAAGTGGTCCCAGTGGTCCTTGGCACGCTGGGCGCAGTGCCAAAGGATCTCAGCGGACATTTGAAAACCATCGGAATTGACAAAATCTCCATCTGTCAATTGCAAAAGGCCGCTTTACTGGGATCAGCGAACATAATTCGCCACTACATCACGTAGTCCTAGATGCTTGGGAAGCGCCCGACTGGTAATCAAATACGAAATTCAGCATAGTGATCGCATTTGTTGTGTTGTATTGACATAATAATAATAATAATAATAATAATAATAATAATAATAATAATAATAATATAATAACAATAACAATAACAACAATCACAATAATAATAATGATGATAATAATAATAATAATAATAATAATAATACTGTAATAATTTATTAGATTTGTATGCTGCCCCTCTCCAAGGACTCGTAGCTTTTCCAAAGCTTTTTTCCCAGTCCTTACAATCAGCCTAGCTTGCAGGCTTTTTCATTGATACTCCCTCCAAAGGTTTTTTACAGCCCCAAGACTTTGCAGACTTTTTTTCATTACTACTCCCTCCGAAGAAAGTTTTTTAAGCCCTAATCAGGGGATAAAATGAATGTGCTGAATCTGACCAGGCTAAGGACACTAGCCAGATGAATGTCTGGTTGGTAGATATTCCCCACTCCCCCATTTTCCTCCCACAAAATTAGGTGCGTCTTATATTCCGGTGCGTCTTATATTCTAAAAAATACAGTATTCGTCTGAATGCAAGGAACTAAGTACATCCTCCTGCCCATTGGCCTTTTCACAATGGCCTTTTATTTACCAGGGACCGAGTCTTGAAATCATGTTTGGAACAGATCATATTTCCTTCATCTGGGATTAAAAACTGTGGAAAAGGAAAGAGATCTTTGCCTCATCGAATTGTTGTGTGCTTTGTCTAATATTCTTTACTATTCCCTTGGTTGCATGCTTAATTCCAGATCCCCATTAGTGTCAGTTGATTTTGTGCCCTGTGTACATCTGTTGTAACCTAAAACTGTCTCTACTTGGTCTTCTGGTGGTTAATTGTTAATTCAGCTTCTCCCCCACCCTAATCAGAGCAGAGAAAACTGGTTTGCATCTTAAAATTCCCTCCAGGAGGAAATTTATCCTAGGGAGATTTCATCTTTAAAAAAAACAAAACACCATTATTCTTTCCATGTCTGAGATCATCTCTGCTTCATATCCCATTCCACTTCATTGCTTATGATTCTCTTTTTAATTGTGTCGGAAGAATAAGTAATTCTTATGATTTGTCGACCTGTAAGGAGGATCGGGGATTGGGAGAAGAAACAAGCGATAGAAACCACTTGTCTCTATGAAAAACAAATGTTAGAAGCTGCAATCATAGCTTTTGTTACATAGAAACATAGAAGACTGACGGCAGAAAAAGACCTCCTGGTCCATCCAGTCTGCCCTTACACTATTTTCTGTATTTTATCTTAGGATGGATATATGTTTATCCCAGGCATGTTTAAATTCAGTTACTGTGGATTTATCTACCACGTCTGCTGGAAGTTTGTTCCAAGGATCTACTACTCTTTCAGTAAAATAATATTTTCTCACGTTGCTTCTGATCTTTCCCCCAACTAACTTCAGATTGTGTCCCCTTGTTCTTCTGTTCAATTTCCTATTAAAAACACTTCCCTCCTGGACCTTATTTAACCCTTTAACATATTTAAATGTTTCGATCATGTCCCCCCTTTCCCTTCTGTCCTCCAGACTACACAGATTGAGTTCATAAAGTCTTTCCTGATACGTTTTATGCTTAAGACCTTCCACCATTCTTGTAGCCCATCTTTGGACCCGTTCAATTTTGTCAATATCTTTTTGTAGGTGAGGTCTCCAGAACTGAACACAGTATTCCAAATGTGGTCTCACCAGCGCTCTATATAAGGGGATCACAATCTCCCTCTTCCTGCTTGTTATACCTCTAGCTATACAGCCAAGCATCCTACTTACTTTCCCTACCGCCTGACTGCACTGTTCACCCATTTGGAGACTGTCAGCAAAATCCAGAGAAACCACAAATTTGAAGCTTTATTTATTATTTTATTTATTCATTAGATTTGTATGCCACCCCTCTCCGTAGACTCGGGCCAGCTCACAACAACAATAACACAATATATAACAAATCTAATAATTAAAAAGTCACTAAAAACCCCTTATTAAAAAGAAAACATACACACAAACATACCATGCATAAACTGTATAGGCCCCGGGGGAGATGTCTCATTTCCCCCAGTAGCAAAGTAGCTTTGCTACTTTGGTTGAGTGTTTGCGAGATTGGAGGCTTTTTTCAACAACCTAAAATGCCAAACACAACAAACTGGCATAAAAAAACAGTGTTTTTAGAGCTACAATAGGCCTTCAGACCCACGCAGCATTTTACAACTGAATTACAAATGCCTCAAGTGGAAATATTAACATAAGCATTATTTGTAATCTCTAAAGTCTCCGAAAATCATACACAACCGAACGGATGAAGGCAGATTGTTTGTAACAGTGTCCCGGGGTGTAAGAAGAAACCCAGTTCTCTATCTGCTGTGAATATTGAACAAATGCTGCAGGGATCAAAGGCTTACTCCAATTACTCCTGAACTTGGCAGTGCTTGTTGTAATGGTTGCTAATCCCCTTCTCCTTAAAAATAAGCAGCGCCTTTTGTGCACAGATCCCTCGGGCTTTATCCCGACCACAGCTTTATGAATAAATCAGAAGTTCTTGTCACAGGTGAGAACCGATGTAATAAGCAGCCTTTAGGAGTCATTTCAGAATTCAGGTGGTTGTGGAGCAGATTAAATGTGAGGCGAGCTGCTCCTGTAAAGAGGCAAAAGTCCTTCATGGCATCGGACCAGAATATCTCCGGTACCGCCTTCTACCACACGAATCCCAGCGACCGATTAGGTCCCACAGAGTTGGCCTTCTCCGGGTCCCGTTGACTAAACAATGTCGTTTGGCGGGTCCCAGGGGAAGAGCCTTCTCTATGGCGGCCCCGACCCTTTGGAACCAACTCCCCCCAGATGTCAGAGTTGCCCCCACCCTCCTTGCCTTTCGTAAGCTCCTTAAAACCCACCTCTGTCGTCAGGCATGGGGGAATTGAGACTTTCCCTCCCCCTAGGCTTATAAAATTTATGCATGGTATGTTAGCATGTATGATTGGTTTCTAAATTGGGGTTTTAAATTAACTTAAATATTAGATTTGTTTACATTGTATTATTATTGCTGTGAGCTGCACCGAGAACTGCGGAGAGGGGCGGCATACAAATCTGATTAATAAATAAATAAAATAAATAAATGTATGTCTGATTAATAATGGGATTTTTAAAATGTTTTTAAATTATTAGATTTGTTATGAATTGTTCTATTGCTGTTGTGAGCCGCCCCGAGTCTATGGAGAGGGGCGGCATACAAATCTAATAAATAAATAAAATAAATAAAAGATACAGTTTTGTTTTATTTTATTTTTATTTATTTATTTTGTCCAATACACAATGGGGGTTTTAGTGGGTATACATATATATATATACACACATAGTAAAATACATGATTAAGGTTATAGAGGAGATACTCATAGTAAAATATATCTAAGACAGAATAGAAAAGAAGATATAGGAATAGAACATATCAATGAAAGAATAGAAGAAGATATATAGGAATAGAAGAAAGGTATAGGAGATATAGGAGAGTAATAGGACCGGGGACGGAAGGCACTCTAGTGCACTTGTACTCGCCCCTTACTGACCTCTTAGGAATCTGGATAGATAATCTAAGGGTGAATTGTTGGGGGTTTGGTGATGACACTATGGAGTCCAGTAATGAGTTCCACGCTTCGACAACTCAGTTACTGAATTCATATTTTTTACAGTCAAGTTTGGAGCAGTTAATATTAAGTTTAAATCTGTTGTGTGCTCTTGTGTTGTTGTGGTTGAAGCTGAAGTAGTCATTGACCGGCAGGACTTTGCAGCATATGATCTTGTGGGCAATACTTAGATCTTGTTTAAGGCATCTTAGTTCTAGGCTTTCTGGCCCAGGATTGAAAGTCTAGTCTCGTAGTGTATTCTGTTTCGAGTGGAGGAGTGAAGGGCTCTTCTGGTCAAGTATCTTTGGACATTTTCAAGGGTGTTGATGTCCGAGATGTGGTATGGGTTCCAAACAAAGTTCTACAGAGGAATTATTGAATCTGTCCTCTGCACCTCTGTAATTGTCTGGTTTGGTTCTGCAACCCAACAAGACAGACACAAACTTCAGAGGATAATCAGAACTGCACAAAAAACAATTGCTGCCAACCTGCCTTCCATTGAGGACCTGAATATTACATGAGTATCTGCACTTTTTTGCAATATGGTGTCCAAAATTGGTTGCAGTATTCCAGGTATGGTCTTATCAGAGCTTTATAAAATGGTTCAATATTGATGAATTCAATATCCAACATTAAACTGTAACCCTGTAACTATCAAGTATTATAGATTAAAGCCAGCTGAATCTATCAAGCAGGATGTGGTAAGGCTGAAATATCACATTTCTATTTATAATTCATTGTGGAATTGGGGTTTTCGGAGCAAAATAAATGATTTGGGTCTTGGAGAAACGTAAAGCATCCATAGAACCACTTTGGGGAGGAAAACTCCAAATGGGGTTATGGATGCTTGGTTCCCCC
Source organism: Erythrolamprus reginae (assembly GCF_031021105.1). NCBI lineage: Eukaryota > Metazoa > Chordata > Lepidosauria > Squamata > Dipsadidae > Erythrolamprus > Erythrolamprus reginae. The sequence goes on from NC_091960.1 coordinate 12,009,631, forward strand.
AGGCCAGGCAGGGCTGGGCCAAAATAAGTTATCTACCTTTGCTACATGTCAATAGTTCTCATATTCAGCAGCTTTAAGATTGTGGACTTGCACACTTCCAGGGGAAAGGGAAAGGTAATTGTTGGCATGGTTGCCAAAGGAAAGGAATTTTCATGCATATGTTCTGGGAGTGTGTTGAAGTTCAGAAATTTTGGAAGGAAGTGCAGAATGAAATAAATAAAATGCTAAACATTAATTGGATAATTACAAAAGAAATAGCGATATTAATTAAACAGAGAACTAAGAGATTTTAAAGAAATAAAAACTGCAGCATTGGAAAGCGCTCAAGCAGTACTGGTATTGGGTTGGAAAGAGTCTATAAAATGGACATTACAGAACTGGTATTGGTACATGGTGGATCACATTCATTTTGAAATCATGGAAATAAGATTAAACAAGTTTGATGAAAATAAATTGGAGAAGCTGATGGTACAATGGAATAAGGTGAAAGATTGTATGTTGAGTAGAATTTGTGACGAAAACGTGAAAAATAAACTCCAATCACTCTTTGAATAGTAAACAAATGCAAATTAGAGCTAAGGGGGGGGAAAAAGAATATAATCTAGTAAATATTTGAACCCCCCGCAATTGGTGGTGGTGGTGATGGTTATTGTCAGTCGGGTGATGGGCACACGCACTGTGCACCGTTTTATGTTTGTTTTATGTAACCTTATGTGCAAAACCAATAAAATATATCTTTTTTAAAAGAAAAAAAAGATTGTGGACTTCAGATCTTAGAATTCAATTCTGGGAGTCCACACATCTTAAAGTTAACAATAATAACAACAACAGAGTTGAAAGAGACCTTTGAGGTCTTCTAGCCCAACCCCCTGCTTCAGAAAAATGATTATCCAACATCTTCTTAAAAACTTCGAGTTTTGGAGTATTCACAACTTCTGGAGGCAAGCTGTTCCACTGGTTAATTGTTCTAACTGTCAGGAAATTTTTTCCTTAATTCTAAGTAACTTATCTCCTTATTTAGTTTCCACCCATTGCTTCTTGTCCTACCCTCAGGTGCTTTGGAGAATAGCTTGACTCCTTCTTCTTTGTGGCAACCCCTGAGATATTGGAACACTGCTATCGTGTCTCCCCTGGTCCATCTTTTTATTAAGCTAGACAAACCCAGTTGAAAAACACTGCTATGGACAAAAGAGATTCCATATTTTAGAGCAGTGTTTCACAACCTTGGCAGTTTGAAGATGTGTGGACTTCAACTCCCAGAATTTCCCAGCCAGCATAGTAAGAATTCCCTTGCCAACGTTGAGAAACAGTGGTTTATTGTAACTTACATTCCCTGGTGATTATGGATTCTTCAAAGGCTCTAAAGCAGGGGTCCCCAAACTTTTAACACAGGGGGCCAGTTCACTGTCCCTCGGACTGTTGGAGGGCCGGACTATAAAAAAAACCTATGAACAGATTCCTATGCACACTGCACATACGTTATTTCTTTATCTCTCACTCACTGTCTTTCTCTCTCTCTTGCTTGCTTTCTCTCTCTCTCTCTTTCTCTCTTTCTCTTGCTTTCTTTCTGTCTCTTGCTCTCTCTGTCTCTTTCTCACTATCTTGCTATCTCTCTTCCTTCCTCCCTCCCTCCCTTTCTCTCTCCCTCTCTTTCTCCCCCTTCCTTCCTTTCCTCCCTCCCTTCCGTCCTTTCCTTCCTCTCCACTTCTCTTTCCCTTGCTTTTTTCCTTCTCTTTCCTTTTTCTTTCTTTCTCTCCACTTCTCTCTCTCTCTTTTCCCTCTTTCACCCTCCCTCTTCTCTCTCCGCGGAGGACTCACTCAACAAGCCTCCACCCTCTGACCCCGGACTCCCATTCAATCCCCATTCAGAAAACAGGAGCTAGCAACTCAAAGAGAAGGAGGCGGGTGTGTGTGTGTATGTGTTGTGCCCAGCTCGGCTTTCGGCAAGCCTTACTTTACCTCGGGTGAGATGAGATTGAGGGGGACGTTCTTACTGCTTTACCAGTGCGGCCTTGGAAAAGACCCACGGGCCAGATAAATGGCCTCAGCGGGCCGCATGTGGCCCACGGGCCGTAGTTTGGGGACGGCTGCTCTAAAGCATTCCGTACTTCATACTTTCCTGGACTTTGACTCCTGGTCCTCTCAGGCAGTGACCATGTTGGCTGAGGTTATAAGTCTGTAGAGGTTCTCAGACATCCAAGTCATGGTTGTCCCAAAGGTTCTTTTTTCAGGAGGCAGCTGGGCTCTCTTGTTTTTTTCTCTTGAAGATGTTTCACTTCTCATCCAAGAAGCTTCTTCAGCTTTGACTGAATGGTGAGGAATGGAAGCTTCTTAGATGAGAAGCAAAACAACTTTAAAAAAAAATATGTACACTGAGAGCACATGCACCAAAGACAAATTCCTTGTGTGTCCAATCACAATTGGCCAGTAAAGAATTCTATTCTAAATACAGTGGTACCTCTACTTAAGAACTTCATTCGTTCCGTGACCAGGTTCTTAAGTAGAAACTGTTCTGTCGAGCTCTCTGGCAGAATCCTCCCGAAAATTCAGATACAAATTTCAGACACACACACGTTTGAAAATTCAAAACAATGTTCTTTATACCGAAAAGGCAAATAAACTAAGCACTCTTTTTGTATAGCAAAGAGCCCTCGTCTCCAAACAAACTGGTAATTTGTACAAGTCCCTTATCAGTTCTGAGATACTTAGCTTGCAGCTGTGAGGCAATTCACAGTCCTTCTTCTTTCACAAAGTGAAACACAGTTTGCACTGGTTTAGTTTCAAAGCGGGGGAAAATCAGCACACAAAAGGTCAAAGTCAGTAAAGCAGTCACGAAACACAACGATCAGATAAACCTCCACAATGGCCAAACCCACAGACTGCTCTTTATAGCAGTCTCACTAATTACCACAGCCCCACCCAACCACAGGTGACCTCATTTTCTTTGATAATAATCTCTCAGTTGTTGCTGCCCATGCATTGCTCTCTGCATGCGTGGCTGTATCATTAACTCTTGTTCTGAATCCAAGGAGGAGCTAGATAATTGATCTCCTTCTGAGCTGTCTGCCACACTCTCCTCCTCCCTGTCACTCATGTCTTCTTGGTCAGAGGAGCCTTCATCAGCAGATTCCACCGGGAGCAAAACAGGCCTGCAGCATGTGGATGTCTCCCCCACATCTACAGTCCTTGGGGCAGGAGCTGGGCCAGAGCTAACCGCAACAGAAACGTTATTAAGTAGAAGCAATTTTTCCCATAGGAATCAATGTAAAAGCAAATAATGCGTGCAAACCCATTAGGAAAGAAATAAAAGCTCGGAATTTGGGTGGGAGGAGGAGGAAGAAGAGGAGGAGGAGGAAGAAGAAGAAGAGGAGGAGGAGAGTCGCTGCTGAAGGAAGAAGATAAGGGGAGGGGAATAAAAAAAATCCAAAACTTTAAGGCTTAAAAAAAAAGAGGGACTCTGAGACAGCAAGGAGGAGCACACGCCTTCCATACACCCGGTGCAAGGCTGCCTCCCATACACTGGCTGCTGCTGCTGCTACCTGCTGCCTCTTCCTTCCCATGCTGAAGGGCTCCCCTCTCCTCTCACTCGCTTGCTTTGTAGCCGGTGCCTTTCTTTCACTGTGGTGACTCCTTGGCTGCCCAGAGCGAATGGACCGTTTCTTTTCTCTGGGCGCTGGCGGAGGTTTATTCCCTCTCCAAGCACCCAGAGAAAGGAAAATGCTTCGTTCGCTCTGGACCGCCAAAGCCTCCTTAAGTGCCACTGAAAGGCTCCTCTGACAGCCCGAGATGGCCAGGATTAAAGGGGGAATGGCAGGAAACTGGACGGGCCTTCATGCCGCTCTCAAATTTCCTGGGAAATTTTTCCGGGCTCGGGTTCTTAAGTAGAAAATGGTTCTTAAGTAGAGGCAAAAAAAATCTTGAACACCCAGTTCTTATCTAGAAAAGTTCTTAAGTAGAGGCCTTCTTAAGTAGAGGTACCACTGTATTCTAAAAGAAAAAAAAACCTCCAGTTGCCTCCTGAAAAAGCACCTTTTGGGACCGAGGTTGATGACCTGGAAGTTACCAGATCGAAGAAGTACAGTTTGTAACTTTTCCTCCCTTCCTTCTTCTCTAGCCTTGATGAAAATGGTCGTCTTGTTCCTAGACTTCATTGGCAAGATCCAAGGGGTTGAGCCAGGCCACGTTTACAAGCAAACCAGACCACCCAAAAATTAAAATTGTAGAACTCCTGGGAGTTCGAAGTGGCAGTTGAAAGAAATTCCCCACATCCCCTCCCCCCAAAGATTAAGTGCAATCTCAGCGTGTGGCCTCCACCCAATATAAAACCAGTTTTGGAGGGGTTTTTATTTTTTCATTTTAGCACCCGTATACAATTGCACTCAGTTCCTCCAGGCAGTTTGTTCTAACAATTCAGATGCATGCGATTTTAATATCACCAGCTGAAAAAAAAATTTCAGGAGCAAGCAGGTAAAAACTGACAAAATAGGGTGTTTAAAACGTTGTGTGGTTGTGCTTGGACAGACCACTGCCCTCTCTCCTCTCCTCTTCCTCTCCTCCTCCTCTTCCTCTTCTTGTCCTCCTCCTCCACCACCACAACAACAACTACTACTACTACTACTACTTCCTCCTCTTCTTCTTCCTCTTCTTTCTCTTCTTCTTCTTCTTCCTCTTCCTCTTCTTTCTCTTCTTCTTCTTCCTCTTCTTCTTCCTCTTCTTCTTCCTCTTCTCCTTCTTCCTCTTCTTTCTCTTCTTCTTCTTCTTCCTCTTCCTCTTCTTCTTCCTCTTCTTTCTCTTCTTTTTCTTCTTCTTCCTCTTCTTCTTCCTCTTCTCCTTCTTCCTCTTCTTCTTCTTCCTCTTCTTTTTCTTCTTCTTCCTCTTCCTCTTCTTTCTCTTCTTCTTCTTCCTCTTCTTCTTCTTTTTCTCTTCTTCTTCCTCTTCCTCTTCTCCTTCTTCCTCTTGTTTCTCTTCTTCTTCTTCTTCTTCCTCCTCCTCCTCTTCTTCTTCCTCTTCTTCCTTTTCTTCTCCTTCTTCCTCTTCCTCTTCTTCTTCCTCTTCTTTCTCTTCTTCCTCTTCCTCTTCTTCTTCCTCTTCTTTCTCTTCTTCTTCTTCCTCTTCCTCTTCTTCTTCTTCTTCTTCTTCCTCTTCTTCTTCTCCTTCTCCTTCTTTCATATCCATCATTGGATGTTGGTAATCATGTTAGTGATCCTATTTTTATCAACACCCACGCAAATAAGTGCTGTTGAGTTTTGTCCAAACCAGATTTGGAAGCCATGATGTTCTTCTTCTGCCTGGACTTTGTTTGCCTACAATCTTTCTTTGAAGGGTTAAATGAAGCATGCTGTATTTTTCTGGGTATCGCTTCACACCTCTAAGATATTCTAACTTTCGCTTTTATATGGTTTTGATGATTTCCCTTGGCTTTCCCAGGAGGCTTACCACCTCCTCAACCTAACTTATATGTAAGTGTTGGTCTTCATCCAGAAGAAAAAAAATATTTTTTTTAACGTAACTTCTCACTTAAACATCATTTTATGGCAACTTTCAGCTTCAGCTAACCCAAGCTAACTTGTCACTAAATCAGCCTTTGTGGCTCTTTTGTGGTCGATTGGACACTCTAGCCATAAGCACACATCTGTTTTTTCTTCTTTCAAGAGATTCAAACATCTTCCCACAATATTACGGGACCAGGTCACACATCCCCATTGCGCACACCCCCATCCTGTGCTCCAAAAGCAATATTTTGTTACCAAGGCAAACATTGAGGGTGGGGGAAACTGAATTATCATGCCAAATGTATTTAGTTGCAGATGTTTAAACCTCTAGAGGGACCAATGATGTTCAAAGTTGCACGTCGCGGTTTAGACCAGAGGTCTGCAATCTTGGCAACTTTAAGACTTGTGGACATCAACTCCCAGAATTCACCATCCAGCATGCTTGACACCCCTAATTTAGACGATCTGTATGGTAACTGTTCTGTCGGGCTCTCTGGTAGAATCCTCCCAAAAATTTCACAGGTACAAATTTCAGACACACACACGTTTGAAAATTCAAAACAATGTCCTTTATCATGAAAATTCCCTTAAACTAAGCCCTCTTTTGGTATAGCAAAGAGCACTGGTCTCCAAACAAACTGGTAATTTATACAAGTCCCTTATCAGTTCTGTGATACTTAGCTTGCAGCTGTGAGGCAATTCACAGTCCTTCTTCCTTCACAAAGTGAAACACACTTTGACCTGGTTTAGTTTCAAAGCGGGGAAAAATCAGCACACAAAAGGTCAAAGTCAGTAAAGCAGTCACGAAACACAAGGATCAGATAATCCTCCACAATGGCCAAACCCACCGGCTGCTATTTATAGCAGCCTCACTAATTACCACAGCCCCACCCAACCACAGGTGGCCTCATTTTCTTTGATAATAATCTCTCAGTTGTTGTTGCCTATGCATCGCTCTCCGCATGCGTGGCTGTATCATTAACTCTTGTTCCGAATCCAAGGAGGAGCTAGATAATTGATCTCCTTCTGAGCTGTCTGCCACACTCTCCTCCTCCCTGTCACTCATGTCTTCTTGGTCAGAGGAGCCTTCATCATCAGATTCTACCGGGGGCAAAACAGGCCTGCAGCATCCCCCACATCCACAGTCCTTGGGGCAGGAGCTGGGCCAGAGCTAACCACAACAGTTTATTACCAACTTCTACACCGGCTTGACACTGGGTTTCGAACTCAAATTTCAATATCTCTGGTGGTGTCAGTTACATCAAACAGGGACCGCATCTATTACCGCATATGTGTCTTTTGTTAAAAGTCTGTCCTTTTAAGGAAGCCCTTTCCTCCCACATCCTTCATCATTGTAGATATGCCAGGTGTCTTCTTCAGCAAACGTGAAGATTGTCCTAAAATCACCCTGACTCTGTTTTTCTACAGGAGCCTGACACCTTGGTAACCATCAACCGAGGGGCCCTGATTGGTCTCCTCATCGTAGCAGTGGCTGTTGCCATGGTGATTATCATCAGCCTCCTGATGGTTCGCCGGAAGCCATATGGGACCATCAGTCACGGCATTGTTGAGGTACCTTTGGGGAAAAAATGAAATAAACTATCTGCTTTTGGGGTCCAGGCGACTTTCAGGGATTGCAGGTTTTGAGAAGAATCCGAGACTTCGTAAAACTTTTTCAGTGCTTTCACCCACATCGGGGCAGTGTTATTTGGAGGAGAGCATTGCCTGCTGTTGTGATGCATTGCAGAGATAGAAAGCAGATAATTAATAATAATAATAATAATAATAATAATAATAATAATAATAATAATAATTTCTTGGATTTGTATGCCGCCCCTCTCCGTAGACTCGGGGCGGCTAACAACAATGATAAAAACAGCATGTGACAATCCAATAATAAAACAACTAAAAACCCTTATTATAAAACCAAACATACACACAGACATACCATGCATAACTTGTAATGGCCTAGGGGGAAGGAATATCTCAACTCCCCCATGCCTGGCAGTATAAATGAGTCTTGAGTAGTTTACGAAAGACAGGGAAGGTGGGGGTAATTCTAACCTCCGGGGGGAGTTGGTTCCAGAGGGCCGGGGCCGCCACAGAGAAGGCTCTTCCCCTGGGTCCCACAAAACAACATTGTTTAGTCGACGGGACCCGGAGAAGGCCAACTCTGTGGGACCTTATTGGTCGCTGGGATTCGTGCGGTAGCAGGCGGTTCCGGAGGTAGTCTGGTCCAAAGCCATGCAGGACTTTAAAGGTTATAACCAACACTTTGAATTGTGACCAGAAACTGATCAGCAGCCAATGCAAGCCACAGAGTGTTGAGGAAACATGGGCGAATCTTGGAAGCCCCACGATGGCTCTTACGGCTGCGTTCTGCACGATCTGAAGTTTCCGAACACTTTTCAAAGGTAGCCCCATGTAGAGAGCATTGCAGTAATCGAACCTCGAGGTGATGAGGGCATGAGTGACTGTGAGCAGTTGACTCCCTGTCCAAATAGGGCCGCAACTGGTGCACCAGGCGAACCTGGGCAAACGCCCTCCTCGCCACAGATGGTGGCTTCCTTTAAGAGCTGTGGCTATGATAGCTTTTTTCTTGGTGCGTTTCTCTGCAGACACACAGGAGGAGAGATGCCATTAAACGGTACCAACAAGAAAGGAACCTCAAGCTTAGATAGGACCCAATGAAAAGCATTTCTGAGAATCGGGGAAATTGGCCTCCAGTCCTCACACAGGCATAACAGATCCCGAAACTGACTTCCCCTTAAGTCAAAAGCTGGCAGTCTGGGAGATTCCTGTATTATAGGCAGACTATAATGAAGTAAAGTTAGCTTGATGACCTATGCAGGTGGATCTGATTGTTCGTGCCTTGCAAATGATATTGGCATATGATGAGCCGCCCTAAGTCCTTTGGGATTGGGCGGCATAGAAGTCGAATAAATAATAATGATAAGAGCCGGGGTGCCGCAGTGGTTAGAGTGCAGCACTGCAGGCTACTTCCGCTAACTGCTAGCTGTAGTTCAGCGGTTCAATCCTCCCCACCGGCTCAGGGTTGACTCAGCCTTCCAGCCTTCCAAGGTGGGTAAAATGAGGACCCAAATTGTTAGGGGAATAGGCGGATTCACTTCAATAATCTCTTGTGGGGTGGAGTCTGGACAACTGAATGGAGCTGGCAAACTGAATGAAGGCAACAGTTCAAAAAGATTGTAAGCAGGATGAGAAGAGTCTCTGAGAATGTTTTGCACCTTCCTAGAACAGCGAGATGCAAAGATACCATCCAGGGCGGGTAGCCAGGGCCCAATAATATTCTGGACAGTTTTAATAATTTTCTGTAGAGCTTTTTTATCCACTATAGAGCTGCTCCCATACCATGCAAGACTTCATATCCTTAAGAACTCTACTGATCAACATTCTGAGCTCCAGGCTCTCTACATGGGGCTACCTTTGAAGAGTGTTCGGAAACTTCAGATCATGCAAAATGCAGCTGAGAGAGCAATCATGGGCTTCCCTAGGTATGCCCATGTTACACCAACACTCCGCAGTCTGCATTGGTTGCCAATCAGTTTCCAGTCACAATTCAAAGTGTTGGTTATGACCTATAAAGCCCTTCATGGCATCTGACAGAATATCTCCGGGACCACCTTCTGCCGCACAAATCCCAGTGACCAGTTAGGTCCCACAGAGTTGGCCTTCTCCGGGTCCCGTCGACTAAACAATGTTGTCTGGCGGGACCCAGGGGAAGAGCCTTCTCTGTGGTGGCCCGGACCCTCTGGAATCAGCTCCCCCCGGAGATTAGGATTGCCCCCACCCTCCTTGCCTTTGGTAAACTCCTTAAAACCCACCTCTGCCATCAGGCATGGGGGAATTGAGATGTCTCCCCCTGGCCTTTATATTTTATGTATGGTATATTTGTGTGTATGTCTTGTTTTTAAATAAGCGTTTTTTAGATATTTTTAAATATTAGATCTGTTATTAGATTTGTTATTGTACATTGTTTTTATTATTTCTGTGAACCGCCCCGAGTCTACAGAGAGGGGCAGCATACAAATCTAAATAATAATAATAATAATAATAATAATAATAATAATAATAATAATAATAATAATAATAATAATAATGGTCGAAAATGAGCAAGCAAAACTACTGTGGGATGTCCGACTTCAGACTGACCGAATTCTGAAGCATAACACACCAGACATCCTGATTGTGGAGAAAAAGAAAGTATGGATCATCGACATCGCAATCCCAGGGGACAGCAGAATTGAGGAGAAGCAGCTAGAGAAATTAGTGAAATACGAAGATCTAAAAATCGAGCGGCAACGACTCTGGCATAAGCCAGTGAAAGTGGTCCCAGTGGTCCTTGGCACGCTGGGCGCAGTACCAAAGGATCTCAGCGGACATTTGAAAACCATCGGAATTGACAAAATCTCCATCTGTCAATTGCAAAAGGCCGCTTTACTGGGATCGGCAAACATAATTCGCCACTACATCACGCAGTCCTAGGTGCTTGGGAAGCGCCCGACTGGTGATGAAATACGAAATCCAGCATAGTGATCTCGTTTGTTGTGTTGTATGGACATAATAATAATGATAATGATGATGATGATGATGATGATGATGATGATGATGATGATGATGATGAAAAAATAATAAAATAAAATAATAATAATAATAATAATAATAATAATAATGTTGTCAGAAGCTCAATGGAGCCCCATTGCTTGACTTTAATGAACTCTCTTTTCTTTCTTTTTCCCCCCTCTTTCTCTCTGTTTTTGTTCCCCGTCTGGCAGGTGGACCCCATGGTTAGCCCGGAGGAGCGGCAGTTGAACAAAATGCAAAACCATGGTTATGAAAACCCCACGTACAAATTCTTCGAAGAGATGAACTGAGTCCCATGGGGCTGGGGGCTTGTGGCATGATCGGGGGTGGTGGGCATGACCCTGTGGATGGAGGGGGTTGGCATGTCGAACGGGAGAAGGGTCTTTTCCACTCAAAACCCTTCTCTCTTTTTTTCCTGTGCCCCATCTGAGCTTCGCTCCTACCACCTCATCCGCCTTCTTTCCGTTCTTCCATTTCGCCACCCTGTTTCATACCTTCCGGGCTTTCTAGCCACCGCGACTAGCCTACTACCATTTGCCATTTCTCTCACTTCTTCCATTTCACTTCTCAAGGTCTAAATGCCTGTATCAGCACACGCATCATGGTTGCGTTCACACAACATGCTTAACTAGTTTTTCTTTACAAACCTACGGGGCTACCGTTGCTGAAGCACTCGTCTCGATTCATTTTAATCTTGCACTGTGTTGTTGTTTTTTTAATGGCTTAGCATGTTGAAGCAAACACGCCCGATTTGGTTCGTTTTCAGATTTCACGTACCGCGGAAACCCAACCACTCGGTAAATTCAGTCATCTAGCTCAGCATGTTGTGTGAACCGAGGCATTCCCACCAAGGTTTCAACTCTTGCGTTTTAAGCCAACTTGTATAAATGAGTGAACTGCATGTCAGGGAGAGAACCGGTTGAATCTACAGAATCGTCGTGCAGTTACGGGGGCACCAAATGCCACACCGCACACCTTGAAAACCGGTATGTTCCGCTCAGTAACCAGTGCTCATTGTGTGGCTTTCACAGGTCGCATCTTCCTAACTCACCGGGGGTGAAATCTCATGTTAAAATGGCAGCCCCTAACTCAATATCCCCCCCACAAAAAAACCCCCACGTCACTACCAAGCCCCTGGAAACATTCACCACGTGGTTTTCCACAAAACAGTGGACCTTACACATTCCATGGCACACATTTGTGACTCCACTCGGCAGGATTTGGTTGAAAAATGGAACACTTCCATCATACCTGTCAGACAAGGGTTACCATTGCACGCTAGAATTGCCCATTGCTAACCTAGCTTGCCTCTGGCATAGAAACCCAACTCCACTTCCTCTTGCTTGCCTTCTTCTGTCTGTTTATCTCCTGTTTCTTTACTACACTGAACTCTTCACTCCTTGCACCTAATTTATTGGAACGGCCAGCTAAAGGCTGAATAGATTGGAATGAGATAGCATCCATCCGCACTTTACGCGCGACCAGTTTGGAGACGGGAGAGGCGATACAAAGATTGAAGCTCTTTTTCTACACAAACCACCTCTGTTCCTTCCACTTCACCCCCCCCTTGCACTACTTAAACGTAGAGCATAAAAAAGCAGGTTTGCTGAACCAGACGTTGCCTACGTTCACACCGTCCAGTTAACCAGTTGCAAACCTAACAGCAGCTGAATTCACACAATATGCTAAGCTGAATTTAAGTTGTTGGTTTAGATTTCTTTTTTGGTAGCTTAACAAGTTGTGTGACTCACCATTTTACGCTTTGGTGATTCGTGCAAACCTCTTCTCCCCCCCCCCCCCAAAAAAACCCCCAAGTTAATTCAGGAACAAAATTAAGCTTCTTGTCTAAGCACAGCCCATAAGGCTGATCCTTCTCCCGGCCCAGAAATTCTGAAGCTGGGAAGCTAAGTTCCATTGTAGGGCTAAGCTCATTAAGCATATATGCTTGTTTGTTGTCGTTTTGTTTCTTACATTGGGAAGTTTTTCTTCCAGTAGCAATTATGCCACATGTCTTGATCACTTTGCAAAAGTCTCTTCTGAGATCAACCATCTCAGCAATCCCAAATGGGGGAAGGTAGGGGGCCAATGGGACCGTCTCTCCTGCCATCTCTGCCAAACGATCGGTAATTGCTAGCAGCTACCAGACAGAGTGGCGTGGAGTAATAGTCCTATTGTTGCCTTTGGACTGAACCATTTTGCTATGGGGGGGGAGAAAGTTTGGACCAAGGAAGATACCTTTACTACCAGGGTTCCTGAGATCACTGAGAAGAGGTAACCTTAGAGATGCTTTTACCTTGGTTTCCCCTTAAGCCATAATTCATTCTTCTCCAATCTGGGTACACCCCTCCCCCCCCCAAAAAATCCCCTAGCCAACATTGTTGAAAACTCTGGGAGTTGAAATCCACACATCTAAGAGGATGGCCGAATTGGAGAACCGTCAAAATTTGGAAGGGATCATTCAAACCAGGGATGAATGGCTCCCAGTTCGCTCGTGCCTGTCAATCATCGGAGAGTCAGTCGCTCAGACAGCATAAAGTTCCGCCCACCCACCAGAATGCCACCATTTGGGTTCTTTTCCCCTCTGCGCATGCACAGAATGTTTTGCACATGCGCATAGGGTTAAAAAACCAAAATGGCGGCATCTGAGTGGGTGCGTGGAGTCTAACACTGCCTTCACGACCGGCTCTCTGTCAATCGACAGGCACGATAGAACCGGAAGTATTTCATCCCTCGTTCACACCTGCTGTGATAACTCACACCTGCTGTGAAAACTCACACTGAAGCATCCCTAACAGATGATGACAAAACCTATGCTTAACTACATCCAGAAAATGCGAACCTAGCACCTCTTTGGTGGGGCGGGGCTAATTAGTTTGGACAGGTATAGAAACCAATTGGGCTAGATAGGGATAGGTAAAGTTGGCTCTTCTATGACTTGTGGACTTCAACTCCCAGAATTCCTGAGCCAATCATGCTAGCTCAGGAATTCTGGGAACTGAAGTCCGCAAGTCATAGAAGAGCCAACTTTGCCTACCCCTGGGCTAAGCATCACATCGGAGAAGGGATCCATTCTTTGTTTTCTTTTCACGTTCACCTGGTGAAGAAAGTTTTATTTCCAGACTCAAACATCTGCAGGTGTGGGAGGCCCTCACCCCTCACAACCGGCCTACTACTTTAAGAAAAAAGAGAATGTCGGGATTTCTGCCTCGAATGTCTTCTCTTCTGTGTTTCATAGTTACCTTGTCCTGCCCTGTCCTGTTATACCGTTTATTAGATCTTGTTCGTTTTTAAGCTGAGGTTTTTTTGAAATCAAATGGCGACGTCGGAAAGACAAAGGCAGGAGATGGAATTCAATTGCCAGCCCTCCCACCAAACTAATAAAATATTGTCACTTCTCTAAGCATGGTGCTGGACTTGGACTTTTCAATAAAATGAGAATATTTGGAGGGGGCTGGGTATTGGGAATACATTGAAGCGGGAGAGAGGTAGATGATTTGTCAACTTGCTAAAAGGATGTAGAAGAAGTTTAAAAGAGAACTTCCGAAGACCAGCTAAATTCTCACACACATTTGGGGTCTCTTTCTACCTAAACCAGTGGTCCCCAAACTTGGCAACTTTAAGACTTGTGGACTTTAACCCCCAGAATTCTCCAGCCAGCATAGCTGGCTGGAGAATTCTGCAAGTTGAAGTCCACAAGTCTTAAAGTTGTCAAGTTTGAAGATCTCTGATTCCTAAACAGTACGTGGCTGTCATGACTTTAAGTAAGGACACCTGATATTTATTTATTTATTTATTTATTCATTCATTCATTCATTCATTTGTCCAATACATACATACATAGGAAGAAAAATAGACATGTAGTAATATAAATGTTCTGTCTGGGTCACTCCGGAAGCCAAGACCAACCCAAAAAGAGTAGCCAGACACACCGGTAAAAGGCAAAGGCAGTTTATAAAATTCAAGAAAAACACAGGTAACAGAAAATGTCCTTACAAACAGGAAAACACTGTATCTTCAGATATATCCACGAAGGCAAAAGTCCATGCAGCAATACAGGATTCTTGCTGCCAAGACGAGGCTGTAGATAGCAGACCTACCCCTCCCACGGGTCTTCCAAACTGCTGGGCCACAAGCCAGGAACAGAGACACCGAGAACAAAGCAGGACACCAGGACACCGTAACTCCAACTGATAACACTCCACATGGCTTCAAGGGCTTGCCTGCCTTTTAAACCCTGCTAAGGAGGACCACACCCAAACCCAGCTGTTCCTAATTCAGTGCTGATAATACTTCTTTAATTGCTCCTTTCTTTGATCTGACCGTCTCTGTCGCATGTCAATGACGGCTTGTGCTTCATCACCTAATGACTCCAAGCTACTGGCTGGGGAGAGCCCCCCCCCCCCCCGGGGCTCTCATGCTGTTCTCCTTCATCCCATTCCTGACTTTCCTCTCCCCCGCCCGACTGTTCAGCCCCCTCCTCTTCACTGTCCTCCTCCTCCGGGCATGGAGCCAGCAGAGACACAGCTGGTCCCTGAGCAGCCTCAGGCTGAATCACAACAATAAACAAGGGTAAAAGTGAACTTATAGGAGAGGATATATGAAAGGAAGAAAATATATATGAAAAGCGAGAGAAAGGAAGAAAATTGGACAGGGGACGAAAGGCACACCAGTGCACTTATGTACGCCCCTTACTGGCCTCTTAGGAACCTGGAGAGGTCAATCGTGGAGAGTCTAAGGGAGAAATGTTGGGGGTTAGGGGTTGAGACGATTGAGTCCGGTAATGAGTTCCACGCTTCGACAACTCGATTGTTGAAATCATATTTTTTACAGTCAAGTTTGGAGCGGTTCGTATTAAGTTTGAATCTGTCTGAAGCTTTTGCATTGCAACAATCTAGCTTTCCTGTACAGGTGTAATGATCACTTCATTGAGGAAAAACCTTAAGAAAAAAACAGACAGGTAAAAAAAAATGTTTGGATCATTTTGCAGCAAAAAGCATGGATGTTTGAAAAATAAAAGGTTTAAAATGAGTGTATCTGCAGAAAAGACATAAAATGACACACCTTTTTCACTGATGGATTGCCAGACTTGCAAGAGTTTTTAATAGGAATACGTCAGCAACAAGAAAATTTTTAAAAACTATATTTTGCAACTCCCTATTCTTCGGACATTTACATTCCTTTTTCCTTAGCCTCCTTCATAGTTCTCTGGTTTTCCTTTCACCCTTATTCATTAGTGTAAATTCTGATTGCCATAACCAAATCATAGTTTGGGTAAATCTAATTTGTAATCCATGGCAATTTACAGTTCGGCCAAATCTGAGATGAGGGAAGATCTGTAAACCAGTGTTTTTCAACCAGTGTGCCGCGGCACACTAGTGTGCCGTGAGATATGGTCAGGTGTGCCGCGAAGCTCAGAGAGAGAGAGAAAGCAAGAGAGAGAGAAAGAAAGAGAAAGAAAGCAAGAGAGAGAGAGAGAACAAGAGAGAGAGAAAGAAAGCAAGAGAGAGAGAAAGAGAACAAGAGAAAGAAAGCAAGAGAGAGGGAGGGAAGGAGAGAGAGAGAAAGACATAGAGGGAGGTAGGGAGGGAGAGAGAAAGAGAGCAAAAGAGAGAGGAAGGAAGGAAGAGAGAGAAAGAGGGATGGAGAGAGAAAGAAAGAGGAAGGAAGAGAAAGAGAGAGAGAGAAATAGAGCGAAAGGGAGGAAGAGAGAGAATATTTTTGTCCAAACTTTTTTTAGCACCCCACCCCGCTCAATGTGCCCCAGGGTTTCATAAATGTAAAAAATGTGCCGCGGCTCAAAAAAGGTTGAAAATCACTGCTCTAAACAGATGGCTAAAAAATCTTGACATTAAAATCAGCATATCTCGGTTCAATTATATTCTGGACATTTATCTTGAGCAACCTTTAAGCTTTGATAACATGAACATCCAATCATGATGTATAATACACCAATCCTTATCCAGCATCAAGCAATTATGTGGGACCTGCTAATTGATGAAGATAGGTTATATGTTCAAATCCAAATACTGGACATTTTAAAAAAACAGCATATCCTTGCATTTTTCAAAAGGGTAATGTCCAATGACAACCTAAAAGTTTGATGTATTTGAAGTAAATATTCATTG
The DNA here is from genome assembly GCF_031021105.1 of Erythrolamprus reginae. Taxonomy (NCBI): domain Eukaryota; kingdom Metazoa; phylum Chordata; class Lepidosauria; order Squamata; family Dipsadidae; genus Erythrolamprus; species Erythrolamprus reginae. The sequence goes on from NC_091960.1 coordinate 12,025,853, forward strand.
CCATCTTAACAGCCATCAGTCCATGGAACAAAATTCAACTTTACCCAATAAGAATTATTTCTCCATGCCTGTCTCCCCACCACCACCACTTTTTAGAACAGATTTTGGGATAGGCTACCAAAGGAATTACCATAGGCAATATGGTATATGCTACCTGCAAATTGGCAGTTCGAATCTCACCAGGCTCAAGGTTGACTCAACCTTCCATCCTTCCATGGTCAGTTAAATGAGGTGTGTGAATTTATAAAAAGCCACTTTGGTCTAGTGGTTAAGGCTCCAGGCTAAAGAGCAAGAGAGCATGAATTCAAATGCCGCCTGAGCCACAAAAGACAACTGGATAACTTTGGGCCAGTCGCTCGCTCTCAGCCCAACGCACCTCACAGAATTGTTGATATGGGAAAAAGAGGAGGAGAGAGGTGAGTTGGCTAGGTTAGCCACCTTAAGTTATTTGTATAAATAAAAGCAGGATAAATATAAGTAAATAAATCCCTTCTTTTCATACTTCCAACATTTGCTTAATATTCCTTTATAATTCTAGACAATTTAGATGTCAGGTAGATAGATAGATAGATAGATAGATAGATAGATAGATAGATAGATAGATAGATAGATAGATAGATAGATAGATAGATTGATTGATATAGATAGATGGTAGATAGATAGATAGATGATAGATAGATAGATAGATAGATAGATAGATGATAGATAGATAGATAGATAGATAGATAGATAGATAGATAGATAGATAGATAGATAGATAGATAGATAGATAGATAGATATAGATAGATGGTAGATAGATAGATAGATAGATAGATAGATAGATAGATAGATAGATAGATAGATAGATAGATAGATAGATGGTAGATAGATAGATAGATAGATAGATAGATAGAAGATAGATAGATAGATGATAGATAGATAGATAGATAGATAGATAGATAGATAGATAGATAGTAGATGGATGGATGGATGGTAGATAGATAGATAGATAGATAGATAGATAGATAGATAGATAGATAGATAGATAGATAGATGATAGAGAGGAGAGAGAGATGTAGAGACAGAGATAGAGATAAATATAATTTGTGAATGAGTGGATTGAACCTGGAATTGTCCAATGCATTCTACTAACTTGATCATAACATCAAGGTATCAAACTATACAGGTCATTCCTGCCAATATTTGTAAAAACAGATAGGAAACATACAAACCTTTGCTGCATATCTCTGATGATTCATCCATAGGCAAGAAAAGCCTGTTTGCAGAAAAACAACTAAGGTATGCCTGAACAAACATGTCACACTAAGGCTGGGAAAACTTTATATGTGTCTGCAGAGAACAAATATTCATTATACCAAGAATCCAAGATGATCTATTAATCAATTAATCAATCTTGGTGGCTTGAATATGCTTGAAGATGCATGGACTTCATATCTGAGGGTTAAAATACTTGTCTATTAGATAAAATTATGAAACATCTGCTTCTTGAAAATACCCTTTTTCATCCTGGTGTTTTCTAAATTTTTGGAATATGTGGGAAGTTCACCTCAATGAGGCCAGGGCAACTTTAAGTCTGGTGGACTTCAACTCCCAGAATTCCCTAGTCAGTATGGGGGATTCTGGGAGTTGAGGTCCACAGGTCTTATAGTTGCCAAGAATGGACATACCTGCTTTAAAGTCTAGATTCCTGTAGGTCTACTCTTTATATTTTATTAGTTCTAATTCTTTAATAAATTAAAGGGAAGAAAAATAGTCTTGTCTAAGGTTATTGACTATATTTCCGCCTCTTACACATGGGACCCATATCCCCCCCCCAATAAATCTATTTACTTTAAAGTGAGTCTGAGTTTTATTATGTTGATTTTCACTTTCAAAAAGACAGGAAACAAATACTGTAAATAAATTAAATGTTAATCTCATGAGAAAAGCAAATTATTTGACTATGAAATATGTTCACAGTTAGAATTTCAATATATTGTTCCAACGAATGTAACAATTTAGCTGTTCGCCAAAAAACCTGGAAAGAATTTTGAGTTGATGAATATGAAATTATGTTTGAAGGATTCCCACTCTCAGCACACACCCTCCAAAGTCCTTTTTAAAATAGTTCTTAAACGGCCTTACAGAAAGACAATAGGATAATATCGTTATGTAGTCACTAGTATAAGGGGGAGAAGAATTAATTGACTTGGTGCTGGTAGAGAGTTTATGATGTTTTAGTCTATAGAAAACTCATTCTTGTATGCTGCCAAGAGGTTGATGATACAGTATAAAAATATTGTTAATATATGTTCTGCCGGGCTCTCTGATAGGAGCCTCCCAAAAATTCAAGGGTACAAATTTCAGACACACACAGGTTTGAAAATTCAAAACAATGTTCTTTATCACAAAATTCAAAATAAACTAAGCACTCTTTTTGTATTGCAAAGAGCACTCTTCCCAAAACAACTGGGTAGTCTGTACAATTACCCTTAAGCAGTCATTAAGTATTTAGCTAGCAGCTGTGAAGAAACTTCACACCCCTACTTTTTCCAACGAAGTGAGACACACACACACACACACATTGCCCTGCTTTGGTTTCAAAGGCGTGAAAAATCAACAAACAAAGTCCCGAAAACAGCAACACACGATTCTTGAAGAACTGCGATCAGATACTCTTTCACAACGGCCAAACCCACACACTACTATTTATAGCAGCAGCCCTAATTACTGAAGCCCCACCCAACCAAAGGTGGCCTCATTTTCTCTTGCAATAATCCTTCAGTTGTTGTCTCCTATGCATCACTCTACACAGGCGTGGATGTGTCATTAATTCTTGTTCAGAATCCAAGGATGATACAGATGATTGATCTCCTCCTGGGCTGTCTGCCAAACTCCCCTCTTCCCTGTCACTCATGCTTCCTTGGTCAGAGGAGGCTTCATCATCAGATTCCATCAGGAGCAAAACAGGCCTGCGGCATGTGGGTGTCTCCCCCACATCCACCTGCACATTCCTTGGGGCAGGAGCTGGGCCAGAGCTAACCACAACACTTTTTAAGGAAGGAAATGAACAGCTGTACAGATGTTGCTGATCTACAACTTACAGCATCTCTTCCTAACAGAAGTGCTAGCAAAGATTTCTGGGAATGAAAAACAGGTTAATTTTTTTTTAAAAAAATTGAGAGCTTTTTCTTTGACAGCACGAAAGCTAATAATGCAGACTAGAGAAAGATAAGGAAGCTAGCAAGTCTAACATGTTGTGTTTCTTTCTAGCTATTAATTATCTCTTACAATTTTGCCCAAGCTTTTAATTTGACTCTCAACCAGAGGTGGGTTTCAGCAGGTTCTGATCAGGTCTGGAGAACCAGTAGCAGATATTTTGAATAGTTCGGAGAACCGGTAAATACCACGTCTGACTAGCCCTGCCCACATCTATTCTTTGCCAGCTGATCAGGAGGAAATGGGGATTTTGCAGTAACCTTCCCTTGGGGTGGGGTGGGAATGGAAATTTTACACTATCCTTCCCCTGCCACGCCCACCAAGCTATGCCCACCAAGCCACGCCCAAAGAACTGGTTGTAAAAAAAATGTGAATCCCAGCACTGCTCTCAACCCTTTGCAATTTGATGAGTTCACACACAAGCTATTGTTTAATCCCATTTTCAAGCAAACCTTAGAAACTAGGTTTGCACATATTATAGCGGTGCTCCACAAACCACAATGACCTGGCTCTAAATTTGCCTTTAAATCAAAGAAAATGTCTTTATTTTAGTATCACTTACCCTTGGTTAACTGAATTGTGTTTTAATTAACCCATTTGGAAAATTCCACAGCAAACCAAATCATAAATGCATACAATGGTTTTGCGTAAAAACACTAGGTTAAACTGTAGCTTAACTTTGCAAATCCGGAAATCATGCAAATTGTTAACACGGTGTATTAAATGAGCCCCATTTTCCTTATCCAGGGGACCCCAAACTTGGCAACTTTCAGACATGTAGGCTTTAATTCCTAGAATTCTCCAGCCAGCATTGCCTTCTGAGAGTTGAAGTCCACAAGTCTTAAAGCTGCCAAGTTTAAGACTCTGTCCTTATCTATCTGCTTTGTACACCGCTAAACAAATCTTTAAGGAATCATTCTTTCTCTTCTATGGAGTCTCCCTATGCTGGAACTGATAGTGGATGATCAATCAGATTATTATTCCTGGGTGGGGCAGGAATAACTGAAAAGGAAAAAACAGGACACCAATCTTGGTTGCTGGTTCCTCCAGCTTCTAAGCCAGAAAATCCAGTCCAGTTCCTGACCCTTTGCTCCCACTTCCTTCATGAATGTATAAAGGCCAATGCTGAGATGACCGTATCTTGCAGAACAGGTTAGAGTTGGCTGGTATACATCTAACAGGTAAGTGGGGCTTGTAAGGTGGGATCCCCTTCAAGGTAGTCAAGGGAGAAATTTATTTATTTTTAATTTATTTTGTCCAATACACAATGAGGGTTTTAGTGGGTATATATCTATATACACATAGTAAAATACATGATGAAGGTTATAGAGGAGATACTCATAGTAAAATATATCTAAGAAATAATAGAAAAGAAGGTATAGTAATAGAACATATCAATGAAAGAATAGAAGAGATATAGGAATAGAAGAAAGGTATAGGAGATATAGGAGAGCAATAGGACAGGGGACAGAAGGCACTCTAGTGCACTTGTACTCGCCCCTTACTGACCTCTTAGGAATCTGGATAGGTCAACTGTAGATAATTTAAGGGTAAAATGTTGGGGGTTTGGGGATGACACTATGGAGTCCGGTAATGAGTTCCACGCTTTGACAACTCGGTTACTGAAGTCATATCTTTTACAGTCAGGTTTGGAGCGGTTAATATTAAGTTTAAATATGTTGTGTGCTCTTGTGTTGTCCTTCAGACCCTTGTCTCCAAATCTTACTTCAATAAATGCTAGTTTCAAATAGTAGAATTGGAGCTGGACTTCATCGAAGTTCTTAATTGTCTTGTTCCTCCTGAAACATAACCAGGAGAATCAGCCGTAGCAAACGGCAACTTGAATCTTAATTCCATCTCAAAGTCTAATGAGTTTATTGAGGTGAAAGCTTTGGAAACTTTGGATGTTTTTTGATAGAATCGGTCTCATCGTCATCTTTTAGGGCATGTATGAATCCCTGACTTATTATGATGATGTCTTGTGCCTTGGATGTTCTACTAGTTCCCACAGGGGATGTTTACAACCCAATGTATTAATAGCATGGATAGCTGGAAAATGTGACTCTTTGTTGAATTGTTAGATCCTCAACAAGCTTAGCACCTTATGCAGATCTAACCCATATACTGTAGTTCAGTATATCCAAAAACTTTGTTGGATGGATTGAATCGTGGATATTTGTGAAGGATCACCATCTCGATAAAAGAAGAGTTTAGGTTTCCAAAAATCTGAGTGGAGGATGGGTATTAAAATTTTGAAGTCTCCCATGTTTATTTAGGATGCAGAGTCAAGAATAGAATAGAATAGAATAGAATAGAATTTTATTGGCCAAGTGTGATTGAGCACACAAAGAATTTGTCTGGTGCATATGCTTTCAATGTACATGAAAGAAAATACAGTATACATTTGTCAAAAATCATGAGGTACAACATTAAATGATTATCACAGGGGTCAAATAAGAAATCAGGAAACAATTGATATTAATAAAAATCTTAAGGATACAAGCAACAAGTTACAGTCATAAGTGGGAGGAGATGGGTAGTAGGAATGAGGAGAAAAAACTACTAGTAATAGTAGTGCAGACAGTAAATAGTTTGAATGTTGAGGGAATTATTTGTTTAGCAGAGTGATGGCGTTTGGGAAAAAACTGTTCTTGTGTCCAGTTGTTTTGGGAATAGAAATATAGAAACATAGAAGTCTGACGGCAGAAAAAGACCTCATGGTCCATCTAGTCTGCCCTTATACTATTTTCTGTATTTTATCTTAGGATGGATCTATGTTTATCCCAGGCATGTTTAAATTCAGTTACTGTGGATTTATCTACCACGTCTGCTGGAAGTTTGTTCCAAGGATCTACTACTCTTTCAGTAAAATAATATTTTCTCATATTGCTTTTGATCTTTCCCCCAACTAACTATAGTAGAAAATAAAGAAACCATTTGAGAGCTGCTCGAATCATCAAACCAGCCACTGCTTTTTGTGAAACAATACGCAAACCACTATGATACAGTGATTAAAATACTGAGACTAGAAAGCAATACAGGTTCAAGTCCCTACTTGTTCACTCTCTCAACAAAATGTATGTCAAATAATGTGTTCTGTTGATTAAATTAAAATCTTGAGCATCCAGAATACATTATTGAAATGCAAATACTTAAATGAATGAATCATGCCTTGCAGCAACCTGGATATCCGAGTGCAGATATGCATCAATTTATGTCAGAAATCGGAAGGCCGGGTGCTATTAAACCCTGTAATCTATTTATTTATTTGTTTGTTTGTTTGTTTGTTTGTTTATTTTTATTCATTCATTTTGTCCAATACAAATTGAAAGTTAAAGAGAATAGATACGTGTAGTAGTAAATATCAGGGAAGGGATAGAAGAAGAGATATGAGAATAGAATACATCAATGAAGAGTAGAGGAAGGATATATGGATGGGAGAAAAGATATACAAAATATGTTGTGATTCCGTCTGAGGCCCCTCAGGGAACGGCTGATCCTCTGCCGGCTTCCTGCTCAGAGGGGGAGGATGAGGAACAGGAGGTTCAGGCAGACGGGGAGGAGGAATCTCAGGCTGAGGGAGAGGGAGGACAGCCAGAGTCCCCCGAGAGGGAGCTCTCCCCAGCAAGCAGCCTGGATTCCTTAGATGAAAATGCACAAGCAATAATCGATCTCCGGCAGAGAAGAGCAACACAACGAAGGGGACAATTAGCCAGGTACTTTCAGCACTAAAGAGGCAACAGCTGGGTTTGGGTGTGGTGCTCTCTGGAAAGGCTGAAAAGGCAGACCCACCCTTCCTGGCTTGTGGAGTATTATCTTTGGGAGTCCTGGGACCTGGCTGTGATCTTTGGCGTCTTGGAATTCTGGTTTGTGACTTTGAATACTGAAACCTTGGGGGGAAAAGGTGTGGGTCTTATTCTCTACAGTGGTGGGTGTGCCAGCAAGAAGTCTGCTGTATCGTCTGGCCATCAGGACTCTGCTGTGAAGTCTCATAGCCTGCCTGTTGGGAAGAACAGGTTTTTCTCTGTGTTTATTTTTCAAACTATAAAGTGCTTTTGCTTTTACCAGCGTGTCTGGCTGCTTTTTCCAGTTGGTGTTGAAGTCTGGGGGCACCCAGACAGAATAAAATATAGGAGAGACAATTGGACAGGGGACGGAAGGCACACTAGTGCACTTATGCTCGCCCCTTACTGATCTCTAAGGAATCTAGAGAGGTCAACCTTGGAAAGTCTAAGGGAAAAATGTTGGGGGTTGGGGGTTGACACCACGTAGTCTGGTAATGAGTTCCACGCTTCAACCACTCGATTGCTAAAGTCATATTTTTTACAGTCAAGTTTGGAGCGGTTGATATTAAGTTTGAACCTGTTGCATGCTCTTGTGTTATTGCGGTTGAAGCTGAAGTAGTTGTTGACAGGCAGGATGTTGCAGCATATGATCTTGTGGGCAATACTTAGATCTTGTTTAAGGCGTCGTAGTTCTAAGCTTTCTAGACCCAGGATTGTAAGTCTAGTTTCATAGGGTATTCTGTTTCGAGTGGTGGAGTGAAGGGCTCTTCTGGTGAAGTATCATTGGACCTTTTCTAGGGTGTTGATGTCTGAAATTCGGTGTGGGTTCCAGACAGGTGACCGGGAGTCACTGCTCACAGTCACTCATGCCCTTGCATGGGTCCAAGACATCTTCATCCGAATCAATGGAAGATAAGGGAGATTGACTGCCTGGGCTGTGTGCCAAGCCCCCCTCTTCCAAGTCACTCCCACCTTCTTCTTCGTCCGAGGAAACTAAACTCTGAACTGACTCTGTCGACAATAACACAGGCCAGAGCTAACCACAACATATTGATTGTTTCTTCATTGCTTATTTGACCTCTATGACAAGAAAAAGATACATTTGTTAAGAATGTGGTACAACATTAAGTGTTGTCCCACATGATTCTTGACAAATGTATCTTTTTCTTTTATGTACACTGAGAGCATATGCACCAACAAATTCCCTGTGTGTCCAATCACTCTTGGCCAATAAAGAATTCTATGTATTCTATTCTTCCATGTATTTCTACTATAACTTTTAATTAAGAATAAAGTTGGAAGGGACCTTCTAGTCTAACCCTCTGCCCAAAAAGAAGACACTATACCAGAGTTCAAACTCATGTTGTCACGGCGGTGTCACATGATGTATTTTTCCTCCTTCATTAAACCAAGTGTGGGCATAGCCAATGTGTGACTCATCTGACCCATGGGCCGCAAGATTGACAGCCCTGCTCTACACCATTTAGGACAAGTGGCTGTCCATTCTCTTCTTAAAAATTTCCAGTGATGACTCATCCCCAACTTTTGAAGGCAGCCAGTTCTGCGTTAAGAAGTTTTTCCTTAATTCCAGGTTACTCCTCTCGTTGATTAGTTTCTATCCATTGTTTCTTGTCCACCCTGATGGTGCTTTGGAAAATAAGTTGACTCCTTCTTCTTTGTGGCGGCCTCTCAAACACTGGAACACTACTATCACGTCACCTCTAGTCCTTCTTTTCTACCGAAATCCTGCAACCGTTCTTCTTACTTTGTAGTCTTCAGATCTTTAATTTATCTTTGTTGCTCTTCTCTGCACTTTTTCCAAAGTCTCAACATCTTTCTTTGGTGACCGAAACTCGATGCAGTATTCCAGTGATGGCGAACCTATGGCATGGGTGCCACAGGTGGCACACAGAGCCATATCTGCTGGCACGGGAGCAGTTGCCCTAGCTCAGCTCCAACGTGCATGTGTGTGCTGGCCAGCTAATTTTTGGCTTGCACAGAGGCTCTGGGAGGGCATATTTGACTTCCAGAGAGACTTTAGGGCAGTGTTTTTCAACCAGTGTGCCACAGCACACTAGTATGCCGTGAGACATGGTCAGGTGTGCCGCGAAGCTCAGAGAGAGAAAGAAAGCAAGAGAGAGAGAAAGAAAACAAGAGAGAGAGAAAGAAAGAAAGCAAGAGAGAGAAAAAGAAAACAAGAGAGAGAGAAAGAAAGAAAGAGAGAGAGAGAGAAAGAGAGAGAGAGAGAGAACAAGAGAAAGAAAGCAAGAGAGAGAGAAAGAGAGAGAGAAAGAGAAAGAAAGAGAGAGAGAAAGAGAGGGAGGGAAGATGGGAGAGAGAAAGACATAGAGGGAGGGAGGGAGAAAGAGACCAAAAAAGAGAGGAAGGAAGGAAGGAAGAGAGAAAGAAAGAGGAATGGAGACAGAGAGAAAAGGAGAAGGGAGAGAAAGAAGGAGGGAGAGAGAAACAGAGCGAAAGGGAGGAAGAGAGAAATATTTTTTGTCCAAACTTTTTTTAGCGCCCCCCCCCCAATGTGCCCCAGGGTTTCGTAAATGTAAAAAATGTGCCGTGGCTCAAAAAAGGTTGAAACTCACTGCTGTAGGGGATGGGAGAGGGCATTTTTACCTTCTCCCAGCTCCAGGGAAGCCTTTGGAGCCTAGGGAGGGTGAAACACAAGCCTACAGGGCCCACCAGAAGTTGGGAAACAGGCCGTTTCTGGCCTCCAGAGGGCCTCCAGGGGGCAGGGGAATCTATATTCTCCCTCCCCAGGCATTGAATTATGGGTGTGGACACTCGCGCATGCACAATAGCATACATATGTGGTCTTACTTTCTTGTTAATTCCTGAGACAAGAACAACATCACCACAGACAAGGTTCATTATCTAGTCTGGCAGCTGTTCAAACCAGGAGACGCTGCCAGAATTGTGAATTGTTACCACTCCTCAACACCCATCTCTCTCCGGAGGGATGGCCCTCCCGTTAGAATAAGGTGGTGCTGCTGGTGCCCCAGGAAAAGACGTTGATGTTTGGGCTTCTTTGCTCCTTTCAAATCAGATCCAGGATGGGGTGGTGTCCTTTGCTTCAAGCAACAAAATATCTTGGGCTGGTTTTGTCAAGATACACGTTGTCAGCTTATTCCCCAATTTTATCCTCTTACCTTTCCAATATACGAGCGTTGCCCAGAAAGTAATGCACCACGTTTTTTTTCTTCAACAATTATTTATTGAACACAATGAAACTTACACACAAGAAAGAATGATGTTTCTTCTACACTCCCTATTTTTCCACATAATCTCCGTCTCGTTCTATGGCCTTCCTTCAGCGTGACACAAGGGTGTGTATGCCTTATTGGTACCACTCCTTGTTCTGGTCACGAAGCCATTTCTGCACTGTGCGAATCACCTCTTCGTCACCCTCAAAATGTCTTCCGTGACTAACCGTACTTCTGTCGACTGCAGATTCTCCAAAAACTGTACACAAACATTTGTGAATGTTCCCAACAGTTTCTTTCTCCGCAGTGAGAAATTTAATGACGACATGCTGCTTGTAATGTACATCACTTACAGACGCCATTTCGAAACACTGCTGCAGCTGCGCTATGTGGTCGGAAGAAATGCAAAATTGACACATGCACTCCTGATAATTGAAATAATGTATATCTAAAGTTTCGCATTCGTACCATTACTGTAGGCTGTGAAAACAAATTTGGTGCATTGCTTTCTGGGCGACCCTCGTATAAGATTCAAGATGGCTAGCATTCTGAGTTGCCTCAGAAGGCCAACTGGATATTCTTCTGCCGCACAAATCCCAGCAAGCAGTTAGGTCCCACAGAGTTGGCCTTCTCCGGGTCCCATCGACTAAACAATGTCAGCTGGCAGGACCCAGGGGAAGAGCCTTCACTGTGGCAGCCCCAACCCTCTGGAACCAGCTCCCCCCCGGAGATTAGGATTGCCTCCACCCTCCTTGCCTTTCACAAATTTCTTAAGACCCACCTCTGCCATCAGGCATGGGGGAATTGAGACATCTTCCCCAGGCCTATATAATTTATGTATGGTATGTTTGTGTGTATGTTTTTTAATTATCGGTTTTTTAGTTTTTAAATATTAGATTTGTATTTTACATTGTGTTATACTATTGCTGTGAGCCGCCCCGAGTCTACGGAGAGGGGCGGCATACAAATTAAATAAGATAGATAGATAGATAGATAGATAGATAGATAGATAGATAGATAGATAGATAGATAGATAGATAGATAGAAAGGTAGGTAGGTAGGTAGGTAGGTAGGTAGGTAGGTAGGTAGGTAGGTAGGTAGGTAGGTAGGTAGATAGATAGATAGATAGATAGATAGATAGATAGATAGATAGATAGATAGATAGATAGATAGATGATAGATAGATAGATAGATAGATAGATAGATAGATAGATAGATGATAGGTAGGTAGGTAGGTAGGTAGGTAGGTAGATAGATAGATAGATAGATAGATAGATAGATAGATAGATAGATAGAAAGATAGATAGATAGAAAGAAAGAAAGAAAGATGATAGATAGATAGATAGATAGATAGATAGATAGATAGATAGATAGATAGAAAGGTAGGTAGGTAGGTAGGTAGGTAGGTAGATAGATAGATAGATAGATAGATAGATAGATAGATAGATAGATAGATAGATAGATAGATAGATAGATAGATAGATAGATAGATAATAAATTCTCTCTGTTGATTTTGCCTCAGTTTCTTGAGACATTCCTTAATTAAGACACCATTCACACCGTAGCACAGGTGGGTTCCTCACAGTTTGGACCAGTTTATCCGAACCAGTAGCAACCCACTGGTGACATCCAAGGGCAGATAACCATTCCCACCACTACTAGTGCACTGTGCGCGCAGATTTGCCCCAGTGTGGTTTTGCTTCTGTGCATGCTCAGGAAGCAAACTCTAGCGAAGGGATGGGCACACGAGAGAGAGATGGTGGCAATATGTTTGCTTCTGCACATGCGCAGAAGCAAAAAAAATTGCTGAAATCTCACCTACATGCACGTCCCCTAGCAAGATTTTGATTCCTGTGCATGCGCAGAAGCAGAAACACACTGGGGTGCACATGTGCGCATGCAGGAGAAGCAAAGCTGCGTGCGCAGCTCAACTTTTGCTACCAGTGCTGCATCCTTTACCGTACTGGTAACAACCCACTGCTGGTGATGTCACGATGATGTCACAGAACCGGTTCAGTTGGTGCTGGTCCATGGGCACCACCGTCTTTTTAAAACAATTTTAATTTTTAAAATGTTTTTTAAAAATTTCTTCTGCACATGCATAGAAGTCAAGTTTCCACAGTGCTCATGCATCGCCATCTTGTTTTCGGCTTTTTATTTTTATTTTTTATTTATTTATTCATTTGTCCAATACACAATACATATGGAAGAGAATAGACATGAAGTAATATATATAAAGATAATATGTAAAAATAGAGGAGAAGATATATGAAAGGAAGAAAATATATATGATATATGAGATAAAGGAAAGACAATTGGACAGGGGATGAAAGGCACACTAGTGCACTTATGTATGCCCCTTACTGACCTCTTAGGAACCTGGAGAGGTCAATCGTGGAGAGTCTAAGGGAGAAATGTTGGGGGTTTGGGGTTGACACTATTGAGTCCGGTAATGAGTTCCATGCTTTGACAACTCGATTGTTAAAGTCATACTTTTTACAGTCAAGTTTGGAGCGGTTAATATTAAGTTTGAATCTGTTGCGTGCTCTTGTGTTGTTGTGGTTGAAGCTGAAGTAGCCATTGACCGGTAGGACATTGCAGCATATGATCTTGTGGGCAATACTTAAATCGTGTTTTAGGCACCGTAGTTCTAAGCTTTCTAGACTCAGGATTGTTAGTCTATTTTCATAGGGTATTCTGTTTCGAGTGGAGGAGTGAAGGGTTCTTCTGGTGAAATATCTTTGGACGTTTTCAAGGGTGTTGATGTCCGAGATGTGGTATGGGTTCCAGACAGATGAGCTGTATTCAAGGATGGGTCTGGCAAAAGTTTTGTAGGCTCTTGTGAGTAGTGTGAGATTGCCGGAGCAGAAGCTACGTAGGATCAGCTTAACAACTCTAGAAGCCTTTTTGGCGATATTGTTGCATTGTGTTAAAAAAAATGTTTTAGATCTTTTGGGATTGCGCATGAGGTAAGTTAGAACCCACCCCCGCTCCATAGACAATATTTTTTTAAAAAAAGAAAGAACTACTGTTTGCTTTGGTCTGTTTCTGGATCTCTCCTTTGCATTTTTAGGAATGCATTTTTGGGGGGAGTTCTTTGTCTTTTAAGTATTTTCAACTCGGTACCTTGTTCTAGCTTTGGTAATTGGATATGCTTGATTAATTATCCCTGAACTCTGAAATGAAACAGAGTCAGGCTTTGCAAATTCCTGGAGAGATAAAGTAGGTCAGGAAATCAAAACATCCTGGAAGAAGACAGAAAAAAGCCGCGTTTTTGTACCATTGCCAAAAAAAGAAAAAACATTGCATACAGGATGGATCCGATCTTAAAGCAAGGACCGTTTAACTCAAAGGAGACTTTTCTCTTTAATAATACAGTCATACCTCGTCTTACGAACCTAATTGGTTCCCGGGGGAGGTTCGTAAGACGAAAGGTTCGTAAGACGAAACATTGTTTCCCATAGGAAACAATGTAAAGTCAATTAATCCGTGCAACAACAAAAAACAACCGCAAAAAAATGCTGCCGCCCGGCTGTCACCTTTTAAAACAGCCCGGGGGCTTCTCAGCGGCCTCCCGAATGCCGAACGCCAAACCCGAACTTCCGGGTTTGGCTTCGGGAGGCTGCTGGGAAGCCCCCCGGCTGTTTTAAAAGGTGACAGCCGGGCTGCGGGGCTTCCCAGCAGCCTCCCGAACCCCGAACCCGGAAGTTCGGCAAAAGTTCAGGGTTTGGGAGGCTGCTGGGAAGCCGCGCAGCCCAGCTGTCACCTTTTAAAACAGCCGGGGGGCTTCCCAGTAGCCTCCCGAACCCGGAAGTTCGGGTTTGGCATTCGTAAGACGAAAAAAGTTCGTAAGAAGAGGCAAATTTTTCTGAACCCCGGGTTCGTATCTCGGGTTGTTTGTAAGACGAGGGGTTCGTATCTTGAGGTACCACTGTAATTTTAAATGTCGTAATTTTGTCTTTGAACAGAGTACACACATTGAAAGGGCAAGGTAGGAATATTTGGAGTGGGATGGGCGGTGCTTTTACTACCCAACAAAATTCTTATCTTGTTCGCAGTGTGTGTGTGTGGGGGGGGGGTTATTTAGCTTTAATTGAATTGAGTCATGGGTCCAGTGCTACAGATATATCTTTTATTATACAGATAGTCCTCACCTTACAACAGTTTGTTTAGTGACCGTTCAGAGTTACAACGGCATTCAAAACAGTGACTTAAATGGTCATGTTTTGCAGCATCCCCGTGGTCATGTGATCAAAATTCAGACAATTGGCAACTGGTGTGTCTCCCAAGGGGTAGGCTTCAAAAATTTTAGAAAGGGGTTCTCTGCCCAGTTGTTGGGGGGGGCATGGCCTAGTCAGCCTCTTGCACATCGGGGTGGCGTTTCCTCAAGACTCCGGGAGGACGAAAACAGCCTCTGCAGGCTAGGGAGGCTCCCTGGAGGCTGGAAATGGGCCCGTTTCCGGCCTTCCAACACGCAACCACATGTTGGATGTGTTTTAAATCTGATTGATGCAGCATTTTGGGATGCAATTTATGGACAGCAGTGTTATGTATGTTCTGTTCGGGAATGCTGCAAAACAAGACATCTCCTACGTCTTACTGTTGGGAGATGCCTTATATTAAGCAATTCTACGAAACCTCTCCTATGTCTGACTTTCGGGGTGACTTATTTTCGAGGAAATAGGGTAGTATCAGGTATATAAATATTGTTATATTTTTGTATACCACCAATACGTACTTGACTGACTAACTCACTAACTAACTAACTAACTAACTAACTAACTAACTAACTAACTAACTAACTACATACATACATACATACATACATACATAAATAAATAAATAAATAAATAAATAAATAAATAAATAAATAAATAAATAAATACATAAATACATAAATACATAAATACATAAATGGATGGATGGATGAACGAACAAACAAACAAACAAACAAACAAATAAATAAAATAAGTTGTCAAAATAGGAAGTGTCATATCTAATCAAACAAAATTTAAACCGCTCCAAACACGACTGCAGAAAATACAACTTCAGCAATAGAGTGATCAACACCTGGAATTCACTACCTGACTGTTCTTTCTTCCCCAAACCCCAAAATCTTCAACCTTAAATTGTGTACAGTTGACCTCTCCCCTTTTCTAAGAGGTCTGTAAGGGGCGTGCATAAGCATACCACTGTGCCTACCATCCTTGTCCTACTGTCCTACTGTCTTTTTTTTTATCCTTACTTTCTATGTTATGTTTATATAAACTACAATCCTATACATGATTGACAAAAATAAAATAATTTTTTTTAAAAAAAATTGAACTGACAGAGGTGAGGCTTATACCCCTGAGAGTCATTTGCAACTGGAGTAGCCTATTAATTTAAGTGAAATAAATAATACCAATAATACAAGCTGAAGATTAACCATCGGAATTGATAGGTGACCTCCCCTACAGAGCAATTGCCGCTATTCACCGTGTTCTTTGAGAACAGGCTTCGAAGGCCAATTCCTGCTTGAGAAAACACTAGTGAGGATTTCTAAATCCACATTCCTTCCTCTCTCTCGGATTCTGATCAATAGATAGGCAAGGGCTCACCTCCTGAAACAAAGCTTGGCATTTGCTGAGACAGGTGAGGCGAAGCATACCAGGCAGGACTGGTTTACGATGTAGAAAACCAGCTCTTGTTTTCCTTCCCTTCTGCTTGCAGAGCCATCCTGGATGGTGCAATGTCCCACGTCCAGGCATCTCTGCTATGCTATCTGAACAGCCTTACGTCCAACCTGACAAGTTAAACCTGCCCTTTGTGGATTCAACTGGGCAAGGACCTGGACTCAGGGAGACTCACTCCCTGATCGGAGATTACTTTCCCAGTAGAGTTTCAGATGTTTGGTTCTTTCCATCTATTTTATTTTATTTTATTTTATTTTATTTTATTTATTTTATTTATTTTATTTATTTTATTTATTTTATTTATTTTATTTATTTTATTTATTTTATTTATTTTATTTATTTTATTTATTTTATTTATTTTATTTATTTTATTTATTTTATTTATTTTATTTATTTTATTTATTTTATTTATTTTATTTATTTTATTTATTTTATTTATTTTATTTATTTTATTTATTTTGTTTTGTTTTGTTTTATTTTATTTTATTTTATTTTATTTTTATTTATTTATTTATCTATTTATCTTATCTATCTATCTATCTATTTATTTATTTATTTTGTCCAATACACAATAATACACAATGAAGGTTATAGAGGATATAGTAGAGAAAAAATACGAGATATAGGAGAGACTATAGGACAGGGGACGGAAGTGCGCTTATGTACGCCCCTTACTTCTTTTTTTTTACACAATGAGGGTTTTAGTGGGTATATATATATAGATACACACATAGTAAAATACATGATGAAGATTATAGAGGAGATACTCATAGTAAAATATATCTAAGAAATAATAGAAAAGAAGATATAGTAATAGAACATATCAATGAAAGAATAGAAGAAGAGATATAGGAATAGAAGAAAGGTATAGGAGATATAGGAGAGCAATAGGACAGGGGACGGAAGGCACTCTAGTGCACTTGTACTCGCCCCTTACTGACCTCTTAGGAATCTGGATAGGTCAACCGTAGATAATCTAGGGGTAAAGTGTTGGGGGTTTGGGGATGACACTACGGAGTCCGGTAATGAGTTCCACGCTTCGACAACTCGGTTACTGAAGTCATATTTTTTACAGTCAAGTTTGGAGCGGTTAATATTAAGTTTAAGTCTTTTGTGTGCTCTCGTGTTGTTGTGGTTGAAGCTGCTCTTGCTTTATTCCAAGGCGCAAAATAAAATTGCACAATATTTTTAATTTGTAAATTCCACATCCGATTTGGAAAGCAAAAAAGGTGGAATCCAATGGTGGAACATATTTCTCAGCCACAGTGTAGACCAAGCGTGTCCAAAACATACGGCCCTGTGGGCTACATGAGGCACTGGATAGCTAGTAATCATAAGATCTAGACACAAGATCATAAGATCTAGACACAAAAACAGTTTTTTCCTGAATGCCATCACTCTGCTAAACAAATAATTCCCTCAACACTGTCAAACTATTTACAAAGTCTGTGCTTCTATTTCTACTAGTTTCTTCTCATCATTACTATCATCCTTCTCCTCCCACTTAGGACTGTATGACTGTAACTTGTTGCTTGTATCCTAAAATTTTTATTAATATTGATTGTTTCTTCATTGCTTATTTGAATCCTATGACAATCATTAAGTGCTGTACCTCATGATTCTTGACAACTCTATATTTTCTTCTCCTTAGACTCAGGGCGGCTTATAACATGTTAGCAATAGCACTTTTTAACAGAGCCAGCCTATTGCCCCCACAATCCGGGTCCTCATTTTACCCACCTCGGAAGGATGGAAGGCTGAGCCAACCTTGAGCGGGTGATGAGATTTGAACCGCTGACCTACAGATCTACAGTCAGCTTCAGTGGCCTGCAGTACAGCACTCTACCTGCTGCGCCTCCCTGGCTTTTTGTATTCTGCCTCTTCCTTACACTTCCCACTTGTGCAAACTTTGAAGCAATTGGGGAAAAAAAGACTGCGAGTATTTAGGAAGTTGCCAGCTTAAAATACATGATTTCAAAAAAAGTAGCTAAGCATATCAGCAATGCTATCTGGTGTAATACAGAAAACACACACACAAAAAGTATATGTTGATACAAACGTACAAATGCCATGGTACACTTGGGCCACAAACATCCAGATTGTTAGCTAACTGGCAGACCAGAACATATTAACATTGGATTAAGTGCGGATGTGGAAGGTATTAAAGAAGATGGATTGTGCAAATGCCCTTGACTCCAAAGAAGGCGAAAGAGTTGAACTGATTGTTCGCCCTTCATTTAGTGAATCATTATATGTTTGTTTGTTTCTTTGTTTGTTTGCTTCCCTTCTGCAGAATTTGAGGACTGGTATCCAAGAAACCCTTCCTGGAAAACATGGAAGAAAAGAGATCTCCCTTTGTTGTGGGGCTATTAGTGATGGGCAATGTTATTATTATGGTAAGAGAGCTTCAAGCAATACAGCAATACAGTATACTGTATCTCAGCAGTGGGAAAATTCCAGGGTATTGACTTTGGTATCTGAAAAAAGTAAGATGGGGATAAAATGATCTACTTCTTCTTTCTGATTTAAAAAAAATATCTTTGGGATGTTGTAGTAGTAGTAGTAGTAGTAGTAGTAGTAGTAGTAGTAATAATAATAGTAGTAGTAGTAGTAATAGTAATAATAATAATAATAATAATAATAATAATAATAATAATAATAATAATAATAATAATAATAATAATAATACAGTGTTGGAAGGGGGCCTTGGAGGTCCTCTAGTCCAACCCCGTGCTTAGGCAGGAAGCCCTACTCTACATCAGACAGATGGTTATCCAACATCTTTAAAACTTCTAGTGTTGGAGCATTCACAACTTCTGGAGGCAAGCTATTTCACTGATTAATTGTTTTGACTGTCAGGAAATTTCTCCTTAGAACTAAGCACAGTTGCTTCTCTCCTTGTTTAGTTTCCACCCATTGCTTCTTATTCTACCCTCAGGTGCTATGGAGAATAGGTTGACTCCGTCTTCTTTGTGGCGACCCCTGAGATATTGGAACACAGCTATCATGTCTCCCCTGGTTCTTCTTTTAATTAAACTAGCCATGTCCAGTTCCTGCAACCGTTCTTCATATGTTTTAGCCTCCAATCCCCTAATCATCTTTGTTGCTCTTCTCTTGCACTCTTTCTCAACTTAAACCAGAGGTGTCAAACTCAATTTCATTGATGGTCGCATCAGAGTTGTGCTTGATTTGGGAGGCTGGGATGGGTGTGGCCAGGGTGGGTGTGGTCAGCTCAACATCACTCGTGCCGGGTGCACCTGTGGTGGCCCGAGCACTCTGCCAGCGAAAACAGGCTCTAAAGCACCATTTTTAGCTGTGACAGCCTCCTGCAACACTCTACCAATGAAAACAGCGAACAGCCCACGCGAGCTCTATTTCCAGCTGTGGCGGCCTGCTACAACCCTCTGCCAGCAAAAACAGAGCTCACAGTCCTCACGAGCTCTGTTCCCAGCTGTGGTGGCCTCCTACAACCCTCTGCCAGTGAAAACAGAGCTCAAGGATGTGCGTGTGGCCTTCCCAAGCTCTATTTTCACTGACAGAAGCACCACAACCTGGTCCTTTGCTGTTTCCAGGGTGGCTCTGTGGGCTAGTTTTAAACCCTCCACAGGACAAATCTGGCCCCGGGCCTTGAGTTTGACACCCTTTACTTAAACCGTCATTCACTGTATTTTATTGAATGAATCATCGTTGTCCACGTTCCCATAAACCACCGCAGCGTGGTTCCTATAACACATGAAATGTGAAATGCACAATTTGTGCGTTTCACAGGACTCTGAAAAGGTGTGGATGTAGCACCAGGAGATTACAAAAGGAAGCTGAATTAAACCAAGCAACCCACCGTACCACTCCCCTTGGACATGCTCGATGGCAAAGAACCTGATTCGATTTATGGTCATCTGGTGGCTAACAACCGTCCTCTGTTTCTACAGCTTTCAGGGCTGGCACTTTGTGCTGAGTCTATTTGGGTAACTGCGGATCCCTACAAAGTCTACCCCATCCTGGGGGTCACCGGCAAGGACGATGTCTATGCAGGCGCCTGGATCTCCATTTTCACCGGGTTTTGCTTCTTCTGCGTTTGCGTTTTTGGCATCATCAGCCTTGTGAATGGCAACCGCCTCATGGTGTTGTTGGTGGGTAACAAGAAGGCTCAGACTTCTCTAAACTCTACATTTGCTCAACATACCTCTGGTTAGCTATGGGAAACGGCCTGGTCAACACAAGTAGCCCTTGACTGACAGTGTGTGTGTCATATGTAGGTTTCAAAGATTTCTGGCGACGTTTCGATGAGGTCTCACTCGTCATCTTCAGGCTGGTGCTTCTGTCCTTGTTCTAGGATGTTTGCCCTATATGCCAAGACCTTCATACCTGTACCCATAATATATGAAGGTCTTGGCATATTCGAGTTTCTTCCCAGGTAGAATTGTGAAACCCAAATATGCCAAGACCTTCATACCTGTACCCATGAAAATCTACAATATATATAGTGCTATCCTAGTCTCCCTTAATTTTAAAACTTCAGCAAAAACCTGTGATACATACATACATACATATGTATATGTATCACAGGTTTTTGCTGAATTTTTAAAATTAAGGGAGACTAGGATAGCACTATTTCGGCCTTGTTCTGGCCTCATCAGCTAGTCATACCCTTACTGGGATTTGATCCTGGGGCTTCTGCCTTGTAAGGCAGAAAATTAACCTCTAGACCACCAGATCTGATCCCTTCAGCTTTGTACCAGGGAGGGGACTTATGTTTTTTTCTGTTATCTCTAATCCATAGTGAATATCCTGGGGGAAAATATCTTCAGATATTGGGTTGTTGTCGTTGTTTTGACATTGAATCTTATGCTCTATTTTCTTACTTTCTAGTACTTGGTACTGATCATCGTTGTCTACTTGTTTGAATGTGCCTCTTGCATCACCTCCTACACACATCGTGATTATGTAAGTACCATATTCTTCCCAACTTCGTCTTCTAAAAGCAAGATTTTGGCTCGTTCCACTGGGACAGAAGGACACAGTCTTTCCTAACGTCTGCTTTTATCATGATGAATGATCCATCCAAAACATAATTCAGTCTGGGAATTTTAATGAAGCTTCGTTTTTGCCCTTTGTCAGTCCCATTATTCTGATAAATTTCATGATTGTCTTGTATAGTACAGTATATGATACCGGGATGTTTCTTTGATCTGTTGGCTCTTCAAAAACTTCCAAGAGAACCAAAGCTTTGAAAAAGCTTGTAAATTTTTGTCTCCAAATATAGACAAAAAAAGCCATAGTTGCTTATCATATGGATATGGATCCTTTGATCATACAGTTCACATCAATTCATAAACTTTCACTTCTGTTGAAGAATTGGTGTAAGATAGTACTCTGCTTTTCCCTGGATTTTGAGTGCATGGCAATAAGGCCAAGTATTTATTTCAGGGTTGAAAAAAATATTTGACAGTGTCTTATTTCGAGGAAACATGATACTAAAATGATTTCTGGAGAGGGGGGAAAAATCATTTTGTCTCATTCTAAAAGAACAAGACAATCTGGAAACATTTGGGTCTTTTTTCTCTTTTAGGAATTGTTCTGCCGGGCTCTCTGGTAGGAGCCTCCCGAAAATTCAAGGGTACAAATTTCAGACACACACACATTTGAAAATTCAAAACAATGTTCTTTATCACAAAATTCAAAATAAACTAAGCACTCTTTTTGTATTGCAAAGAGCACTCCTCCCAAAACAGCTAGGTAGTCTGTACAATTTCCCTTAAGCAGTCATTAAGTACTTAGCTAGCAGCTGTGAAGAAACTTCACACCCCTTCTTCACACACGTTGCTCTGCTTTGGTTTCAAAGGCGTGAAAAAGCAACAAAGTCCAGCAACACAAGATTCCTGACGAACTTCGATCAGATACTCTTCCACAACGGCCAAACCCACACACTGCTATTTATAGCAGCAGCCTTAATTACTGGAGCCCCACCCAAACACAGGTGGCCTCCCTTATTTCCTGTAATATGTTCTTACTTGGTCTCTTCTACGCATATTTCTGCGCTTGCGTGGGTCCAAGATGTCTTCATCCGAATCAATGGAAGATAAGGGAGATTGACTGCCTGGGCTGTGTGCCAACCCCTCCTCTGCCAAGTCACTCCCACCTTCTTCTTCGTCCGAGGAAACTAAACTCTGAACTGATTCTGTCGGCAATAACACAGGCCTGTGACATGTTGAAGTTTCCCCTGCATCCACCTCCCCATTCCCTGGGGCAGGAGCTGGGCCAGAACTAACCACAACATGAATGGGTTTCCCCCCCCCCCCCCATAGATTGCAAAGTTAAAAAAAGAAAAACCGGAATTGCAGTGCAATGAGAAATGTCTTTGGAAATGTAGAAAAATGTTTACGTATGTAAGCTGAAACTTTGGAAGTGAAAGGTTTGTGTCCCTGGACTTGGGGAATGTAGTTGACCGACATTCTCTCTTTCTCCCCCACCCCAGGTAGTAGCAAATCCCAAAATGGTAACCAAACAGATGCTGGAGTTCTACTCATCGGATACAAACCAAGGCCGGGAACTTACCCGCATGTGGAACCGTTTCATGATGGAGGTACAGGATCATTGTCCAGTGTGAGAATGCCCTTCCCTTGCATCCTTCATCCAGATGTAGCTCCAGAATGCATACATGTAGGACGGTCATGGGTTGCTAGCCGGTAGGGGCCACACTCCATACCAGTAGAGAAAAGGGAGATGTGCGCAAAACTCCGCATCACCAGAATAGACTCGCGCACGCCGCAGCAAGATTTTGCTTCTGTGCAGGCGCATTTGAGATTTTGGAAATTTTTTGTTTCTGTACATTATTATTATTATTATTATTATTATTATTATTATTATTATTATTATTAATTAGATTTGTATGCCGCCCCTCTCCGCAGACTCGGGGTGGCTCACAACAGTGATAAAAACAGTATACAATGACAAATCTAATATTAAAAGTCTATAATAATAAATCTAACATTAAAAGTCTAAAAAACCCCATTGTTTAAAAATCATACATACAACATACCATACATAAAACTGCATAGGCAAGGGGAGATATCTCAGTTGCCCCATGCCTGACGGCGGAGGTGGGTTTTAAGGAGTTTACGAAAGGCAAGGAGGGTGGGGGCAATCCTAATCTCCAGGGGGAGCTGGTTCCAGAGGGTTGGGGCCGCCACAGAGAAGGCTCTTCCCCTGGGTCCCGCCAGATGACATTGTTTAGTCGACGGGACCCGGAGAAGGCCAACTCTGTGGGACCTAACATGCGCAAGACCTCTCCCCCCCAAGTAATGGACAGGTGGGGTTGTCCTTAGGAGGCAAAACCCACAGCCACTCCATCTTGTCGGGGTTGAGCTTGAGCCTTGTTAACTCGTAGTTAAGCTACGCTCAACTACTAGCCATGAAAACAGATCCATGTCCCTTTGCAAAAATCGATAAGCTTCGAAGCTGCGAAATTCAAAACAACTCAAATCAGTCTTAACTTTTTAATGGAAGAGTTGGGTGGCAGAAAGTCTAGTCAAGAGTAGTGTTGGGCTAACCGAACTTGCTGCCCCCGCCCGGGAGGAAAGTGGGGAATCCCATTGTGGCGATGCAAGCAAAAGGAGGTAGGGAATCCCATGATGGGATTCTGGGGGCGGGGCTTCGACATCACGGAGACTCCTTCCTGGCTGGCCGAAACGGGGAGGAAGGAGTCTCTGTGACATCAAAGCCCCGCCCCCGGAATCCCATCGTGGGATTCCCCACCTCCTTTTGCTTGCAGTGCCGCTGCGGCAGCCTTTTCCGTAAAAATGTTTATTTTTACAGAAAAGGACACCACAACGGTGCTGCTGCTGTTCGGGTTCTGGTTTGGCGAACTCACCCAAACTTCACGGCAAAGTTCGGCTGAACTTGCCGAACCCAAACTTTGTTGGGTTCGCCCAACAGTAGCCAAGAAAAGGCAGCAAAATAACAATAGCCCTTAGACTTACATGTTGCTTCATAGTGCTTTCAAGCCCTCTCTAAGCGGTTGACAGAGTCAGCATATTGACCCCAACAATCTGAGTCCTCATTTGACCCATCTGGGAAGGCCAAGGTGGCATAGTGGGTAGAATGCAGTACTGCAGGCTACTAAAGCTGACTGTAGATCTGTAGGTCAGCGGCTCAAATCTCATCACCGGCTCAAGGTTGACTCAGCTTTCCATCCTTCCGAGGTGGGTAAAATGAGGACCCGGATTGTGGGGGCCATATGCTGGCTCTGTTAAAAAGTCCTATTGTTAACATGTTGTAAGTCGCCCTGAGTCTAAGGAGAAGTGCGGCATAAAAAATTGAATGAATGAATGAATGAATGAGCGAATGAACGAACAAGGAAGGAAGGAAGGAAAGGAAAGGGAAGGGAAGGGAAGAAGGAAGGAAGGAAAGAAGGAAAGAAGGAAGGCAAGAAGGAAGGAAGGAAGGAAGGAAGGAAGGAAGGAAGGAAGGAAGGAAAGAAGGTAAGAAGGAAGGAAAAGGAAGAAGGAAGGAAGGCAGGCAGGAAGGAAGGAAAGGGAGGAAGGAAGGAAGGAAGGAAGGAAGGAAGGAAGGAAGGAAGGAAGGAAGGAAAGAAGTGGGGAAGGAAGGCTGAGTCAACCTTGAGCCTGGTGAGATGTGAACTGCCAAACTGCAGCTAGCAGTCAGCTGAAGCAGCCTGCAGTGTTGCCTTCTAACCACTGCACCACCTCGGCTCTAAAATATCCCTTATAATGTGTCTCTTTGCAATACATACTGTATATTGTCTTTTTTCCCCCACCGGTTCACATTTAGCAACAGTGTTGTGGTGCCAATAATCCCTTGGACTGGGTCAACTATACCTCCGTCTTCCGAAGTAGATACCCAGAAGCGACGGCACCTTGGCCATTCTACTGTTGCAAACGTGATCGGAACTTCATCATCATCAATGAGGAGGGCTGTAGACTGGGACACGTTGATTACATCAACACTCAGGTACCAAAGCCTTCCCTCTTTGTCCTGATGTTTATCTATCCTTCTGGCATCCTTGGGGATCTTGGTACCCTCGGCAGCTCCTCTTCAAGGCAATCTCACTGGTTTGTCCTTCGCTTCTCAGGGCTGCTTTGAACACATCAAGCACGCGGTGCAGAGCTATTCCTGGGGCGTCTCCTGGTTTGGTTTTGCCATTCTCATGCTCACAGTAAGTCATCGCGGAAAGCCTTCTTTTGATACGTTGGGGCTGCAATTCTAAAATTCTCGGGTGGGAACTGTTCTGGCTGGCTGGATCAATTGTTAGAAAGCAAATCCACACATTCTTGAAACATTGATCGGGGTAAAAATATTATTATTTACCCAAATTCCAGTAAGAAATAATTGAATTCTAAGGCATTTTAGGCTGACGGCATTCCTGTCTAAGGAGCATAGATAACTGTTCTGCCTGACTGGGCTCAGGCAATTTGTAACAGTCCAAGGAAAAGAAATCAAACACACACGTGCTCTTCTAATCAGCAAACTTGTATTAAACAAACAAAAAAGGGTTACTCGAAACAGTCCTTAGTGTAAGGAAATAATGATAGTGCAAGGCGTAATTCAGCCAAATACAAAACACAGGAAAAAGCAAACAAAGACAACCAGAATGGAGCAGAAACGTTTCAGGAGTCCTTTGAATCTTTAGAGCAAACAGCAAGTCCCAGAGGTTTCACCTCCCACGTGCCTGAAAAGGCTGGGTTGAAATCCAAAGGCACGGAACAGAAACTTCAGAACAGGAACCACAAAGCAACACAGATAAACAGCCACAGTTTGCCTTGTGCCTCTGTTCCCTTTTATACCTTTAGACCTCATTAAGGGAACCACACCCAGCCCTCAGTATAAGAACCACACCCAGCCCAGGTGCTACTCTGATCACCGGTAATATTCCTTTAATTGAGCCCTCCTTTGCATGGCTCTTCAGCTACGCA
This sequence comes from Erythrolamprus reginae, assembly GCF_031021105.1. NCBI lineage: Eukaryota > Metazoa > Chordata > Lepidosauria > Squamata > Dipsadidae > Erythrolamprus > Erythrolamprus reginae. The sequence goes on from NC_091960.1 coordinate 12,051,656, forward strand.
TGTCTATGAGCTGGTCTGCAGAGGAATCCAAGGAAGAGAGACTGTCTGAGGGACTGCCTACCAAATCCCCTGGGCTGTCTGCTGGGTCCTGCGTGCTGTCTGCCAACTCCTCTGAACCAGTGGCCTCATCCTCATGGCTGTCTGCCACGTCTTCCTGGCTGTCAGCCAGGCTTTCGCACTCACTTTGTGCCGCATCTCTCCCATCTGTGGGAGCAACGGCTGGCCCAAGCCCAAACACAACAGATAACAGTCCGGGATGCAAGCCAGCTAGAGGCATAAATCTTCCCTAATGAGGTATTTTTCATTTTGCTCACTGTTCAGGGCTTAACCAGCTTCTTAAAAGCAGGAATCGAAATCCATGGAATCAGAAGCAGTCTCTTGAGGCACCGTCTTCATGATGAAGGTTGCTTGTCACACCTCTTCCCCCATCAGCCTGGCCTATATATACTGAAAAGGTGGCTAAATATCTCATAGATCTAATCAATGTCTAGTACCACTTCTACAGAGATATTCATGCCTGACTCTCATCCTTCTAACCCTCACATCTAAAAGAGGGTCCTCAAAGTCCCCATCATCCTCTGACTCGGACACTACCATAACTGGGGGTGCTACAGCCTCTGCTGGTTCCTCAGTCTCTAACTCTCCCTCACTTTCAGACTCAGGCTTAGATGGCAAGAATACTGGCCTGCAATTGCCAGTACTTCTCCATCTCCTGGTCTTCAAAATCCATGACCAGCTCAGCCAGATGTGGGCCACTCACAATAGGAACTATAGGAGCAATGGTTTAAGAACTCAAGGGATTGAGGAAAGGTTGTAGCTTTGAGAATTGAGATACTATTTTTCTGAAGTTCTGCTTATCCATGAAGCTTATCCTGGATCTACTCCATTCTTTCTGTCCTCAAAAATTCCCTCAGCATCCCAGTTTCCACAAGGACCAGCCAAGAAAACTCACCAGCAGGGCTAGAGGACAATAGCCCCCTCCTGGTGCTATTCTTGAAGAACTTCAATAGAAGACTATATATGTAGAAACATAGAAGATTGATGGCAGAAAAAGACCTCATGGTCCATCTAGTCTGCCCTTATGCTATTTCCTGTATTTTATCTTAGGATGGATATAGGTTTATCCCAGGCATGTTTAAATTCATTTACTGTGGATTTACCAACCATGTCTGCTGGAAGTTTGTTCCAAGGATCTACTACTCTTTCAGTAAAATAATATTTTCTCACGTTGCTTCTGATCTTTCCCCCAGCTAACCTCAGACTGTGCCCCCTTGTTCTTGTGTTCACTTTCCTGTTAAAACACTTCCCTCCTGAACCTTATTTAACCCTTTAACGTATTTAAATGTTTTGATCATGTTCCTCCCTTTTCCTTCTGTCCTCCAGACTGTACAGATTGAGTTCATGAAGTCTTTCCTGATACGTTTTATGCTTAAGACCTTCCACCATTCTTGTAGCCCGTCTTTGGACCCGTTCAATTTTATCAATATCTTTTTGTAGGTGTGGTCACCAGAATTGAGCACAGTATTCCAAATGTGGTTTCACCAGCGGGATCACAATCTCCCTCTTCCTGCTTGTTATACCTCTAGCTATGTAGCCAAGCATTCTACTTGCTTTCCCTACCGCCTGACCGCACTGTTCATCCATTTTGAGACTGTCAGAAATCACTACCCCTAAATCCTTCTCATCTGACGTTTTTGCTAACATAGTACTGCCAATACAATACTCAGATTGAGGATTCCTTTTCCCCAAGCGCATTATTTTACATTTGGAACTACATGTAGTTTTGGGATTGAACTGCGGAGTCCTTGGTGTTCTCTGAGCTTGGTTGTTTGCTTGAAGACGTTTCACTACCCAACTAAGTAGCATCATCAGTATGTCTGATGATGCACATCAAGAACTGATGCAAAGGATAGATTTCTGCTTGTAGGCAACACCTATCGTTGACGTGCCTTCAAGCCAAGCTATCTCAACCTCATGTTCCTTACTTGGCCTACAATTATTCATTGTGCCTACAAATTCATAGAATATAATCCCAATTCAGATGTAGGTGATCAAATAAGGAATGCTTCAAGAAGCCTTTCCCATAATTGGTGTGTTTTCCATTTCAAAACCAACTTAATTTAGGTTGTGGCTGCTTCCCCTTGACAAGGGATTGGATCACTTGATCTCCAAGGTTTCTTCCAGTCTTTATCCTGCATGAGTGTGTGAGGATAAAATTGATGAAGGGGGATGGCACATAAGGGGGTGGTGGTACTTTTATTTTATTTTATTTTATTTATTTTATTTTATTTTATTATTTTATTTTATTTATTTTATTTTATTTTATTTGTATGCCGCCCCTCTCCGTAGACTCGGGGCGGCTAATAACAGTGGTAAAAACAACATGCGACAATCCAATACTAAAACAGCTAAAAACCCTTATTATAAAACCAATCATACATACAAACATATCATGCATAAATTGTAGAAGCCTAGGGGGAAAGAATGTCTCAGTTCCCTCATGCCTGACGGCAGAGGTGGGTTTTAAGGAGCTTACGAAAGGCAAGGAGGGTGGGGGCTATTCTAATCTCTGGGGGGAGTTGGTTCCAGAGGGCCGGGGCCGCCACAGAGAAGGCTCTTCCCCTGGGTCCCACCAAACGACATTGTTTAGTTGACGGGACCCGGAGAAGGCCAACTCTGTGGGACCTAACCGGTCGCTGGGATTCGTGCGGCAGAAGGTGGTCGCGGAGATAATCTGGTCCGGTGCCATGAAGGGCATTATAGGTCATAACCAACACTTTGAATTGTGACCGGAAACTGATCGGCAACCAATGCAGACTGCGGAGTGTTGGTGTAACATGGGCATATTTGGGAAAGCCCATGATTGCTTTCGCAGCTGCATTCTGCACGATCTGAAGTTTCCAAACACTTTTCAAAGGTAGCCCCATGTAGAGAGCATTACAGTAGTCGAACCTCGAGGTGATGAGGGCATGAGTGACTGTGAGCAGCGAGTCTCAATCCAGATAGGGCCACAACTGGTGCACCAGGCAAACGCCCCCCTCGCCACAGCTGAAAGATGTTTCTCCAATGTGAGCTGTGGATCAAGGAGTACACCTAAGTTGTTGACCCTCTCTGAGGGGGTTAGTAATTCCCCCCCCCCAGGGTAATGGATGGACAGATGGAATTGTCCTTGGGAGGCAAAACCCACAGCCACTCTGTCTTATCAAGGTTGAGTTTGAGTCTGTTGACACCCATCCAGACAGCCTCCAGACACCAGCACATCACTTCCACTGCTTCACTGACTGGACATATAATTTAGTTTGATGTACACAGTGTTGTACATACTCCTGGTCAGTTGGAGGATGATGAAGATATTGAGGACTCTGTTTCAGATAGTGTTTATGAATTAGTGGGGGCCCGGGGTTACAGGTAGTAGAACAGGTGGGAGGCCAGCCACAGGATGGGGCTATGAGTTCAGGATCTAGCGAGAGAGAATCAGATGCTCGCTGGGTTAACCCTAAATTCAGAAGGGCCCAAAAACATAGAGAACAGAGGTCTGGAAGAAGATATTAAGGAGAGGAATGGGTTAAATACTGTAGTGATGTATTTGGCATGTCAAGGGGTCAGGGGGGAAGAAGGGTGGAGTTTCAACGTTGCTGATGAGAAAAATTGATATTTTTCTTGCCGCTCTCAAGTAAGCAAAAGTATTCTGTGTGATTAACAGTCAGGGCTGCTGTTTTTAGAGATCATGCATTTAGGAAAATAAATCTTGTTAAGTGGAGAAGGAGAAGGAATGTGAGAATGTGTTGGTAATGACCTTTAAAGCCCTTCATGGCATTTGACCAGAATACCTCCAGAACCGCCTTCTACTGCATGAATCCCAGCGGCCGATAAAGTCCCACAGAGTTGACCTTCTCCAGGTCCCGTCGACCAAACAATGTCGTTTGGCGGGCCCCAGGGGAACAGCCTTCTCTGTGGCGGCCCCAGCCCTCTGGAATCAACTCCCCCAGAGATTAGAACGGCCCCCACCCTCCTTGTCTTTCGCAAGTTACTCAAGACCCACCTATATCGCCAGGCATGGGGGAACTGAGACATCTCCCCCAGACTTTCTTATATTTTATTTTTGGTATGTATGTGTTGTATGGTTTTTAAATTGTTGGGGTTTTTTAATGTAATTTTATTATTAGATTTGTTCCATTGTTATACTGTTTTTATTGTTGTTGAGCCGCCCCGAGTCTTCGGAGACGGGCGGCATACAAATCTAATAAATTGAATTGAATTGAATTTAAATTGAAATGCGGTCAAGGGAGATAACGGACCAACAGATAAGTGCGTGTATGAAATGTGTTTGAATTCCAGAAGAGCAGAGAAATAAATGGAGTTTCTTTATTCATGATATAATGAATTTAATAAAAGTTGTTTGTAATTGCTAAATTTCTACCAGAACACACAGGATGGGGGAAGAAGGAACCACACCATTACAAAAAATTAAATAGGGGCTTGCAGTAAAAGATTGTTGTTTTTCCACAGTGTCCCATCGTTCTTCTGGCTATATACCACTACACTACATTGTGAACAATTCCAGCCAAGTATGCGGAATTTTTTCCTAAGAAGAGGAAGATGAAGCAAGGGATGAAGCCCTTTCTTGAGACGGGGAAGAAATCTCCATGGATTCCTATGTAGTATAATATGTTCTCCAAGGCCTACTTCCTAAAATTACTTTGGGTGTAGAGGTTATTGGGTATCTCTGCAAAAAAGAAATCATCCCAATTACTTTACTAAAACTTTTTTTTTTAAAAAAATGTATATTAAGTGTTATTTGGTAGGTGTTTTTTAAAAAAAGATTGTGTGAAATTCTGTAAGGAACTTGACTGAGCTGTGAGTATTCACCGAGAATGCCCCAGGAATTCAAATCAACTCCATCTGACAATTCAATTTGGGTTTCTAAAAATAGGATTGCAGTGATAAAGAACAAAATCCTATAATCTCCCTCTCTCTCTCTCTTCCTTTCTCCACCCCTCTCTATGTATATAACTAAGCCAGTGGGATTTACAAAGGCATGAAAACTCAACCTGCATTGACCTAGAAAATTATTCAGACATGGAGCATTTTTCATATGCTAGATAACTCCCAATACTGTACTGGGAATAGTTCCTGTCCCAGTCAAAACAGATGGGAATGGATTGGCAAGGGAAAGTCAGTCTGGTGTTCAAGGTGGATCAGTCTGTCTATCCATCCTTCTGTCCCGCCTGTCCATCTGTTCCTCCATCTGTCTGTCCAACTTTCTGTCCTCTCTGACCATCCATGCCTCAGTCTGTCTGTCCACCTGTCCTTTAAACTGTGGATAAAACTCATTGGTGTTACTGATCACATAGCCAACAGTGTAGAGAGGTTTCATCAAAGCATTTAGTCTCCAGTGGACCCATGACTTACAGAAAATAATGAATAGAAGAGAATAAAGAGAAGGGAAAGGAGGAGAGGAAGGATAGGATGGGATGGAAATAACAGAGTTGGAAGGCACCTTGGAGGTCTTCTAGTCCAACCCCCCTGCTTAGGCAGGAAACCCTACACTACTTCAGACAAATAAGTTATCCAACATCTTCTTTAAAACCTCCAGTGTTGGAGCATTCACAACTTCTGGAGGCAAGCCGTTGTACCTATTAATTGTTCTGTCAGGAAATTTCTCCATAGTTCTAAGTTGCTTCTCTCCTTGTTTAGTTTCCATCCATTGCTTCTTGTTCTATCCTCAGGTGCTTTGGAGAATAGCTTGACTCCCTCTTCTTTGTGGCAACCCCTGAGATATTGGAACACTGCTATCATGTTTCCTCTAGTCCTATAGAACAGGACGGGATGGGACAGGATGGGACAGGAATAGGTTCCTTAATGGCCACGTGTGATTGGACACACAAGGAATTTGTAACTAGTACACCACTTTCTTAACACCTGCTAGAAAGAGAACGTAGTTCAGCTTCCTGGCTGGTGTGCCTACTCCAGGACAGCAACTAATCTCCGCTGTAAAGGCCATTCAGATCAAATGGCTCCACTCCTAAACAGGAGTGAGATTATTATTATTATTTATTAGATTTGTATGCCGCCCCTCTCTGAAGACTCGGGGCGGCTCACAGAAGAGGTGATGCAAGAATTTCTCGCTGCAAATTAGAAACATAGAAACATAGAAGACTGACGGCAGAAAAAGACCTCATGGTCCATCTAGTCTGCCCTTATACTATTTCCTGTATTTTATCTTACAATGGATATATGTTTATCCCAGGCATGTTTAAATTCAGTTACTGTGGATTTACCAACCACGTCTGCTGGAAGTTTGTTCCAAGGATCTACTACTCTTTCAGTGAAATAATATTTTCTCACGTTGCTTTTGATCTTTCCCCCAACTAAATTCAGATTGTCCCCCCTTGTTCTTGTGTTCACTTTCCTATTAAAAACACTTCCCTCCTGGACCTTATTTAACCCTTTAACATATTTAAATGTTTCGATCATGTCCCCACTTTTCCTTCTGCCCTCCAGACTATACAGATTGAGTTCATGAAGTCTTTCCTGATACGTTTTATGCTGAAGACCTTCCACCATTCTTGTAGCCCGTCTTTGGACCCGTTCAATTTCGTCAATATCTTTTTGTAGGTGAGGTCTCCAGAACTGAACACAGTATTATTCCAAATGTGGTCTCATCAGCGCTCTATATAAGGGGATCACAATCTCCCTCTTCCTGCTTGTTATACCTCTAGCTATGCAGCCAAGCATCCTACTTGCTTTTCCTACTGCCCGACCGCACTGTTCACCCATTTTGAGACTGTCAGAAATCACTACCCCTAAATCCTTCTCTTCTGAAGTTTTTATTATTTTTATTATTATTTATTAGATTTGTATGCCGCCCCTCTCCGCAAATACTAAACCGAGGAACCAAGTGGAACCGTTGTTTAAAAATACGATGTAGAAATACATAAACGTCCGTCCCGTTTCATTTCTGCAAACAGTTGAGACCAAAGACCCAAGCTTGCCAGTTTTGCCTTTTATTTGTTAATTGGTTTGAATCAAGCCATTTAGTACAAGAATCCCAGGGGATGAAAAAAGGGAAGTCAACATATCCAAAAAAGAAGAACTGCAGCACATCAGAGGCAACGAGGAAACATGGGCTGTTAAAAACACAGGCACATATAGACAGGCCAGTATGGCAGTGATCGCTTCACAGTATCGGAGGGGGACAACACTGGATGGGTCATGTCTTCGGCTTCCCGTTCAAAGTACTGCCTCTCGTGCGGAAGCACCAATGCAAAGGAAAGAACAGGAAACCATGTCCTTGGTGCCATAAAGCCATGGCTGGCCCACATGCGGCCGAGTCAGGGGGCAGGAAAACCACGTCGTGGGAGGAGCAGCCGTGGTCACGTCACTACAGCTGCAAATATGGTTTGGTGCTCCTGCATAGATTGCAGGCGGGTATACAAACGTGGTTAAGAACAAAGCGTCACAACCTTGCCAAGTCAAGGGGAGGAAGTTCAAAAAAACAGCTGCAGGCACGACCCGTTCTTGCATCTCACAAATCTTAACGTCCAATTCTGTGCAATGGGTAGAGACAGAGCTAATCTTCCGGGCGGATGGGGAGGGAAAAAGATCACTGTGGAATCAGTTCGATGCAGATTCCAAGATTAGAGTCCTCTTGAGCTGCAGCGTGCGTTGTATCTAATCCTCGGTTCACAGCCATTTTGGGGACCGTTTCAAATTGCAATCGACATAGTAAGAAGTGACGTACGACCCATTCTTAAAATTATGACCCTTCCCATCATTAGAAGGAGTCCTCGACTTACAGCTACATTTCTGTTCTTCAGCGAGACACGGGCTTGAATTTTGCCCCATTTCATGACCTCTCCTCCCACATTGGTTAAGCCTGGGTTTCCCAACCTTGGCAACTTGATGATATCTGGACTTCAACTCCCAGAATTCCCCAGCCAGCATTCGCTGGCTGGGGAATTCTGGGATTTGAAGTCCAGATATCTTCAAGTTGCCAAGGTTGGGAAACACTGGGTTAAGCGAATCACTTCTGTGGTTAATTTAGTAACGGGGTCGCTAAGTGAATCGGGCTTCCCCCATTGACATTGCTTGCCAGAAGTCTGAAAAAGGAATCACACGACACTGCAACTGTCATGTGTCAGTCGCCGCGTCTCTGAATTTTGATCATGCGACGATGAGGACGGCATGACGGCTGTCAAGAGTGAAAAATAGTCATTAAGTCATTTTCGGTGCTGTTGCGACTTTGACGTCACTAAATGAATTGTGGTAAGTCGAGGACTGCTTCTACACCATCCCCAAGATTACATCATGGTTGTGATTTGGTTGCTGGGCAAACAGTTCACATTTTACAATTGTTGGCAGCATCTCGTTACGCAATTGTAATTTGCAAGCTTGCCAGCTAGATCCCGACCGCATGATTGGCGTAATGAGTTTGCTTAACCACCATAGCTAAAAATGATCATTAATTTGGGCCCAGTCACACGGTTCACTTAATGACCGCATCATTAGAGGTCAAAACTCTGCTTCCAATTGTGGTCATAACCCGAGGACTACCTCTGTAGCCGAAAGCATTAAAAGGTCCTCCCAACAGGTTGTGTTTACACTTCAAATCCATGTCGGAACTGCAATATATATCTTAATCTCCCTGGCCAAATAAATATTGATGGATCTTGTAAATATCCGGGAAATCTAGTGGGAAATAGTCACTGCCCAGCCAAGTGCTAGAAAATTCATGAACTTGAAAGAAAAGTGCTTGGCAATCATTTTAGCACACCCATACTCATTACGTTGTAGTAGAGGCGTGCAAAAACCTACATCTATTTTCAGGTCATTTCAAGGGTTGTTTAGCGTAGCCAGCATTTACTTGCGAACCTGGGTGCTGCTCTCCAGATCTCGGACATTCAACCTTACATAGAACTAACGATAGTTAACCATCCCCAAGTTTGCTCTGTCTCCCCAACATGGATTAAGTCCCAATGGTCTTTTCTTTCATGGATCATTAAAAACCCCTTTTTTTCCTGCCCGCAATGTTTCTTTGCAAAAAACCACAAGAGAAACAGCTTCCAATGTTTTTCAAGTTCCTGGAAAAACAAGGAGATGGAGAATGTGGAACAACTGGGAAGGGTTTTGGGTTTTTTTAACTATGGTGGTATTATTATTATTTTGTTTCGTTACCAAAAAAGTGGTAAATCTAGTGCAATTTCTGTGTTATACCCAGATGTGGAACCGGAGGAGGGAATCAGTCCCAGATCTAAAACTCTTAGCGCAGGTCGAGACATTCTATGCCAAAAACTTGTTTTACTGGAGGGGTTGAAGATGTCGGGCTCAATTGCATATCCTTCTGATGGAGAGATGAATAAAGTCCTTGTTGAGTGGGGAACGTCTGTAGAAAGAACCTCCAGATCTTGCCACACGCGTGCCAGCCAGCTGGGGTGGCCAAGATCCCAGATCCCAAACTCTGGAGGAATTTAGCCCCTACCCACCCTCACCCTACACCCCCCCCAAAAAAAAAAATCCCACGGGAGGCTTCAAAATAACACAATTAAGGCTGTCGTCCTGTTGTGCACAAACCCAGGCACCAGTCTTGCATTCCTTTGCGAGGTTGACTTCCAAGCAAGCGTGCCCAAGAGCAGGCTATGGATTTCAGGGGGGGGGGAGGGGGGGGAAGATATTTTAAAACTTGTGCTTGGCTCACTCTGAAAGCAATAGGAATCCCAAAGTGCTTGAATTAAAATTTGGACTGCATTCAGGAAATATATATATATATATATATATTCCTTCTCCGTGATGCATTACCATTGTTGCTTTTTTTTTTCAAATGAAATCTGACAATATTAATAATTTGAAAGGGAGCTTAGAAAAGTGCTCTGGGGCAGGATGGGGGATGCTGGAGATACTGAAGGGGGGGGGGATTTTCTTCTTTCCCCAATCCAATGTTTCTCAGCTTTGGTGACTTTTAAGACGTGTAGACTTTTTAACTCCTAGAATTCCCCAGCAAGTCTGTACTTCTTAAAACGTCTTAAAACTGAGGAACTTTGCCCAAACTGGTCCTCAATGACTACCCTCAAGAGGAAGAAAGGCATAAATGTCTCTCCCACCTTCCTCCTCTAAAATACTGTCTTGTCGAACATGCACAACCACTTTCACAGACATACGCACTCACGCCAACTCCAGGCATGAATGTACATTATCGAGTAGACGTGAATCCTGCATTCAAACACACATCAAACCTGCGGCTTAGTCACAGAGCCCCCCCATGCTAGGCACATATCGTAGGCATCGTCTTTCTCTCCTGTCCCCCACTTCCCGCCCCTCCTTTTGTAAAACACACACACATACGCACACCCATTCCGAAATCCTAAATAAATACAAAAATGCACAAAACCCACATGCTTTCCCCTAGCTTTTTCTCAGCATGCCCAGCTGCAAACTCGCAAAGAAGGTGTGCTTTTGTAAAAAGAGGTTGCAGGCGTGCCCGTCTGCCTGCCTTGGCGGCATCTTATACAATTTAAATTAAATTAACAGAGTTGGAAGGGACCCTGCAGGTCATCTAGTCCAACCCACTCCCCCTACCCAAGCCGGAGACGCTACATCTGCCTCTACCTAGGATCGAACTCACAACCTCCCGATCTCCTTGGACATCTATGTCCCAGCCCAGGGGATGGCTTTCTTTTAGGAATCTCTGGGGAAAGCAGCAGGGGAGAATGGTTAATATTTTAATTGGGTTAAAAAGGGATGCTTATCACAAGTTGGAAGTGTTTTGGTTTGAGTGCTGGGAGAGGAACAAGGATTCAAGGTCGTCTCACATCCTCCCCTCCAAAGCCTGCAGTCTTCCCTAGCAGTGAGCAAAACACGACCCAACAGCGCCTCCCAGTGTCAGTTCAGCGCAGGTGACAGTGAGCACGGTTAGCAGCCCTGGCTGGATTCCAAGCATCCTACAGTAATTCACGTAGCCAAGGCCGTCGAGATGATGTAATCCAGAAGGCATCAGTTGCAGTCGTCCCATTGAAAACAAACGCTCTCCTCTGAGGTTAGACATCGGTGGTAGGAAAGAGGGCCAGAGGTGGAACAAAGCAACACAGGTTCCATAAACCGAAAACAGGGAGAAGGGACGCACAATGGGACCAGCAGGGGCATTACGGCGCCCCCCGCAGGCTGAAATGATGCCAACGAAAGTCCTTCAGTGGGATGTCCATGCTGATTTTCTGGAGACACCTCCTGTAGGGGTAGGACCGGTCTTGAAAGATTCGTCTGCTCTCCAAACCACGAAGAGGTTCTCCAAACGAGGCGGGCACCAACTGCCCGACACGGAAGCCAAAGACGCAACCCACGAGTAACCTAGTCGGATAGATCCTTCCGAAGTCTTTATTTTATTTTCACAGCAATCCGTACCGTGTTAATTCCATGAATACCGGAAGAGGAAGAGGACAGAAACCCCCGGAGCCCAGCCCCGAGGATCCAAAACTGTGCATCTGGTCATCACCACCACCGCCTGTCCCCCCTCAGCAGTAGCTGTGCGTCTGGCCCTCGGCATACACCGTCCAGCTGGGTCCCAGATAGCACCCGGACGGAGAGCCCTCTCTCCTCTCCACGTTGCCGTATTGTGGGGAGGTTTCCTCCAGCTTCTGCAGAGGTGCCGCGGCCAGGCTCCCTGGGTGGGGGGCGGGCGCATCGTAGGTGATGATGGGCTCTGGACCGTAAGAGGGATGGGCCCCCCAACAGGCAGAGGGCGGGCGGTAGAACTGCCACAGGGCCCGGCTGCAAGGCAAAGCGTCCATCAGTTGGCGGTGTTGCCCTGAGGGTGGGTAGCCCCACGCCAGCTTCTGCTTCTGAGGCAGGGGGGGTCTGCTGGGCTGGGGCAACGCCTGAGGAGCTCCCGGGTCGGAATGACTACGGGGATGAGCTGTTTCGGGGGGAGGAGGAGGGGACGGCGTGGGGCTGACGGAGGAAGGCTCAGGGAAGGGCACGTTGACGTAGATGGGCTCTTGGCGGGTGACGGCTGGTGGCATCGACTGGATCTGCAGCGGGGAATTCTTCAAGATGGGCTGAAGAGAGGGGGCAGCCGGGGGGAGATGGGTCTGTCGCCAGGGCCTCTCAAAGACCCCGTAGGAGGCGTTGAACGTGGCCAGATACTCCGGGGGCGGGCAAGAAGGCCACGGGCGTGCCAAGCCAGGATAGGCGGGAGGCTCCCCCACAATCTCGTAATACAGGTTCTCGTGCTCCAGCTGAGAAGGGGGGCTCCCATTGACCCCCAGCCGAGAGGAGGCGGGGAAGTGGCCGTGATGCCGGAGAGGATGGTCCGTGAGGCCAGACTGGAAAGTGGAGGACCTCGTTTTGAGGGGCAAGTGACCGGTCATTATGGGGAAATGGGGAGGGGGCGGAGGTTTCGGCGGGGTGGCCAAGGAGCCAGATGAAGGAAAGGCGTCTTGCGGCTGGCGGAAAGATGGGTAGGGAACCGACAGGGGTGGGGGATGCAAACCATAGGCGGGAGAGTGGGAGGAGAGGTGGTAGGGGTCCGAGAAGAGAAGCGCCTGGGGGTCCCTCTGGTCTAGCTTAGTGAGGGCCCTCCTGAAAGGGGAAAAGGAATCCGATCTACCCAAGGGAGAAGATTGGCTGAGAGGCACCTGCAGAGAGACAAGGCAAACGGCGTGAGCAACAAGAAGGCGTTTCCAAGCATGCCAACACCGCCCGCCCTCGCCCCTCCCTCCCTCCCTTTCCTGCTCCATTCCCTTCTTCCTCCACGAGCTAAAATCTCCACCAAGTTGGCCAGAAAAGCCAGCACGGGGTTTGTTCTTGATCGCGAGGAAGCTCAGGACAGCTTGGGGCTCTGTATCTTTTGGCCCCGATCACGGGAAAAATTGCAACAAAGAATAACCAGGAGGGTGGGGGAGAAAAAAAATCCTTCTAGAAATATTCCAAAATCTGCACCCTGCCCAACGGCAAAGTTATCCCAGCTCGGTCCCAGCCCTTCGTGAGCTGATCCCTCACCTGGCTGCCTCCCTTTAGGTTGCGGCTCTGGCTGCCGATGCTCCTGGCCCTGGCCTGCGCTTGGAGAGGGGAGAGGCCAGGCGCCTTGGGGCTCGGGCGCACCATGGAGTAGAGCGCCTGTGCGCCGCTCGCCAGCTCCCCTGCCTTGCACTCCAGCGACAGAGAGCGCCGAAAATGCGTCCGGGGTTCCCTCTGCTTCAGGCTGGCCTGTCGCTTCTGCTGCAAGGTGGCCTGGTGCGCGCTCTCAGCCAGCGCCAGCGCCATCAGTCGAGCCGGGTTCTTGGGTGGAGGAGGAGGCGGGATGTGCCGCAGCAGGGACAATGCGCCTGGAGACACGGGGGCGGCTTCGGACTTCGGACCTGAATTGGGGAAAGAAAGAGGGAGGCATTAAGGGTTGCATTAAGAAGAAAAATGGAGTTTCCCCTATCCCAGGAGTAGGCAAAATGGGCTCTTCTATGACTTGTGGACTTCAACTCCCAGAATTCTTGAGGCAATCATGCTAGCTCAGGAATTCTGGGAGTTGAAGTCCACATGTCATACAAGAGCCAAGCAGAGAAGGCTCTTCCCCTGGGTCCCGCCAAATAGCATTGTTTAGTTGATGGGATCCGGAGAAGGCCCACTCTGTGGGACCTAACCGGTCGCTGGGATTCGTGCAGCAGAAGGCGGTCCTGGAGATATTCTGGCCCGATGCCATGAAGAGCTTTATAGGTCATAACCAACACTTTGAATTGTGACTGGAAACTGATCGGCAACCAATGCAGACTGCGGAGTGTTGGTGTGACATGGGCATATTTAGGAAAGCCCATGACTGCTCCCGCAGCTGCATTCTGCACAATCTGAAGTTTCCAAACACTTTTCAAAGGTAGCCCCATGTAGAGAGCGTTACATTAGTCGATCCTCAAGGTGATGAGGGCATGAGTGACTGTGAGCAGTGACTCCCTGTCCAAATAGGGCCACAACTGGTGCACCAGGCGAACCTGGGCAAACGCCCCCCTCGCCACAGCTGAAAGATGTTTCTCTAATGTAAGCTGTGGATCGAGGAGGACGCCCAAGTTGCGGACCCTCTCTGAGGGGGTCAATAATAATCTTACTGGCTTGCAAGCTCTTTCATTATTACACTCCCCAAATAAAGTCTTTTTAAAGCCCCAACCAGGGGATAAAATAATGTACTGAAGCTGACCAGACTAAGGACATTAGCCAGATGAATATCTGGTTAAGCAGTTTCTTTCCCCTATTTATCTCCCCAAAAACTAAGGTTCGTCTTATACTTATTCGAAACATTTAAATATGTCAAAGGGTTAAATAAGGTCCAGGAGGGAAGTGTTTTTAATAGGAAAGTGAACACAAGAACAAGGGGACACAATCTGAAGTTAGTTGGGGGAAAGATCAAAAGCAACGTGAAAAAATATTATTTCACTGAAAGAGTAGTAGATCCTTGGAACAAACTTCCAGCAAACGTGGTTGGTAAATCCACAGTAACTGAATTTAAATATGCCTGGGATAAACATATATCCATTGTAAGATAAAATACAGGAAATAGTATAAGGGCAGACTAGATGGACCAGGAGGTCTTTTTCTGCCGTCAGTCTTCTATGTTTCTATGTTTCTATACTCCGGTGCGTCTTCTAATCCAAAAAATACGGTAAGTAAGTAAGTAAGCAAGCACTGTTACCTTCCCACCAAAGTGGTACTTGTTGATCTACTTGCATTTACATGCTTCCCAACTGCTAGGAAAGCAGGAGCAAAAACGAGAACTCATCCATCATGTAATGCTTGGGTCTCGAACCTGGCTGTCAGCTTTCCAGCTGATAAGCTCAGCATCTTTAACTGCTGAGCCATTGCGATTCCCCCCCGCCCCCCTTTGCATTAGGAAAAGGGAACACCAATTTTGCAGGAAGAAAAACTCAGTGCAAGCTTAATCAAGTTTTTTTTTAATTACTTAATTGTTATTGTTAATCTAGACTGGAAGGCTGGCAGCTTCATCAGAGTCGGGAAAACGACGGCTGCTCCAGATGTCACCCTTTTTTTTATTACTTAATAAAGTCATAATAAAGTCTTTTTCTTTAATTACTTAATAAAGTATTAATGGGGGCTGGGATGCTGGGGACTTCATCAGAGTTGGAAAAATGATGAACCTCCAGATGTTACATTCCCAGCAGCCCTCACCAACAGACTGCTGTGTATTGCAGTTGAGCAAAATCTTTGTGCTTGTTTTTTATATATATATTTTTATATATATTGGGGTTGTCTTTATGAATTTTTTAACCTAAAACTGTAATTTAGATGGCCCTCATCACCTCGAGGCTCGACTACTTTAACGCTCTCTACATGGGGCTACCTTTGAAAAGTGTTCGGAAACTTCAGATCGTGCAGAATGCAGCTGCGAGAGCAGTCATGGGCTTTCCCAAATACACCCATGTTACACCAACACTCTGCAGTCTGCATTGGTTGCCGATCAGTTTCCGGTCACAATTCAAAGTGTTGGTCATTACCTATAAAGCCCTTCATGGCACCGGACCAGGGTATCTACGAGACCGCCTTCTGCCGCACGAATCCCAGCGACCGGTTAGGTCCCACAGAGTGGGCCTTCTCTGGGTCCCGTCAACAAAACAATGTCGCTTGGCGGGGCCCAGGGGAAGAGCCTTCTCTGTGGTGGCCCCGGCCCTCTGGAATCAACTCCCCCCAGAGATTAGAATTGCCCCCACCCTCCTTGCCTTTCGTAAGCTCCTTAAAACCCACCTCTGTCGTCAGGCATGGGGGAATTGAGACATTCTTTCCCCCTAAGCCTTTATAATTTATGCATGGTTTGTTTGTTTGTATGGATGTTTAGTTTTATAATAAGGGTATTTTAGTTGTTTTTAGTATTGGATTTACATGATGTTTTTTATTACTGTTGTTAGCTGCCCTGAGTCTACGGAGAGGGGCAGCATACAAATCCGATAGATAGATAGATAGATAGATAGATAGATAGATAGATAGATAGATAGATAGATAGATAGATAGATAGATAGATAGATATAGATCGATCGATCGATCGATAGATTAGATAGATGATAGATAGATAGATAGATAGATAGATAGATAGATAGATAGATAGATAGTTAGATAGATAGATTAGATAGATGATAGATAGATAGATAGATAGATAGATAGATAGATAGATAGATAGATAGATAGATAGATAGATAGATAGATTGATAGATAGATAGAATGATAGATAGATAGAATGATAGATAGATAGAATGATAGATAGATAGAATGATAGAATCATAGATAGATAGATATTAGATAGATGATAGATAGATAGATAGATAGATAGATAGAATGATAGATAGATAGATAGAATGATAGATAGATAGATAGATAGATAGAATGATAGATAGATAGATAGAATGATAGATAGATAGATAGATAGAATGATAGATAGATAGATAGATAGATAGATAGATAGATAGATAGATAGATAGATAGATAGATAGATAGATAGATATTAGATTTGTTACTATGTACTGTTTTTGCCATTGTTGTGAGCCGCCCCGAGTCTGCGGAATGGGGCGGCATATAAATCCAATAAATCTAATCTAATCTTTGTGTTAAGCATAACAATGGTGGTCATAACAGCGAAGAACGTCAAAAAAAAGTACTTACTGGGTGGAGACAAGCTCTCTTGCGCTTGAGACATCTTGCCCCGGACTTCACGTTCACAAGAGTTGCTGAGCTGCCCCCCTGCCGTGCTCAGGAGCATGGAGATCATATGAGGAGGGGAACTCAACGCTCTGGACTCCCCACCACCGGAAAACATCTCCAGCACTTTGTCGGGCAAGGAAACAGACGTTTCCAATGCGTCTTGGCCGACGTTGGGATGTGAGCAGGGCGAGAGAGCTGCAACCGGACTCACTGAGCTGGAGTCGTCCGAGAGGGATGGGTGTTGCGCGGGAGGGCTGCACTGGTACGTTAGCGGGTCAAAGTCCAGCCCACGGAGTCCGGGAGGACTTAATTCCAACTCCGAGTCCAGCTCCGAGTCCCCTTCCAGCCAAGAGGAACGCCGACGGGAGGCCACCTCGTCTGTCCCAGTGGCCAAGCCCTCGCCCTGGCCAGAGACGGAAGATCCCAGAGAAGAACACGAGTGGCATTGCTTGAGGGTGGGGAAAGCATCACTGCTGGAATGTGGACGTCTCAGAGAAGGCAATTTGGGGAGACCTAAGGGCCAAGACCCCAAAAGAAAGAAAGTTTGACATGGCTCAAAGTTCTCCAGTCTGTTGATTCAACATAGCCGCCCCGAGTCTACGGAGAGGGGCGGCATACAAATCTAATAAATAATAATAATAATAATAATAATGATGATGATGATGATGCTAGATGGCCAAGAGTCAACATTGTGAAGAAGAATATTTCTGTCTCTGAAGAAGGGGTTGCTTGAACGGACCCAGATTTTGGTAGAAGGCAGTTTCTTGTCTAACTAACTGCATGTATTCACTTGTCTGAAACGGTATCGGTTCTCCTCCAAGGTCCCTTCCAGCTTTATTTCTATTTCTATTTTTATTCTAGCTCTACCTCTAATTATCCTATGCTATCCTATGTTATGCTATGCTATGCTATCATTCTATCCTATCCTATCCTGTCATCCTATCCTATCATCCTATCCTATGCTATCCTATCCTATGCTATCCTATCATTCTATCCTAACATGCTATTCTCTCCTATCCTAGCATTTTATCCCAACTTATCCTATCATCCTATCCTATCCTATGCTAACATCTGATCCTATCATCTTATTTTATCCTATCCTATCCTATCATCCTATCCTAACATCCTATCGCATCCTATCCTATCCTAACATCCTATCGCATCCTATCCTATCCTAACATCCAGAGAGGGGCGGCATACAAATCTAATAAATAATAATAATAATCCAATCCTATCATCTTATTTTATCCTATTCTATCCTATCATCCTATCCTATCCTAATATCCTACCCTAACATCCTTCGGAGAGTCTTCGGAGAGGGGCGGCATACACATCTAATAAATTATTATTATTATTATTATTATTATTATTATTATTATTATCCTATCATCCTATTTTATCCTATTCTATCCTATCATCCTATCCTATCCTAATATCCTACCCTTACATCCTTCGGAGAGTCTTCGGAGAGGGGCGGCATACAAATCTAATAAATTATTATTATTATTATTATTATTATTATTATTATTAATAATAATAATAATATTATTATTATTATCATCATCATCCTATCATCCTATTTTATCCCATTCTATCGTATCATCCTATCCCAGGGGTAGGCAAAGTTGGCTCATCTATAAAATGTGGACTTCAACTTCCAGAATTCCTGAGCTAGCATGATTGTCTCCGGAATTCTGGGAGTTGAAAACCACAAGTCATAGAGGAGCCAATTTTACCTACCCCTGCCCTATCCTATCCTAACATCCTATCCTATCCTGTCATCCTATACTATCCTAACCTAACCTATAGGAGCTTCAGAAAAAGATGGTGTATTCCCTCTGCAGAAGAATATCAATAAAAAACATCCTTCACATTCAGAGGATCTTAAGGTCAACACCTAACATGATCAGGTAACAGGTGATGAAAAAGCATTCCCGAAACCTGGAGAGCATCTGCCCTTCAAATCAGAAGATGACCAGCTCCTGGTTTTGATAATGAAGGTCACTCTAACATCTGACTTCTTACACATCTGGTTTAATGCCAAACCCAGGTTAATTAAGAGCAATAAGCAAACTGCCCTACAGATCGATATTCACACCAGCTCCTGATTCCGAAAATCTGCTTTCTCAGCCTTGACAAGTTTCAACTAACCGGACATCGACTCCTCGAACTGTCAGCAATGACCTTGATGGCTGTGAAACGCTGGGAACTGAAGCCCAACTTGGCTAGAAGTTGCTACACTTGGGAAACAAGCGCTTTGAAGAATTATTTGGAGAGGGCTATCTTGAGTTCATGCAGTCCATTTTGATAGAGCAAAATCATTGGGGTGTTTCAGCAGATAGAGAAACAGAGGTGGGGTTCAGCAGGTTCTGAATAGTTCTGAAGAACCAGTAGTGGAAATTTTGAGTAGTTTGGAGCAGTGTTTCCCAACCTTGGCAACTTGAAGATATTTGGACTTCAACTCCCAGAATTCCCCAGCCAGCGGATGCAGGTTTTTAGAATTGTGTTTTATCTAATTTATATTTAATAATTAATTGTTGGGTTTTTAGTGATGGATGTTTTTAATTATCAGATTGAAAGGAACGGAGTGAATAGGGTTGGATGGGAGAGTGGTAGGTTATGACCTATAAAGCCCTTCATGGCACCGGACCAGAATATCTTCGGGACCGCCTCCTGCCGCACGAATCCCAGCGACCGGTTAGGTCCCACAGAGTCGGCCTTCTTCGGGTCCCGTCGACTAAACAATGCCGTCTGGCGGGACCCAGGGGAAGAGCCTTCTCTGTGGGGGCCCCGACCCTCTGGAACCAGCTCCCCCCTGAGATTAGGATTGCCCCCACCCTCCCTGCCTTTCGTAAACTCCTTAAGACCCACCTCTGCCGTCAGGCATGGGGGAACTAAACATCTCCCCCTTGCCCATGTTGTTTTGCCATTGATTGATTGACTGTGTGTCTGTTTTTATATACATTGGGATTGTTTTATAAATTTATTAATTTTAAACTGTAATTAGATTGGTGGGCATTGGATTTGTTATTATGTACTGTTTTATTGTTGTTGTGAGCCGCCCCGAGTTTGCGGAGAGGGGCGGCATATAAATCCAATAAATCTAATCTAATCTAATCTAATCTAATTCTGGGAGTTGAAGTCCAAATACAGTGATACCTCGTCTTACAAACGCCTCGTCATACAAACTTTTCGAGATACAAACCCGGGGTTTAAGATTTTTTTGCCTCTTCATACAAACTATTTTCACCTTACAAACCCAAGCCAACTCCACTGGGATGCCCCGCCTCCGGACTTCTGTTGCCAGCGCACCCGTTTCTGCACTGCTGGGATTCCCCTGAGCCTCCCCTCCATGGGAAACACCACCTCCAGACTTCCGCGTTTTTGTGATGCTGCAGGGGAATCCCAGCAGTGCAAAAACGAGCGCTTCGCTGGCAACAGAAGTCCGGAGGTGGGGTTTCCCAGTGAGGAGAGCCTCAGCGAAGTCACAGCATCACAAAAACACGGAAGTCTGGAGGTGGGGTTTCGAGGACTTCCGTGTTTTTTGTGATGCTGCAATTTCACTGATGCTCCCTTCACTGGGAAACCCTACCTCCAGACTTCCGTTGCCAGCGAAGCGCTCGTTTTTGCGATGCTGGGATTCCCCTGCAGCATCGCAAAACACAGCGGTCCGGAGGTGGGGTTTCCCATGGAGGGGAACCTCAGGGGAATCCCAGCAGCACAAAAACGGGCGCTTCGGCTGGCAAAAGGTGTGAATTTTGGGCTTGCACGCATTAATTGCTTTTACATTGGTTCCTATGGGAAACATTGTTTTGTCTTACAAACTTTTCACCTTAAGAACCTCGTCCCGGAACCAATTAAGTTTGTAAGACAAGGTATCACTGTATCTTCAAGTTGCCAAGGTTGGGAAACACTGGTTTGGAGAACCGGTAAATACCACCTCTGGCTGCCCCCCCCCCATCCCCATCTATTCTCTGCCTCCCGAGTCCCAGCTGATCGGGAGGAAATGGGGATTTCGCAGTATCCTTCCCCTGCCACACCCACCAAGCCACGCCCACAGAACCGGTAGTTTTAAAAAAACTGAATCCACCGCAGAGGGGTCGTTACCGTTACCTGTTAGACTAGCCTGAGATGTTAGAGATTCTTCACTTTTGGCGGATCGCAAGGTGACCGTCTCACCACGGCTCCCTGAAGAGAGAGGACAAAGAAACAGATGAGCTTTATCAGTGGTTCTCAACCTTTCTAATGCTGCGACCCCTTAATATAGTTCCTCGTGTTGTGGTGACCCCCAGCCACAAGTCTAGCGCCAATTCTCCCAACAGAGCTTTAAGCTGATTGGTAGGAAGGTCAGAGGGATACCCCACACTCTAAGCGCCTGATTGGTCGGATTGTAAAAAATATGTCCCAAGGCACCAGAATGGAAGCTTTAGTTCCTAACATTAAATTTGTCTTTTCCCATGGTCTTAGGTGACCCCTGTGAAACGGTCATTCAACCTCCAAAGGGGTCCCGACCCCCAGATTGAGAACCACTCCTCTAAAAAAAGACATGTTTGCAATCTCTCCTTGATCTTGAATCCACATTTTGCCCGTTTAATGGGCAAGCCGCCCCGAGTCTTCGGAGAGGGGTGGCATACAAATCTAATAAGCTATAACTATAACTATAACTTAATACACGGGGGAAAATGGGGTATACTGCTCATCGAGTTTCATCACATTCTGCTCCCCAAAACTAAAGTGCACTGGCTGCCGATCGGTTTCCGGTCACAATTCAAAATGTTGGTAATGACCTTTAAAGCCCTACATGGCATTGGGCCAGAATACATCCGGAACCGCCTTCTACAGCACAAATCCCAGCGACTGATAAGGTCCCACAGAGTTGGCCTTCTCCAGGTCCTGTCGACCAAACAATGTTGTTTGGCGGGCCCCAGGGGAAGAGCCTTCTCTGTGGCAGCCCCGGCCCTCTGGAATCAACTCCCCCCAGAGATTAGAACGGCCCCCACCCTCCTTGTCTTTCGCAAATTACTCAAGACCCACCTTTGTTGCCAGGCATGGGGGAGTTAAGATATTCCTTCCCCTAGACCACTACAAGTTATGCATGGTATGTTTGTGTGTATGTTTGGTTTTATAATAGGGGTTTTTAGTTGTTCTATTAAATTGGATTGTTACATGTTGTTTTTTCTCATTGTTGTTAGCCGCCCTGAGTCTGCGGAGAGGGGCGGCATACAAATCCAATAAATAAATAAAATAAAATAAAATAAAATAAAATAAAATAAAATAAAATAAAATAAAATAAAATAAAATAAAATAAAATAAAATAAAATAAAATAAAATAAAATAAAATAAAATAAAATAAAATAAAATAAAATAAAATAAAATAAAATAAAATAAAATAAAATAAAATAAAATAAAATAAAATAAAATAAAATAAAATAAAATAAAATAAAATAAAATAAAATAAAATAAAATAAAAAAAATAAAATAAATAAAAAAAATAAAATAAATAAAATAAAATAAAATAAATAAAATAAAATAAAATAAAATAAAATAAAATAAAAATAAAACTTACGGTACTTGTTATGTTAATAGAGATTTTTTAAAAATAGTGTGTAGTTTTCCTACCTGGTAAAGATTCTCCCAGTCCAAAAAGCTCTCCCAAGCGATGTGATTTTTTGCGGAAGGGGGCGGGGCCCTTGCCAATGGCAAAGAACGTCTTCCAACTAGGTCCAGATATTTTCCGCAGTTTCCCATTGTTTTCTGTCTTTTGCCTACAAAGTGAGAGGTCATTGTCAAGGACTAGCTCAATCCTAGGTGACATTCCATGATTTTACCATATCAGGTAAAAGAAGCATGTTAAACAGTAATGCTGAGTCATAGGGTGTAAACTGCAACCTGATTGGGCCAGAGAATTATAAAATGCAAAGCAACTTTCCAGTCAACGAAGCAGTGGAAGTGATGTGCCGGTGCCTGGAGGCTGTTGGGGCCTGGATGGGTGTCAACAAACTCAAAATCAACCCAGACAAGACGGAGTGGCTGTGGATCTTGCCTCCCAAGGACAATTCCATCTGTCCGTCCATTACTCTGGGGGGGGGAACTACTGACCCCCTCAGAGAGGGTTCACAACTTGGGCATCCTCCTCGATCCACAGCTGACATTGGAACATCATTCAGCTGTGACAAGGGGGGCGTTTGCCCAGGTTCGCCTGGTGCACCAGTTGCGGCCCTATTTGGACAGGGAGTCACTGCTCACAGTCACTCATGCCCTCATCACCTCGAGGTTCGATTACTGCAACGCTCTCTACATGGGGCTACCTTTGAAAAGTGTTCGGAAACTTCAGATTGTGCAGAACGCAGCCACAAGAGCCATCGTGGGGCTTCCAAGATTCGCCCATATTTCCTCAACACTCCGTGGCTTGCATTGGCTTGCATTGGCTTGCATTGGCTGACGATCAGTTTCCGGTCACAATTCAAAGTGTTGGTCATGATCTTTAAAGCCCTACATGGCTTTGGACTAGAGTACCCAGTGCCTTTGCAACCATGCAAAATCTTTACTCCTCCAAGCTGCCCCTCCCTTTTCTTTCTTAAAAAGACACCGTTTCAGTGCTTTTGCAAGCATGCAAAATCTTTACTCCTCCAAGCTGCCCCTCCCTTTTCTTTCTTAAAAAAAGGGGGGGGGGGAAGAAACCCCTTCATCCCAGCAGCAGCTGCTTGGGTTCGTAAGGTGAAAATAGTTCGGAAAAAGAGGCAAAAAAATCTTAAACACCGGGTTCGTATCTTGAAAAGTTTGTTAGAAGAGGCGTTCGTAAGATGAGGTACCACTGTATATAACAATACGATAATGTTTTTCATGAAAACATGAGAATTGTGTCCCTAAATCACCATATTGTTTCCAGCAGCAAATATTAATAAACAATTAATTGGAATTAGTTCCCAGCACCTAGATTCTACTTTTTAATATAAATTTTATTATAAGTTGCAAAGAGCACGTTAAAAACGAACAAAAGCCAATACAAACATGAGGAAAACAAAGGAGGAGAAGGAAGAAAAGATAATAGAAAAAGGCTTCTGATTTTCTTTACAGCAAATATAAAGTAAGTTCTGAGGACAAAATTACGATATTCGTAACTCACTTTTTCTGTTATATATTTTTTTTCCGGTCTTCAAAACCACAAATCGTAAGTGCATTTTTTTTCTATTTCATGCAAACAAAAAAGTCTATAAAGGGTTTCCAGTTAGCCCTAAATGTAGATATTGTTCTTGCTCTAATCAAAGACCTCAATTGAACCATCTCTGCAAGTTCTATCATCTTCACCAACCATTCCTCTATTGTGTCCAACTTCCCCACTTCGGAGGATACAATAATCTCACTGCAGTTGTCACATATAAGAACAAAGTTCCATTTATTTTCCTAGCTGCCTATTCATTAGTCTCCAAAGGAACATCTCTGGTTTCAATTGTACTTTAATCTTTAAAACCTTCTTCATCTCCTATTATAGGGTTGATATTCCTGGAGGCGTCTGTAATATGGTAAATGATTTAGCTTTACTAGATAAATGGTCAAAGCAATGGAAACTGCAGTTTAATGTTTCCAAATGTAAAATAATGCACTTGAGGAAAAGGAATCCTCAATCTGAGTATTGCATTGGCAGTTCTGTGTTAGCAAAAACTTCAGAAGAGAAGGATTTAGGGGTAGTGATTTCTGACAGTCTCAAAATGGGTGAGCAGTGTGGTCGGGCAGTAGGAAAAGCAAGTAGGATGCTTGGCTGCATAGCTAGAGGTATAACAAGCAGGAAGAGGGAGATTGTGATCCCCTTATATAGAGCGCTGGTGAGACCACATTTGGAATACTGTGTTCATTTCTGGAGACCTCACCTACAAAAAGATATTGACAAAATTGAATGCGTCCAAAGACGAGCTACGAGAATGGTGGAAGGTCTTAAGCATAAAATGTATCAGGAAAGACTTAATGAACTCAATCTCTATAGTCTGGAGGACAGAAGGAAAAGGGGGGACATGATCGAAACATTTAAATATATTAAAGGGTTAAATAAGGTCCAGGAGGGAAGTGTTTTTAATAGGAAAGTGAACACAAGAACAAGGGGACACAATCTGAATTTAGTTGGGGGAAAGATCAAAAGCAACATGAGAAAATATTATTTTACTGAAAGAGTAGTAGATCCTTGGAACAAACTTCCAGCAGACGTGGTAGATAAATCCACAGTAACTGAATTTAAACATGCCTGGGATAAACATATATCCATCCTAAGATAAAATACAGAAAATAGTATAAGGGCAGACTAGATGGACCATGAGGTCTTTTTTTGCCGTCAGACTTCTATGTTTCTATGTTTCTATCTAGAGCAGTGTTTCCCAACCTTGGCAACTTGAAGATATTTGGACTTCAACTCCCAGAATTCCCCAGCCGCTGGCTGGGGAATTCTGGGAGTTGAAGTCCAGATATCTTCAAGTTGCCAAGGTTGGGAAACACTGATCTAGAGCAGGCATTGGGAACTATGGCCCCTTTATGACTTATGGACTTCAACTCCCAGAATTCCTGTGTCACAGTTCTTCTTATCTAGAGCAGGGGTCTCCAACCTTGGGAACTTTAAAGACTTGTGGACTTCAACTCCCAGAATTTTGCTGGCTGAGGAACTCTGGGAGTTGAAGTCCACCATGGTGAAAAAAGTAAGGTTCTACATTTAGGCAAGGACAACAAAATGCACAGGTACAGTGTATGTGGTACATTGTTCAATAGTAGTAACTGAGAGGGATCTTGGAGTCCTAGTGGACAACCATTTAAATATGAGCCAGCAGTGTGCAGCAGCTGTCAAAAAAGCCAACACAGTTCTAGGCTGCATAAACAGATGGATAGAATCAAGATCGTGTGAAGTGTTGAAACCACTTTATAAGGCCTTTGTAAGGCCACACTTGGAATACCGCATTCAGTTTTGGTTGCCGCAATGCAAAAAGGATGTTGAGACTCTAGAAAAAGTGCAGAGAAGAGAGACAAAGATCATTAGGGGACTGGAGGCTAAAACATATGAAGAACATTTGCAAGAACTGGGCATGGGTAGTTTAATGAAAAGAAGGACCAGGGGAGACATGATAGCAGTGTTCCAATATCTCAGGGGTTGCCACGAAGAAGGAGGAGTCAACCTATTCTCCAAAGCACCTGAAGGCAGAAAAAGAAGCAACGGGTGGAAACTAAACAAGAAGAGAAGCAACTTAGAACTAAAGAGAAATTCCCTGACAGTTAGAACAATTAATCAGTGGAACAGCTTGCCTCCAGTAGTTGTGAATGCTCCAACACTGGAAGTTTTTAAGATGTTAGATAATCATCTTTCTGAAGTTTCCTGCCTAAGCAAGGGGTTGGACTAGAAGACCTCAAGATCCTTTCCAACTCTGTTGTTGTTTTTGTTGTTGTTGTTGTTATCATCATCATCATCATTATTGTTGTTGTTATTGTTGTTGTTGTCTTAAAGTTGCTAAGATTGGAGACCCCTGATCTAGAGTCCATGGATGGAGCACTTACCTGGTATTAGGTGATCCCAAAACAGCAGAGAGCTTCCCTTGATCCTGTGGATCTGGAGATCCACGTCTGGCTTCCAGCTTGGTGATCTTACAGAGGGCCTGGGTACGTGCTTGGGCTTCTTCGAGAGACAACAAGCGGGTGGACGGGCAGCTGACCAACTGGGATTTGGGTCGAGAAAGGAAGCAACGTCCTATTAGAGGAGACAGGGGACAGTAAAGTGATGTAAAAAATCATGGGGCATCATCAGAATTGGACTGAAGTCCCGAACTTTCCAAGAACTTTTTCTGCCTTACGAACCCGCCGCCCGAACGCCGAACCCGGAAGTGTGGCAAACGTTCGGGTTCGGGTGGCCGCCAAGAAGCCCTGCCGTCCCGAAACGTGGACTCCAGGAAGGACGTCTTCGTGACGTCAAAGCTCTGCCCATGGAACTCCCTATTGGGATTCCCCACCTCTGGTTGAGCCTCCTGACCAGCCGACAGCTGCGCAGCTCTTTTGCAAAGTTGACAGTCGGGTGGCGGGGCTTCTTGGCGTCCTCCCGAACCCGAACGCCAAACCCGAACTTTTGCCAAACTTCCGGGTTCGGCGTTCAGGAGGCCGCCGAGAAGCCCGCTGCCTGGCTGTCGCCTTTTGAAACAGCCAGGGGGGCGGCCGAAACGTGGACTCCAGGAAGGACGTCTTCGTGACGTCAAAGCTCCGCCCATGGAATTCCCTATTGGGACTCCCCACCTTCATTTGAGCCTCCCGACCGGCGGACAGCTCTGCAGTTCTTTTGCAAAGCTGACAGCCGGGCGGTGGGGCTTCTCGACGTCCTCCTGAACCCGAATGCCGAACCCGAACGTTTGCCGAACTTCCGGGTTCAGCATTCAGGAGAACGCTGAGAAGCGCCCGACTGTTTCAAAAGGTGACACCCGGGTGGCGGCGCTCAGCGGAGCGCCGTTTTTGCATATATATTTTTCTTGCACGCATTAATTGATTTTACATTGTTTCCTATGGGAAATATTGTTTCGTCTTACGAACTTTTCGCCTTACGAACCTCCTCCGGGAACCAATTAAGTTCGTAAGACGAGGTATTACTGTATTTATTTATTTTATTTCAGAGGCAGATATTCCCTCAACTCTACAGATCTTGCATAATTTTGCCAAGTACCGAGTTTAAAACAGAAAAGTGAAACCCAGAGAAATGAGTATGCATCTGCTGATTTGAAAGACTTCTCCACCTTAGCGATATTGAGATGTGTGGACTTCAACTCCCAGAATTCAGCTGAGAAGCATGGTGGCAGTGGGGACTCTGGGAACTGAAGTCCACAATTGCCAAGGTTCAGAAACACTGC